>NW_006399830.1:8666338-8673097 GCF_000299155.1 Elephantulus edwardii | reverse complement strand
CGGGGAGAAGGGTGCAACAATGAATGAATGGAATCCCAAAATCTCTGTAGATGTTCATTGAAATGAAAAATAAACAACCTAAATTTAAAAAAAAAATCTCTTCAATCTTACTTATGTGCGAATATCTTTAATTTGCCTTCATTTTGAAGGATAGTTTTGCTAGATAATTCTTGTTGAAAGGTTCTCTTTTTAGCACTTTTAATATGTCATCCTACTAGTTTCTGGTTTATTCTATTTCTATTAAAAACCAGCTATTAATCTTATTTTTTAACATATAATTAGTATTTTTCTCTTATTTCCATAATTTCTTTTTGTATTTTCACATTGATATACATATAGAAACAAATTTCTTTAGTCTTATATCACATAGAGTTTACTGAGATTCTCAGATATGTAGACTACTATTTTTCATCAAATTTGAGAGAAGTTTGGCCATTATTTCCTCAAATGGGGGCCCATTGCTGCCGCTTCTACGCACCATCAAGTTCTATGACTCATAGCAACTCTGTGGGCAGTGGATCAGACCTCACCCTGTCCTGTGCTGTCCTCACAACCTCTCTCATACTCTTGCTACCATTACTGTGTCAGTTCATCTTCTTGAACTCCTCTTCTCTGACCTTTCACCTTTCCCATCATCTCTTTTTTCCAAGGACTGGTCCCTCCTACCAACATGTACCAAGTTATGAGAGACCACATGAGACAGGGTAGAACAGGAAAACCGCATGATGTTTCTTGGGTGTTAGCCTTACACCCAGTCTGCATTTACAGGCGGGTTCCAGCTGCCTGTCTGAACCACCAGGAGGCCTTACTGTTACTATCCGTGGACTTCTGTTTGCTTCTAGATGTGATTGGTTACTAGCCTTCTGGTGGCATTGACTTTATACTCAGAGATGTCATTAAAAAGAAGAGAGATCTCTATGCGTGTCAACCAAGGAAGGAAGAAGTACATATGTTTAAATTCTTGTTACTGCTTGAACTAAGAAAGAAACCTGCAAATGGCCAATAAATTTAAAAAGGAGATCCAGGGCCTGGAAGAGGAGCTTGAGTACTAACCAAACGGCCGTGATCTCCAGTGGCTGAGGCCCACCAGCTGCTCAGTGGGGCAAAGATGAGTAAAGAGATGAGCCTCTCGCATTAGGACTTACAGCTGTGAGTTGGAACTGACTTGATTGCAGTCAGATTTTTGTAGTTGATACACATTTATAATATCTTTTGAAGTCTTTTCTCTGTTATGTTCAACCTCTGGGCCCCCTGAAAGAGAGTTTGAATAGAATACTTTTTCTCTCATTTGTAGGTCAAATGTTGTGTTTTTGGGTTTGGCACATCTCTCAAATTTTTGCAGAAAACTAGACATTTCAGTAGCAACTCGGGGTCCCATTTCTTTTTACCCTTATAGAAACACTTCCATATCTCATTTTGTACTTTATTGTTTGTTTTGTAAAATGTCTCACCTGAATTAATCCCATAGATCATATTTCTTCTAAGCTCTTGTTCATTGTTGCTAGTTTTTCTCTTTAAATTTGACTTGCTGTGGGTGTTACTTCTCGGTCAAAACCTCTTAATGTCTCACCAGTGGTTGTGTTCAGCCAGAAGTGTTTCTACCTATTTTATATCAATAAAGTCTTTGATATTTTGTTGATGGATCCATGTGTGATTAGGAAGGGAACCCAAGTTGAGCCAGTTTACAGTTCTCCTCTTGACTTTGTTGTCTGTGTTCACAGTGCTTCAGATATTGAAGGACCAAGTTGCTTGCCAGAACTTTGTCCAGTGTCTTTTGAGTGATGTACATCTTCTCACTTCCCAGCGATAAGTAGGCCATACTTGCTCAAGGCTCTCTTTCCATCCCTTTACCTCCCTTTTAAATGCCTTGCCCATCTCTAGGTTTCTCTTTAACCAGTAATAATTTGAATATGTGTGTTTCCACCTTCCCTGGCTGACTGCTATCAGGATCTCTCTTCTTTTCATGACACCTCTGAACATAAAGTCAATTCCTTTTAGCAGCTGTCCTTGGGCCTCTTGGTTTGCTCTGCCCGACAATCCCTTTGCAGTCATGGAGTTGGAGTGAGGTGGACAGAGGCAGTAACACCAGACCAAAGCACTGCAGACTATTCAGTTACTTACCAAGGTTTTTCTTGAACACATAAGTGTTAGCGTGTCACATGGTTTTAGTCAATTTTCAGTTCCCTTAAATGGTCATGGTCATTTTTAGCAACTTTATTCAGTGGTTTTTGTTGTTGCTTCTTACTTTCATTTTGTTTTCTTGTGCGAGGATACACATTTAGCCATTTGAGAAATTCTGCCAGTTGGTTTTTGTTGTTAAAACACATAGCCTGGGGGGAGGGCTGAGCGGAGAGAGAAGTGCAACAATGAGTGAATGGAAATCCAAAATCTCTGTAAGTGTTCATTAAAATTATTAAAGAAAAATTTAAAGAAAACATATAGCCTGCCACAAGTTACCTTCATCTTAAGTACATAGCTTCATATTTTTTTCACGTATAACAACAGCTTTGTGATGACCATCCGGACTAAGATATGAAGCTTTCCCAAGCACTGATTATGGTTTCCTCGTACCCCTTCCCAGTGTGTGAAAAGAGGTTCAGAGTGACGACTGTTCTGACTCCGACATGTCACTTAATTGCAATGTGAACGAAATTTTGAAGTTTGTACTTTTATGTCTGATTTCTTTCCCTCCGCATATATGTTGAGATCCATCCATGTTTTTAGATACAGACTTTTAAAGAAAATTATTGCAGTGCGTTAATATATTTACGAATATCTCACTTTATTGTTCATTTTCTTTATTAGGGTAGCCGTTGATTTTTTCCCAGTCTAGAGTCATTATGAATGAAGTTGCTGTTTGCTTTCTTCAGTATAATGGTGTTGGACACATGGGGGTCCAGTCGATCTTGCTCGAGGACGTGAGGGATCTGCAAGTCTTGGCTCTGGGTCTCTTGAAGCTCAGCGTTCTCACTCTCCCAAGTGTCTGAGGGCCCTGGTTGTGGCCACCACATTGATACCAAAACCATGATGCTCAACGTGCTTATATAAAATTTGCTTTGAATCTAGGCACCTCCTGTTATATATGTTAAATTCTGTTACTTAAAAGGAAGTGTAAATGCTGTATAAATAGCACTGTAAGCTCCCTCTTAGCCTTGGAGGGCACCATTTTGGCCACTTAATTACTGTTTTATGAGCTTGCTTTCCCTCTCCTTCAAAGACTTTCAGTCTGTCATTGGTTGAATCAGTAGTTATGGTGGGCTGGTGGAGTGTCCACGTTTCCGTCATTATCATAGCAAATACCATTAATATTTCTCCATTGTTTTTCCAGTGGTATAAATAATTTTTCATTCTCTCTTCAAAAGATACTTACAAAAGATGTTTCTAAAAATGCATTTACAAAAAATAAAAAGCATGTGTTCCATTATATACTTGCTGGTCAGGAAATTTCTGTTGAATCTCATTTATGGACAAGTTCTAAAATTTTAAGGTGGTTCTAAAAAGAATAATATTAAAATAGTTCATGGTTAAAAAATCCTTTTTACTGTGCCAGGCCTTAAATAACACAATTACGACGTTTTCATATACAAATGTCAAAATTACTGGTGACTTTGGTCTCAAAACATAGATAAGGAATTTTTAAAAAAATCTGTTTCACATGGTATTGGATACAGTGCTCTCAAGTTTTATTTTGGATGTAAATGAAGCCATATGACTTCCCATGTTCAATTTCAAGAATTGACGCTTCTTTGAAAAGACTTGAGTGTTTCTCATCGGCCCACTCTTTCCAGTGCCGTCTCACCCACCATAATGTCCATGTGTATCAGAGCCCACACTTGACAGGCTCCGTGGAAAACAATTTTGCTTGAGGGATTGGTTATTAGAGTTGAGTAAATACAGGAATTAGGTACCTTTTTTCCTTAAATATGTGGATGCTTGTGTCTCTCTGCGATTGTCAAGACCTCTGATAGGTAACATGAGCTGTGAAGGACACAGGGAGAACACGAAGTAGAAGAATTGCTTAATGGACCCAGTATAATTGTTCCTCTGACTTGGGGTCTGCTGAGTTTAGAGATGGAATTGCAGGCTGATAAGTCTGTCAGGTTTGACTGAATCCCCAGGCACTTACTGGATGTATATTTCTCCATTAATACCAGTATACCTTTCATCTGTGCTTTCACCCAGTCACTCAGGGGTCTCAGGTTTAGTGGCCTTTTTCTTCTCTTCTTTTGATACTTGGATTCTAATCAGGCTTTTGCCGATAGCAGGAAGTCCACAGGGTCACCAAGGCTGCCGTCCACATTGTCAGCAGAAGGGTATTTAAGATGTGGGAAGCCTGAATGAACAAACCAGGCATGAAATAAGTGACATTAAAGCCTGAATCAAGCTGGTGCATTTATGCAAGGAGAGAAATTGGTCTGTCTGCTGCCCCGTCTTATCTGGTTGTCAGAGTGTGACCATTGTTCAGAAGGTTGTTATTTAAGGCAGGAGGGAGGTTCCAAGTGATCTGGTATTGTTCTAACAAAAAGAAAACAAAGTAATCTCCACTGAATACCGTCCTGCGGCCTGAGTACTGGTCAGGTGTGGGCATTTGCTGCAGGTGTGAGTCAGAGGCTGTGGCTGTGCCTGCCTGCAGTGCACCATGCCTTTCTGATGCTTTGTCACTCGTGCTTGATGACTCAGATGTCTCCTAAAGGGCATGGGTGGTGTCGGGGTTAAGCATTCTTTGGCTAACTGAAAAGTTGGAGGATCTGCTGCTGTAGAGACTTCAGCCTGATAATCCTGTCTGCTCTGATATGTAGCGTTGTTGTTAGAACTGGTTCAAGAGCACAGAAGAATGATGCTACGTGTTAGTGATAAGAAGCTGCGTTGCCAACTCAAAGGCACGTGGTTCAAATCTACCAGCTACTAGTTATCTGCCCATCAATCAGGAGTTGATGGACAGTGAACTCCTATGGGATTTACAGCCTTGGTAAACCCACCGGAGGGTCAGCTAGGGGCCAATTTCAACTCGATAACACATAAGAACATCAATTAACGTTAATAAGTGTATATCATATAAATTATTGTACCATATCTTTATTTAACTGCACGGTGACTGATAGATGGCATATTGCACATACCAAGTCATTCCTGATCTTTGGATTATTTTTTTTCTCCCAAACTGGTATCTCATAAATGTGCTTCTATGTACTACCTTATGAGAACTTTCTCACCCTGTCTTTTCTTTCCTTGGATTTTAACTTTTCTTGTGAGATTTCTGGGTTTATTTTTTTAAAACACACCTTCACTGCTCTAACTCACTACCATGGGTTTTAACTCACAGTGACCCTCCATCAGTTTCTGAGACTGAAAATCTTAAAGGGAGCAGATAACTCAGGTTGTTATTCCCAAGGAGGAGCTAATGGATTTGAACCATCAGTCTTGTCTTAGCTGTCCACCTTGTTTATAAGTGTGATTTCATTATTTCTTCTTCTTACTGATCCTGTGGTACTTTTACCCTTATTTTACATATGGGGAAACTGAGCTTATCTTCCATCTTTCTTCCTGGGAGCATCAAGTTCCCACTTGTCTTTAAACTGGGCTTGTAATGTGACCCCTGGGCCCAATGGCCAAAGCTCCATCAGACTGACATTTTACTACTGGGCCTTGTGGGTAGTAATCCGTGGGAAATGAAAGACCAAACATGTAAAGAGCCTTTTTGGAAGTCTTCGATCAGCTGTACTGTCTGCCTTGGGGGTTTCCTGCGTAGAAAGTTGACCGCCACAAAGGGAGTTTGGGAGAAATAGGGGGCAGTGGCTGTAGCTCCCCGTCAGCCCCTTAAACAACAACCAGGGGTGCGTCACACAGCGATTGTGGGAACGTGGGTGCAGGAAATGCAGTGGAGACTCACTAGCTGATTGAAACATTTCCCTTGGTAACCACCAAAGGTCACTCTTCAGTGGGCTTTTAATTGCATCAGGACATGCCTCTGTGTTAGATGAGCTGTAACACCTAGAGCAGTTTGAAGACATACTGAGCTCTGGCAGCATAGCTGATGAGTTGGACTGCTAACTGAGACAGCAGTTTGAATCCACCAGCCGTTCTGTGGGAGAAAGATGAGGCAGTTGCCTGTTGGTAAGAGGAGACCCATCGGAGAGTCCCCGTGAGTAGGAACGCACTCAGTGGAAGTGGATTAAATCGGGTTTGGTTTTTGAGGTCTGTTGGCATCAACAGCATGAGAAACTCACAGGCTGTCACTGTCACCTTCTTTTAGCCCTGCTTAATAACGAAAATGCCTATTGGTGATGACATTTTTCAATGGATGTGTGGTTTCTTCTATTAAATATACATGCAGAATCTCTACGTTCTATGATCTTGTTTGTTTCTAGCTCCTTCCAGGGCAACTGACTTGCAGCACAATTCAGTGAACACTTGTTAAATGAGTATGAGGTACTCGGAATGATGTCTAGTATTTCGTTAAGTTCAGTTAAGTTGGCTTTGACACATAGCTTTGACCTGTGTTACAGACGAAACCCTGTCTGAGCCTGTGCCGTCCTCACTATCTCTGCGGAACTCAAGCTCACAGTTCCCGTGACTGCGTCACTCTGTCTCATTGAGGGTTTTCTTTTTTTTGCTGACCCTCCACTTTTCGAAGTATGATGTCCTTTTGATATCCCCCCCCCCCGCCCCGTTAGTTTTACTGTTGTCCCAGTAAAACGTGCCTTTTCCTCCTCAGCAATGCTGGCTGTGCTACCCTGACTCTGATGGTCAGTGTCGTTG
>NW_006399830.1:8616338-8663838 GCF_000299155.1 Elephantulus edwardii | reverse complement strand
TTTCATGGTCTAGTGAAAAATATCCCCTCTCTGGCTCCCTCCAAGCCAGTGTCTTCTCCAGCCCACTATCTGAAGCTGTCCGTTCCATGTATCCACACGAATCCCTCCACCAGCTGCTCCTGGACCCATCACATCCCAGGGCTCATCCCGTGTGTTTTGAGAATATGATTTTTCATTTCTTTTCTGTAGTTCTGAATACAAGATTACTTTTTTTTAAGTGTCAAACTTCTTCCTCCTTTGTTACCCATAGAAGCAGCCACAAGATGAAGTTTCACAGGAGTGGATAGCAACACTTATCCTATGAACCAGACCCTTCTTGCATTCTCCAAAAGTGAATTTATGTTTATTGAGCAGCTACTGTCTGGACTGGGGAGTTTGAGAAGTCTGCATTTGCAAGTAACTGGGAAAATGCAGCAGAAATCCACGACTGTGATATAGGGCTATGGTTTAAACAGCGGTGGGGAAAGATGGGATTAGTGAATCATGGTATATTACAATCACAGCTGCGAGTGGAGAATGACGAGCGATGGCAGAGACTGCTGTAGTTCACAGAGGCTGCCTGAGCTGGCTGCAGGAGCCAGACTCTCCCAGCCAGAGTAGCCAAGGGGTACAGGTGCAGGCTAGAGAAAGAGCTTTAATGCAACACAGGTGGGCTCACCGGGAGGCATCTATTAGGATTATTTTTTTTTCCAGAGTACTGGCTGCACTTGATGTAGCCTGTTAGCTAGTAGCATTAAATTTTGAAGCCAGACACACCTGGATATAAACAGGCCTTGAACCAGGGCTTTAAAGCGGTTCCTTCCTGTTCACCATCCTGTTGAGGATTTGCATTTCCACCCCCCCACCCCCCCAGATACCCAGAAGGAGTTGGAATCTGCATTTTACCTAGGTAATCTTGAACCAGTCCATAGTCCTGCCCTGAAACACACATAGACCCTTTGGGAAAGACTGTCTGAGTGCAGTTTCCTTGACTGTAAATGATGCTTAAAAATAATGGGTTTTGTGAGGATTTTCTTTAAAATGCCTAGCATATGGAAGGTTCTAGATAAGTGATGACAGTCTTGGGGACAGAATAAGGCCTTAGGTCTCTTGATAACCCCTCGCACATCATTCCAGAAAATTACCTTTCTTGGTGGTAGTTTCAGCCCTGCATGTCTCCAGCTTTATATGAATGCTGTAGTTGATTTATCTGCTTAGGATTGGAGATTCATTCTTGATGTTGAACATGTATGGCTTGAGTCTATTGAGAAAATAAGGACATATACACACAGAAAAGCCTAGAACGAAAAACACCAAAATGTTTTGTGCCTACCTATGTTTAAAAGATTATAGAGAATTATATGAAACCAATAAAAATATTTAAAAAAATATGTTCTGAAATAAGTAAATAATTTTCTTCTGGTTATGAAGACAAAAAATAAGTTGGTAATATTATAAATAAATACAAAAAGCCTCTAAAAAAGATTATTCCTAATTCTTATTTTCATAATTATGTTTGATAAATGTATAAAATTTTATCATGAAAAGACACAAGTTTGTATAAAACAGCTGCCAATGTAGCTTTTCTCCTCCCTCCCTGTGAGAGAGTAGGAAGCCGAGCTTCTGCTTAGAGTGGGGAAGTTGGAGGACCTCCTGTCTGGTGTTTTGAGGAGAGTAGTGAGGAGTTCTGACTCAAAGGCCCTATAATCCAGAAATGTCTCACAATCAACCCCACACCGCAACGCTGGAGAGTTCATTCTATCAAAGACATCACAAACGTTGTTGTTGTTGTGTACCATCGAGTCGGAAACGACCCATAGCTGTTTTCCAAGGCAATTATCGCACAGGAGGAGGTTTTCCCATCCTTCTGTGGAGCAGCTGATGGATTAGAACCACATGCCTTCAGGATTGCAGCACAGATCCTTCCCACTAGGCCACCAGAGCTCATCACAAGCTTAGGTACCTGGATAACATGTGGAAGTCATCCCACTTTGGCCTGTGACTCTCTCTGGGTCATGAATCCCATGTGGATTCAAGTTCCTGCACCCTGAAGAAATACATAGATCCCTGTGTCCCAGCATCTTCATCCACTTCAGTTCATGATCCTTTTTGTTGAAGGGAGTTCCTAGAACAGAGTAAAAGAATAAGGATATGTCATGGGCAAAGCAGCACAAACCATACTGATTTTTTTAAAAAGGTGTTCGATGCCTTAACAGTACATGCTTGCATACTTGTTTACCATTAATTCTGTGCCACATATCTAATCAGTTTCAATATGAAAAATTTTCTTTTTAGCCCACATACTGTAGCTATATATAAATGTTCTGTAAAATAAGCCCCCTAGATAAAAGTGCTCATTACTTTTATTTGAAGTTTTTTCAGACCTTTCTTTTGGTAAATAAAAGTCTTTGAGGCTTTGATGTGACTATTACACCCTTGATTTAGACTCTTTCTCCATCCTTCATCCTCAGCCTCTGTGGGATCCCCTGAAGAGGAACGGGAGGGAGGGAGAAGCACGGATGCCTTAATAAGTCCCAGAGGCAATCCAAGGAAAGAAACGCAGTATGAACAAACTCACAGAATATTCCAGAGCCTCTATAGGGAATACTTAATGCACGTAAGGTCAGGCCTTTGTAATGTTAATTTGAGTTATAAGAAGAAAACCCTTACTTTAAATGTTGTTTCCTTGGAAGACGCTTTGATTTACTGAGAAGTCTGTTCTAACCAGAGCTTCGAACTCGTTCGAACCGGTTCAGTTATGGCTGAGTCATCAAAATTGGGAAGGACCTAAATTTGCAAAAAGTGAGTATACTGGAATGATAATCAGAAGAGGAAAAGTCAGTCCCGGACTTGGAGACTCAGAAGGTGCGTACCGGGCCCTTTTCAGAACCTGATTAGGGAGACGGGATCATTGTGAGGATTGTGGAGAATGACACCTATTCCAAGAGATGTCTTGGCCAGTCTTGATGTAAAAAGAGTCAAGGAGGTGTCTTTCAGTTCGAATGGGTCGGTGTACTGCCCCAGCACGAATGTGTCAAATGCCTTCTTACCAGCCTGTCCACCTCCATACGTCACATCCCGCATTTTGTGGTTGGGCCAGTGTGAAATCAGGGATCTCTGGTGTCCTAGTGCTTAGATACCCTGCTGCAGTCCCAAAGGCACATGGTTGTAACCCACCCATTACTCCCAGGAAAAAGGCTGGGAAATCTCCTGCGTGATTGCTGCCTCTCAAAACCCACTGGAGGGTCAGCTGTGAGTCAGTCCCAACTCAGCAGCGCACATTACGACGCTAACCACCACCGCAATGTGAAACAGCCAATCGACCATCAACACAACACCCAGGAACGTGGTCACCCGGTCTGTATTAGGATGTTGACATTGTTGGCAGTTTGTTAGCTCATTCCATCTGTGGTCATTACTGTCTTTAATGCAATTCTTTGAGTTCCAGTTGCACTCTGTTTTCCGGGCTTCCCCTCTCCTCCCCTTCTTGGGCTTCCTCCTCCTCCCCTTCCTCTCTCTGTTTCCTGGTGCTCCTTGTTCATTCCTTTGGCTTGTATAAGTCAGACAGCATGCTCACCCCCTATGTAATTAAGTGTAATCAAAGCTTCATGCTCTTTGAGAAGCACTTGACATACAGTAGAGAGTTAACTCCTTCCTCCATCCCTTCTTCATACACGGTCACTGTGTTTGCGAGGTTGTCATTCTGAGTCATCCTCACGCAGTTTGATATCTGCTCCCCTCACTGTCTTAACCTCCCACTACATCCCACTTTGCATGTGTGCATTAGTGTGTCTCAGAGGCTAATTCTCAGAATGGGCCGCAGGATCGCTGGAGTGTGTAGGGTTTGCCTTGGCAGCTTCTTTCTGAGGACTATGAGAAAAGAAGCGGAGCAGAGGAGAGGAACACTGGGCTTTTTCTAGAGAAGCGAGTATATGGAAATTACCCTCGCTGCTTCTCACAAGTAGTAAAGGTCACAGCAGTAGATGCAAAACCCGCCGGCCGCCTGCTGCCTTGCACATTTTCATCATTACTAGTCTTCCCTGTTTTACCCTCAAGCATCCTTTATTTCTGGAACAGATGGTCTCACTCAGGCCGAACAAAGTGTTTTAAGCTTTGCATAAATTAAAATAAGAGGTCTCTGAGAACAAAAGTGCAACTTTTCTTCTCTCCCCCCTTTTAAAAACACCTTATAACTATTCCGGCATATTTTACTAAACTACAACTTGCTGTCCACAAGTCAGCCTTTCAGGATTAGTTTCCTTTCCAGCGTGGGAGGAAGGAGACTATTTTTGTGTATCCACTTCTCTGAACCCAGCATGGAAGTGGTTCTGATCACTGGTCAGAGGTTTCTGTATTGTTCCATGTTCCTCTGAAGACAGCAAGTTCAGTTTCTAAAATCACAGGACTAGAATGAGCTAGGTTATCTACAGACATCACCTCCTTTTTGATGTCCTCATCACTACCTTTATTCTCATTACAAATGCCTTAATGAGTATAAATCATCTAACAGACTCTAAGTTACTATTCATCTTAATATATAAATGGATGAGTGTAGGTTGACTCTTGAGTAATTAGAAGATACCTGCTGTTGCTTACGTGAATAACAGTAACAGTGCCTGCCAGGTGATTTCCTACTTGGTCAGCTAGTGTGTGCATTACTGATTCGTATGCAGCATGTATCATTGGAGCTCTGGTGGTACAGTAGCTGTGCACTGAGCCACTAAATGGAAATGCAGTGGTGTGAAGTAACCAGCCCCTCCATGGCAAGAAGATGTAGCAATCTGTTTCTGTAAAGACTTAGAATCTTCGAAACCTTATGGATCAGTCTGTCCTGTCCTGTGATATTGCTGTGGCTCAGAATTTACTTGATGGCAATAACTTTACGAACTCATCGAAAAGTAAAAAGAAGGAAAAGTTACTACTATTTTCTAGTGGTTCCCTAGTTCCAATTTTCTTATAATACCTCCTGACCTTTACAAACTACCTTAAAAAGTTAGTGACTGACCGTATGAACATTAGATCATGCTGTACATTTTACATGCGGGGTTTTGACAGTCTTTCCCTCCCTCTTAACCTAATAACATAAGCATATTTTAATATTAATCAAAGCTTCTTTAAGTCAAAATTGTTTTAGAAGTTAAGTCTAAGAGAAATGTTTTGGAATTGGGTAGTATCATCCAAGACATACACTGCCTTTGAACTGAAGTGGACCTTTCCTTAAGTGAAATCCACATTGTTTTATAATAAAACCAATTTGTGTTACAGTATCTAACAAGAATCCTTAAAGTCCAAGAATTGGAATGCTTGGGTAATCAAGGTCTTAGGATTCTCCTTTCTTGAAGAGTATAATTTCAGAAATTCTGTACATGAGCTGGTGTCACATGGCGGTCAACACCACTTGATATAGTTCATATGCTTTATAGCTTTTTGTTCCAGTATGATTCTGCATACATGGTATCTACAATCACAATGATCATAGATCAGGTAGTAAATTGTCCATGAACAGAAATGGCCTGTATTACTTTCTATTTGTCTTTGGACAGTTGAGAAATTCAAAGCTTAAAAATAAATTTTATCTTGGAAGGAGCAAAGAGTTAAAACTTTTAACTCAGGGTTCTTATTCAGAAAATCCTCTCTCTCGAATAATATGTTAGTAAGTTATTGCTAATAACTTTGATCCAAGAGTCATGATGGACAATTAACAATCATTTTCTAATGCACTGGTTCAGTTGGTTTCCAGTAAACTATGATTTGCTATTTGTTTTCAGGAAATTCTTTACTTCTGATATCCATTTCTTTTGTTCTTGTATTCCTAACCAATGATTCTTATTTTGCATTTTTGAACTTATACCAGTATGAGTTATAGAAAGGCTTCAGGACTTTTGTTCATAGGGTTGCTGTGAGTCGTGCTCAACTCGATGGCGATCAACAACAACAACAATATAAATATGATCAGTTCTACATTTTTGTTTTCTGCTCCATGGAGTCTCAGAACTTTGTTTTCGAATGTTATTATAATTCATTCATTTATATTGTATCATATATTCCATTGCAACTCTATACTGTAATAGATTGTATGCCCCTACTCTTGATAAATAATACAGAAATGCATTATTTCCTATTTTGCTCTACTATGAATAGTGTTGTTGTTAGATATCAAGTTGCCTCATTCTCCTAGCGATTCATGAACGACAGATCTGAACCTTGACGTGTCCTGCACCATCCTCATCATGTTATACTCGGTCCCATTGCAGTAGTTACTGTGTCAGTCCAAATCATTGAGGGTCTTCCTCTCTTTTGCTGAACTATCTCATGACCTCTGTCTCCAAGGATGGTTCCTCCTGGAAATATGCCCAAAGTAAGTGAGATAAAGGTTCATCGCCCTTGCCTCTAAGGAGCACTCTGGTTACACTTCCTTCAAGACGCATGTTTATTATTTTTGGCAGTCCACGGCACATTCAGTATTCTTCACCAAACATACAGTTCAAAAACATTGATTCTTATTCTCTCATCTCTACTCATTTTCTACCTTTCAGATACATACGAAGCAATTAAAGATACCATGGCTTGGATCAGGCACACCTCAGTCTTTCAAACGCACACCTTAGTCTTTAAACTGACATCCTAGATCTTTAGAACTTTGCAGAGGTACTTTACAGTGGATTTCCCCCGTGCAGCGCATCTTTTGATTTCTTACCTGCTTCTGTGTAACTGACTATCCTGCATGTCTCAGTGTTTATCTATCTACTATTTACCTAGGGTTACAATTGATAAGATTTTCCAGTCTAAACAAAATCAACATTAGTAGTTGATCTCAAAGGGGCTCGTACCACTGATCCCAATGTCACACTCTCCAATAGTAAAAGTGTTGCAGTTGTCTTAAATTTTCCTAACACACTCTGCCATCACACTTTTATGTACCTACAGGTCAAATGATTATGAAAGTTTCTCATTTTGTTATTAACTTGAAATTTTCTGTTCCTTCTATTCATTTTCTTAGCATGCCATTTTAGATCTTTTATCCATTTTTTTCTCTTGCTGTCATTTTTCTTGATTATAAGAGATACTTTATAGACTTTCATCAGTAACCCTTTGTGAATAAAATGTATTACAGATTATTTCACAGATTTTCATTTATCTGTCCCTTCTCTTTAAGGCATCTTTTGATAGACAGAAATACTTATGTTATAAAATTGTTATTTCTCAAGCTTCCTATGTGTACTGTATATTTTTACATCTTCATCCGTGTTTGAAGAATTAAGTCCTACTCTGAATTATTAGAAATATTGTTCTTTATTTTCTTATAAAAATATTCTATTTTTATCATTCCCATTTAATTTTTTAATTAATATACAATTAAATATTATATGATGTAAGGAAAGGATCCACTTTATTTTGCTCTAAATACAAACAAGCTAGTAGTATATCACTATAATGTATTAAAAAGCCTAGTCTTTCTAAATGGCTAGACAGATCAACTTAGGTAGAAATAGTTTCCAAATGTTACATTTTTTTAGTTATTGTGTTTTTAAAATAATACTTCATATATATACACGTTTAAATCTTCCCATTCTTAGTGATCTGGTGGCATAGTGGTGAAGAACTGCAATGCTGACCCAGAGACACTCAGTTCTAATCCACCAGCTGCTCTGTAGGGGAGAAATAGGGGAATCTGCTCCGGTGTGATTTACAGCCTCTGAAAACCTACTGGACTACCAGGTATGACTTGGTTCCATGTCAGTGACACCTAACAACAACAACAACAACATCCTTGATAAAAAACAAACAACAACCTTCATCGTATTTAAGTCCTTTCTAACTCATAGGTGCCCCTCCAATGCATTTTTCAAGGCTGTTAATAGCATGTGAGAAGAATACTAATCTTTCTCCCCCAGAGTGATGAATTTAACTAGAGAAGTGCAGTCTTTGACTTAGCAGTGCAGTTCTGTAAGGACTACCTTGCCAGCGCTCCCTGACCATGAATTGTTGTTGGTAGGGTCATCCAGTCCAGTACGACTCATAGTGACGCTCTGAACAGATCTAAACTCTACACTGTCCTGTGCCGTCTTCGTCTCTGACGTTCTTGAGTCCATTGTTGCAGTCAGTGTGTCAGTCTGTCTCACTGGGGTGTTCCTCTCCTACGCTGTTCTTCCACCTTTCCAAGCATGATGGCCCTCTCCAGTGAATACCCTCTGATATCTTACTATTTTCCAGAATTTTCTTGGGAATTACATAGCCCATTGCTAGCTTTCCCATGTAAATTTTACAACTTGCTAATCAATTCCCAGTCCCTATTCCCCCAGGTGGAAGTTTACTCTTGTGAAACAATTTAGGAAGAATTGACCTTTAGTCATATTGGTTCTTATGTAACTTGAATACAGTATTTTTGTTCATTTATTTAATTCTAGTCTTTTTCCTTTCATAAAGTTTTATGTTTTCTCTATAACATGTTTGCACATTTTTATTAGCTTTGTTCCTAGGTACTTGCTGTACTTTTAGTTTTTTTATTATAAATGGTACTTTAAAATTACATATGCTAAATTTTATTGCTTGTATGTAGAAATGTAGTTGATTTTTGTGTATTGATTCTGCAGTTAGCAACCTTACCAAGCAATTATTAATTCTAGAAAGTTTCTATACTTTTATCCAGATTGTCTCATATATTCTTATCATGCTGTATATACATGATGGACTTTTGATGATTTTCTTGACTGTGTACTTTTTATTTCTCCTTGACATACTGAGTTACTAAGGACATTCAATAAAATGACAAACAGAAATCGTACTAGCAATATAACTTGTCTTGATCTCATAAGAAATACTTTAAGATATTTTCCATTAAATATACTGTTTATGTAAGATTTTTGTGGTTGTTTAAAGTACATTTTATGAGATTAAGGCGGTTCCATTCTATTTCTTGTTTGCTAAAATTTGTGTTTGAACATGGATGAATTTTATTAGGTGGTTTCTACATCTATTACAGGGAGTTTGTGTGGTCTAGTGATAAGCAGCTGTACTGTAGTCCCAAAGGCACATGGTTCAAGTCCACTGGCTGCTCCATGGGAGAAGGAAGTACAGTCTCGTCCTGTGTTATTTACTGTCTCTGAAAACCTGTTGGAGGGTCAGCTATGGATTGGATCTGACTTGAGAACACATAACAGTAATTTTATTAGGTGGTTTCTACTATTACTGTGATGTTACAGTGCTTTTCTCACATCTGTTAAGGTAAAATAAAATTGATTTTCCTAATGTTAATCTATTATCAATATATCTTTCCTAATCTATAATTCCTAGGTGAAACACCAACATATTATGATATAGAATATTTTTCGCACAATGCTAATTCAATTTTCTGACATTCTGTTTAGGACTTTAAAAAAAAACCACACCCAAAAAACCTCAAAGGCCTTAAGTAATATTTTCCTCAAATTGTGAGAGTTGCTATCAAAGTTATATTGGTTTTTTGTTTTGTTGTATTGTGCCATCAAGTTGGAACAAACTCATTCCAGTGGGCTTTCAGAGTCAGTAAATCACACCAAAGGAGATTGCCCATGTTTCTCCCGTGACAGAGCTGGTGGATTCGAACGGCATGCCTTTGGGATGACAGCACAGCTAATGAGTTGCAGAATGGTATTATATCGGGCATTAATATTGAGTAGATTTTACTATTTCATCAAGGAATTGTGAATTTTTTTTTTTGAGAACTTAAGTATATGTTTTGTAGACTTTCTAAATAATTCTCAGCTCTGCTATTATATATACTGGTTGTTATGTTCAGGTAACACTATAAAAAAAGAAAGTAGCATGGTATATTTAGCCCTTGGCCCCTGATGGTTTAAACTGTGTGATTTTAAAACTTCTTTGTGGGAGAATTTTTAATATATTTTTACTGTCTTTTGATTATTGGGATTTTATCAAGATGCGTTATTCTGTCTTGCATCAATTTACTTTTGTATTTATAATAAAGTTTAAATTTTATTGAATCTCTAAAATTTATCAAACTGAGACAAACCTGAAGTGCTTGCTGCAGAAGATCAATGATTGTAGTCTACAATGTGGATTGAAGCTCAATATCAAAAGGACAGAGATTCTCAACACTGGGCCAATTGGCAGCAGCATAACAAATGAAGAATAGATTAAAGTTGTTAGTAATACACCTTGCTTGGCTCCACAATAAACATTCTTGGTACCAGCAGTCAGGAAATCAGACGATGAATTGCACTGGGAAAATCTACAGTCAGGAACCTCACCAGAGTACTGAAAAGCAATGATGTCAGTCTAGAGACTAAAGTGCCCCTGATCCAGGCCATGGTCTTTGCAATTACTTGCTATGCATCAGAGAGCTGGACAATGACTGAAGATGTTAGAAAAATCGATGCCTTTGAGTTGTAGTGCTGGAGAAGATTCTTGAATATACCATGGACTGCCAAGAAAACAAATCAGTCTGACCTGAAGAGGGTGAAACTAAGTTTCTCCCTGAGGCTAGGGGTTTTGAAGCTCTGTCTCACATACTTTGGGCACATGGCAGGAGGGACCGGATCTTAGAGAAGAACCTGATGCTCAGGAGGATGGAGGGACAGTGCAGAAGAAGACGACCCTGGATGAGATGGATTGATGCAGTAACTGGGGTTTTGGGAGTAGGTGTGGGAGTGAGTGAGAATGGCTCAGAATAGGGCAGGCTTCAGAGCTGCTGTACATAGGGTTGCTGTGAGTCACAGTGACATGATGGCATATAACAAAAGCATTGCATTTTAAGCATTTGATGCTCTGTAGTTATTTTGTATGCTTCTCTTTTATAGTTGAATAGTTGTACTATTTTTCTGGTTTTTTATTTTATTTTCATTAATCGGTGGGAAGGGACTAGGAACTTATCAATTTTTCTGGCATTTTCCAAGTAATTGCTTTGAATGTTGGTTATTTTTGTTATATTCCTTTGTTTACAGTTTTGCTCACTTCATTATTATAACTTCTAAGGTTTTATTGTTTGACTTTTTGAGACGGATGCTTGCTTAGTTCATAAGTTTTTAATCTTTTCTTTTTAAAAATATATCCATTTTTTTAGGCTATAAATTTTCCTCTAAGTGTAGCTTTAGCTTTATACACCTAAACTTTACAAATTTTCATATGTCACATTTTGTTATTGTTAAATGAAACTATTTTATGTTCTCTGATTGCTTCTAGATATACATTTAGAAGCATGTGTATTTATTTCATTTGTGTGGAGATAGTCTAGGTATTTTTCTTTGATACTATTACAATAGTCTGTGTTATGCAGACTCTTTTTCAGTTTGTTGAAAACTATTTTGTGGTCCATTATAATGTTTGGCTTTTGTATCATCTATCAGTGTTTGGAAAAAAATTGTCTTGCTCTTGTTGATTTTAATGTTAATTGTGCAAATAACATTGTTTAAATAATGTATTACTAGTTATTATTTTTCTACTTTCTCTATCATATACTGAAAAAGCTGTCAATGTCTCTCAGTATCATTATGTATTGTAGTTCTTTGTAAATTGCCATACATATCAAGACAAGTAGTCAGATCTTTCTTATTTGTATCCCAGCTCAAGCCTCCAATAAACATTTTACTGTACAAAAAAAGAAAAAAAGAAAATTGCCATACATATATTTTTTTTCCTTGAAGTTATATAATGGTTTGTAATAATTTCTCTTAGTACTTTGATGATGCCATTTGTGTACCTTTTAAAGTTCGTTTCACATATTTGGGACATGTTACCTGGCAGCACTGGTCTCTAAAAACAACTGTCATGTTGGAAAAAGTAGAGGATCAGTGAAGGAGAGGAAGACTCACAATGAGATGAATTAGCACAGTGACTGGAACAATGTACTCAAGCACAGTAGAAATTTTGAGGGCAGTGCTGTTTGGGACAGTTTTTCATTCTACTGTGAATAGGATCATTTTGAGTCTGAGCCATTTTAATAGCACCTAACAACAATAATTCAAAATTGGTTTTAAAATCTGAGAGTGTACACCAGGGATGTGTCCTATATCCATACCTTTCAATCTATATGCAGAACAGATCATCTGGGAGGCTGGGCTGTATTGTATGAGGAAAAATGTGGCATCAGGATTGGAGGAAGACTCTTCAAAAACCTGCATTATGCAGATGACACAACCCTGCTTGCTGAAATTGAGGAGGACCTGAGGTCATGGACTGCAGCTTTCAGTATGGATTGAAGCTCAGTATCGAGAAAAAGATTCGTATCACTGGATCAGTTGGCAGCTTCATGATAGATAGTGAAAAGATTGAGGTTGTTAACAGCCTTAGTTTGCTTGGCTCCACAATCAACACTCTTGGTACCAGCAACCAGGCATCTAAAAGACTCATTGCATTGGGAAAGTGTTGTCAGAGACCTCACCAAAGTACTGAAGGGTGATAATGTCAGTCTGGAGACTAAGGTGCACCTGATCCGAACCATGGTCTTTGCAGTTACTTACTATGCATCAGAAAACTGGAAAATGACTAGGGAAGATAGAAGAATTGATGCCTTTGAGCTGTAGTGCTGGAGAAAAGTATTGAATATACCAAGGATTGCTAGGAGAACAAACAGATTCGTTCTGGAGAGGGTGAAATCAGGCTGCTCATTGGAGACAAGGATTCTGCGGCTTCAGCTGACATACTTTGGCTTGTTGCGAAGAGGGACCAGTCCTTGGAGAAGGACATCATGCTTGGAAGGTTGGAGAGATTGCACAAGAGAGGAAGACCCTGGATAGATAGACTGATTGATTGACTCGGGTAATGGAAGTAGGTGTGTCAAAGACAATAAGGTTGTCACAGGATAGAACAAAGTTTAGGGCTGTTGTACATAGGATTGCTGTAGGTCGCAAGACACTTGAGGACAACTAACAACAAGTACAATAATCTAGTATATTTGATAATTTCTATTTTAAGTTTTGGTCAATGTATTTTTATTTTGAGAAGTTTTTATTTGGAAATAAATATTACAGGAATGAGACTAGTACTCATCAACCCAATATACCTACCGTTTACTCACATTTTCCCCTTGTTGCTTTACATTATTTGTTTGATAGCTTGTTCTTTCTTAGTGTTTTTTCCTGAACCATTTTGTTAAATTACATATTTCACTACCTTTTCCTTTAAATAGTTCCATTTGGTTTCCATTTTTAACAAAGTTTTTATTTATTCATTGTACATTTATTTCCCTCCTCCCTCCTCCAGTCCGCTTTGCAGTGCACCTCTTGTTCCAGATTGTCATGCATTTAATGCCTAATCATCTAGTCCTTTCAGTGATTCGATTTTCTTATAAACAGGAATATTCTCATGAATTATTATGGTTTTAAGTATATGTAACATTGGTACAGTGTTTGTATTGACTCTGCTCACTGTATTCACATTTAGCCCATTGATCTAATAATATCCTTCCTAAAATTTAACCTCTAGTGGAACACACTCAGCATAGGGCCAGGTCTTTCATCATTTGTTATGTCTCTTTTTCGCTCTCACATTGAAATCTATTCATGGGTGAGACTCCAGTGGTTTCCAAGGCCGTCCGTCATCCATGTATGATGAGATTTTCTCATCTTACTCCTAAGGAGCTGCTTGTGGATTTGAACCACTAAGAGAGACTTAACCTTTGGGTTAACAGTGCAACTCTCTGTAAACTACGTCACCAGTGTTTCCCTCATGTTTCCTTGTTTTTTGTTATGTGCCATTGAGTCACCTGTGACTCATGGTGACTGTGTACATTCACTGTGAGCCCTGTCCTATCCTGAGCCAATTGTCTCTGTCGTCTTTAATGTGGACCAATTTCATAGTCATTTCTTCTACTCTGTCACAGTGGTGTTGCTGAAGAATGCAGTCTCTTCTTCTCTACTCAGTATTTTGCTTCAATGAGATGTTTCTTGTTTATCTGATGCACCCTTAGGATTATAGTACTGAGGTTGCTCATTCTTGGACAAGATACTGCCTAAGTGACATTCCTCCTCAGGTGTCACAGCTGGTGGTAAGCAGTACTCCACTGTGCCTTACTGACAGTCTTTTGCTCACACACTCAAGGTAATGTCCATTTTCGTCTTCATCTAATTACTGTGGGTTTTTCCCCCCATCTTTTGAACTTGTTAGCAGTCTCTTGCAGGATTCTGTAAGAACATACAGATAGCTGGCTTGTAATAACATTTCCCCCATGCTTAGGATGGGTGATTGTTACTTGATCTAGTCTTTTCCGTGATGGTTGTAAATTTTCTAACTCCGGGTATCCCTCCACATTCAGCAGATATTAACAAAAGCCCTTCCTTTCTCTCATTCATTCATTCATTCATTCCTGATTTTCCAGTTTAATTTATTATCATTCATAGTGTTGTAGTGTACATACTGCTTCAGTTTTTGCCAGTAGGGTGCCTTATCAGGCTGCTAACCACGTGGTCGGCAGTTCAAATCCACGCCTTCTCCAGTCAGAGACAGAAAGATGGCAGTCTCTTCCCATAGATATTTGCAGTCCAGGAAACCAGAGCAAGGGTCGCTGTGTGTCAGCTGAGAGTAATAGCATTTTTGTTTATCTGTTTTGTATTGGTTTGCAAAAAAGATTGCTTTACCTGGCACCAACTGTTGTGGGTCTTTGGAGCGCAGCATCAGTGGGGAGCCTCCTGATACCCTTTTTTTACCTTAAATGGGTGCTGTGCTTTGTTCTTGAGCACTCAATTTGTGAGGACTTAATGAAAAAGCCCAGAGTCAAGCTTGCTAAGCAAATATTCTGAAAGCAAAAGCAAAAAATGGTTTTGAAATTTTCCCTTCTCTGCTTCATTTTTGGCCTGGTCGTTGTTTTCTGTCTAGCCAACTCATGGATGTAGTTTACACTAGTGTCTTAAAATTCGCTCAGTTAGCTTTTAAACTGGCTTCAGTGGAAAAATCTTCCTTGGTGTCTAGTCTGTCACGATGTACAGAAACACCAGTGCTCTCCAGCCTGGATCAGAATACTGTGCTGTAAAAATCAAGTCACCCTGGTCTTCTCCCAATAAAGTGAAAAATGTAAACATTAATGTAATTCAAATGACTTCTTTCATTGCCGTTAAAGCTTGCGTGCTTTCAAACATAGATAATGGTCATCTCTGTTAGTAAAATTATTCTTCCTTCTTAAGTGGGATTAAGATTTCATTATCCCATAAAGCTCTACAAATAGCTTCTTGTTTTATGGAGAACATCATGAATTCCAGGTGCTGTGTAACCTGATCAAGTTTGAGGATTGCTGATGCAACTGAATTTAATCACTTAATGTTCTTCCTAAGCTCCTAGTATTTTCCTCCGCCTGCATCTTCACTCTAGTTTCTCCCTCTTTTCTGCAGACCTTCCACTTGTAATGGCTCCAGCCTCACCAATTCCCTTTCGCTAAATGCTTTCCGGTGTTGCTCTCTTTTTGATCTGTGTGAGCTCCTTGACATTTTGTGGTGGTACCGTAGAGTCGGAACCGACCCATAGCTAACCCTCTGTCGGGTTTTCCGAGGCAATTAATCATATAAGAGGAGAGCTGGTGGCCTCGAACCATGTGCCTTTGGGATTGCAGCACAGCTTCTTGCCTCCAGGCCACCAGAATTCCTTAATATCCATGTGGTCCCTGTTACCTCTTAGGTAGCAGAGTATTCTCACTGCTCAGAGTAGCTGGTTCTTCTGTATCTGAAATGGGAGATATCAACAAAGCAATTGTATTTTTTCCTACTGGACTAGCTCACCCTGCATGTGTTTCAAATTTGTTTGAACTAGTTGGTGTTTCAGTTGAAAGGCTTTTGGCTGCTTCTCTCTTGGCATAGCCTAATAATTTTCATCAAATATATTTGGTCTGACTCAGAAGGAGATTGATTGAGTAGCATCCACTAGGACCTGATTTTGTTCCACCTGGCCTTGCATTCCAGCTTTTTAGTACACTGGGTGCCCTGGACCACGAAACCACTTTCCTGGCCCTCAATATCCAAATGGTGGGAGACAAACAATAAAAAATAATACTGATGACAAACCAAATTTTCTTCTCTATTTTTTTTTTTTTTGCTTCTACTTCTGTGGTGCTGTTTTGAGCATTTGCGTTCCAAGCCCAAGCCCTTCAAATAAGCTGAAGCCTACATTTTTTGGTTAGCAAAGCTTTCTCTGAGATGCATTTTATAACTTTGGCTGATGTGCAAAGAACTTTTTTCCAGAGGTAGTTTCATGGTAATACCCTTCAAAAATCTCATGTTGTATAACTTCTTTGTCTTTATTGGTCTGTATGAACCTTACTTGAAGGATTTGAGGAGCGTTAGTCATGATTTTTAACATTGATGTATTATTGGATATTGTTTAGTTGCATTCTAAACCATTTTTACCAAAACTTCCACTGATTCTGTGTTCTCCAAATTAAAGTCATTTTCCAAGGTTTGTAAGTGTTTAATTGTCTCCTCTATAAGAGAAGAGCCTGGATAAACGTACTCAGTGACTCCAACAGTCGGCTTGAGAGAGATCCCGAAGGTGGCATAGAGTAAAGCAAGGCTCACCTTTGTTGTTTAGAGGGCTGCTGTGTGTCTGACTGCGTAGAAGGCATGTGTTAACAACAGCAGACTAAAAAAAAAAATAATATTGCCCAGTTTTCATTCATTGCTACTGGTAATTGTCAGGTGCCGTCAAGTCAGAACCGACTCATAACTGGCACCCAGTGGATCCCCAGAGGCTGTAAATCGCACCGAAGGAGGTGGCCCGTCTTTCTCCCTCAGAGTAGCTAGTGGGCTTAATTTTTGGATTATATCTTTTCCCTGTGGTTTTTAACAGCATTTTGGTGTCAGCTTGTGCAGGTATAAGTGCAGATAGCCCAGGATTGAAGTCTTACCTTCCCCTGAACACCAGAGCCACTTTATAAAGAGAGTTTCCATTTGTGATCTAATGAATGTGATGGACATTAACAGTGCAGTCTTTGGGTGTTACCCTCATGCATAGTGTCCTTCCAGTGAGCAGCTCCGAACCCCTCAAGGTGGATAAGTCCTCACTCAGACCTGTTCCTCCTTGAAGTTGCTGTTCAGAGCATTTGGCTCTTGATAAAAATGTTGTATAAATGACTTAGTAATTCTATTTGTAGTGTGTTGGGTCAGTAAACTAAGAATCTGTCTTCTGTCAGCTGGTGAGTCCCACCCTCCAGATCCAGCTGTGAAGAGTTAGATTAATTGATCCAAGGAATGATTTCTTCCCATGGGCCATAGCTTCCAGGATGCTATGGACCTGTCAAACGGTTTTGTCTGATCTTGGGATAAAATATAGAATTGGTTTGTCAGGACCTGTTCAGGGACTCTGGACTACACTAACCCTGTTGGAATTCAGAAAACAGATGCCCACCGTTGACCACACCGTTTTGCTCCCTGAGATCCTGGGCCCAGAGCTGCAGGGAAAGCTTAGCTTCTCCCGTTCCACTTCTGCCTCTCGCTTCAGTTTTTCTCCAGTTGGTCTGCTTTTCCCTTCCCTGCATGTTTAGCTGTGCTTTCCTTCCCACCACTTTCAGACTCAGTGTAGTTGGAGATGGCAGGTTCCTAGCATCTTTGGCCCACTCTGAGTCATAGTCTAGTGGAGAGAGGATGGAGGTTAGCCATCAAGTGAGGCCTGCCCACAGTGGTCCCTGAGCTGGTGTTCTGTTCTGTGAATTGTAGCCCGTTTTCATGTGTGCCCATGTGAGGGGTGGTCCTCTCTCCATCTGGTAAGGAGCAAAGGGTCTGGCCTCTCCTTTGGTCCCTCTGAATGTCTAGTGACCTTCTACACCTGACTTCCTTTGGGTCCTGGCCCTGCCACAGCCTAGCCTTGCTGTGTGGGTGTGAACCTTCCAGACACCACAAGTCCAGGTATTCTTAACTGCTCTCCACTCTCGATCAGGTTATTCTGTCTTCTTTCATGGCCAAACAGCACCCATTAATGGAGACTCATCTTCGAGGTTCTTCATTTCCTTAACCATGAGCCTCACGTGATGAATCCTCCATCTCCAGGTTAGATTTATGAGGCTGGGCCTTCATTCTGACCGCCTGTCCCATTTTATTTTGTCTAGTGTACTCTTCCGCATGAACGAATCCACAGATCTGCCGTCCTGTCCCCATGTCCTCGTCAGAATGAGAAGGGAAGGACTGAGGTGGCCTGACAACATGAGAAGGGGCAGAGGCTTCCCGCTTGTCCCCCCGTGGAGTCTGCCTTTGTGACACAGGCGGGCACTCGTCCAACTTCTGGCCACCACGAGCGGAGACCGTGTGGCAGCGTTGTTGCTTTGCATCTGTGTGTGACTGCTGCCCCGGTTCTGTTTAGCAAGCTGCTATGCCAATTTACCATGCATGTTGTTACATATTCCACTCTAATTTGACTGCCGTTTTGCGTCAGCGAGACGTTGATTGTTTATGGCAGGGCTGTAATGTGCTGTCAGCCCAGGTTACTCGCTACTTGTTGGTGCTGGCCTAACATCGCCTGAGACACAGTGTCACCGCGAAGTGGTCTGACAATGCTGAGATGGTAGTTACGTGGAGGAGTAACAACTGCAGAGGTCGAGAAAGGGCATCTGAGAGGAAGCGCGTTCCCAGGGGAGGCATGGAGAAGGCATGCCAAGCAGGACAGCACCGAATGTCATCGGAGTGCTGCATTTTCACTCCGTCTCCATAACGTGGCTTGTTTTCTGTGAACAGTGTTGATTCAGCTGCTGTTAGCTAGTGGAAACACATTTCAGACTTAGAAATGGATTTTGCTGGGCATGACCCTAGCTATTCATTTCCACTTCCAGAAATTTCTCCAGTCTGCTGAGAAAGCACTCAGTTCTTCTGTTTGTGGGAGGCAGGGAAGTCCTTGGGGCACCTGCCTCGGGATTCGTGTTTGGAACCTTTGTCTAATGAGAAATCTGCTGCTGTGATGGACCAGGAAAGGCTGTCTGGGGTGTAGCTGACCTCAGATTATACAAGGAGGCTGTGGAAATGGCCTGTGTGGTCCTGGCCCTAAGAAAGTCTGAGAACTTAGTCACACATGAAAATGCACTTATACACACATGTACATATAAATGTGCTTATAGTAGACAAGGTAAGCATCTTAAGTGACAGAAAGCCCCTTAGCGGCCAGGACAGAGTGACTCTCACAAGCTTAGTGACCTTCCCGGTCAGTTGAGTACGTTTGCTATGGTTGCTGGCTCTTATCCCAGGAATCTGTGAAGCCAAGGCTCTGGCTTCTGCCCTTTCCAGGTCAGCCTTTCGTGCCCACCCTCACCCTCCATGGGCCTGTGGGTCTTCTGGAGCCCAGGAGATGGAGCTGTCTCGTCCACTGTGTGTTACCCTCAGAAACCGAGCACGCTCTTCAGGTTCCTTTCTCCTGTGACCTTTCAAGCACTGTGCAGAACCATATAAAGTCCAAATCAAGGTCGTAAGTGTGGACACCGTCAGAGGAAGAGGGAGGCCGTCCTTTCATCCTGTCTGTGAAGGAGAGAAATCAGGACCATTTCTGGCTTCACCGTACTCTCGCTGGGGTACCAGCAGCCTTTCTTCCTGAGAGAGATGCGTCCTAATGGGTATCCTTGTCACTTGCCCTTCATATGCAAGTTCATTGCCTTGGCAATAGAGGGCTTTGTTTTTATCCATTTTTGTTTATTAGTTTGTTTTTCAAAGTAGGAAAGGGTTGGTCGTTTGTAGGTGGATCATCACATTGAACTGACCTGGCGATCAGTGAATGGCCCTGGGACCCACCAGCTCTTAACCGTGCAGTGGACAGTGCAGGCCAGTGCGGAGCGACTCGGTGCCTTCTGCCCTCAGTGAGCTTCACCCCCACGGTGGGGGCTCTCGCCAAATGCTTTAACAGCATAATCCATCAAACCTGTTGCCAGTTACCCTTGTTCAGCATTGTTGCTGACTGCTTTGTGCCAAAATTCAACTAAAAAGAAAGAAAAAAATTGTCTGCTCAGGCTTTTTGAGGCTCTTCCTGCTTGTGTTAAGTGCTGCCGTGGTTCCAGCTCGAATCCCATCACTTGGAGCTGCTTTCGCTTGGCTATTTCAGGGCTGTTGAGTCTTTTGCATCTTGGCCCCACGTTATCGGAGAAAATGTTGCCAACTCATTTCAGTGGAGTTTACTTATCTTTTAAGTGTGGGGAAGGAGGAACTCAAGATTATAGTTAATATGTGGCTAAAACAGTAAGTCGAAAGTTATTTGTTCTAGTTTGGCATTTTCTTGTAAACGCTAACATGTATTTACCACTCAACCCAGCAATTTCCACTCCTAGGTATTTACCAGAAAGAAGTGAAAACATATGCCCACACGAAGACCGGTACACTGGTGCTCACCCTAGCTTTTCTCATAGTATCCCCAACCCGGCAGAAACTAATTCCCATCAGTAGACAAACGGATATACGTGTTACAGCAGAGCCTATTAACGGTTATTGCTAATCAGTAAACTGAATTCCTAATATTTATAACGTGGATGCATCTCAGAAATATTTTGAGTGCTAAAAGTCAGACATTAGAAAGTATGTAGTTATTGATCACATTCATATGAAATTCTAAAATAGGCAACACTAATGTATAGTGACCCACAGTAGATTGGTAGTTACCTTGAACTGTGGATGAGAGCACCTCTCTGGCAGTTCACATCCAGGAGAAACTCATCAGGAGAAAGGTGGGTTCGCTTCCCCTACGCGTTTCATGGCGTCTGCGTGCTCACCGGAGAGTCGGCTGTGAGTGGATTCGGTCTCAGCAGCAGCAAGGCTGTTACTGTGGACGAAGGAGCTCGGGGCACATGCCTTAGGGAACTGTGCAGTTAACTCAGGCCACACGCCACTCTGGTAGGTCTATTCCACCAGTAACTCCACAGACCAGTAACTCCACAGGAGAAAGAGAAACAGTCTCCTCCTGTGGAGTTATGTCAGAAAGCTGATGGAGAATTAGCTCTGAGTTGGTTCCCGCCGAGTTCGATTTTTGGCATCTTGTGGGTGAGAACATTGATCGTGTAAAGGGCATGACAACTTTTGAATGCTAGAAATACTCTCTCGATGGTGGTACTTTGATTTAAAACACAAACTACTGTTGAGTTTATTCCCTTTTACGTAGGCCACAAAGTAGAACTGCTCCACAGGATTATTTCCTCCTGTGTAACGTTTACCAAATCAGATCGACAGACCTTCCTTCCACAGTACTGTTGAGTGAGATTGAACCAACAACCTTTCGGTTAGAATGAAACCTAACCATTCGTGCTGCGGAGGGAGCCTACATATATGCGTAGTAGGATCCACACATCTGAAAATACAGGGTACTTCACACCTCGATGGGACACGTACAGCAATCATGGTGCTTTTTGTTGTATGTATATAATACAGCTACAAATCGCATTTTGTCTTAAGCATCTTAGACCTCAAATATGATAGTTTTTAGAAAGGCTTTTTCGAATTTCACTTTCTGCTCTATAAACAGGAGCACAAGGAAAGACTAAATGTTCCTTCTCTATACTCTTGGGGGGATGGGGGTGCCATTGAGACAGAACTGACCCATAGCTGACCCTCCAGCAGGTTTTCAGAGTTGGGAAACGACCCAGCAGGAGGTTGCCCATCCTTCTCCCACAGAGCGGCTGGTGGATTCAAACCATGTGCCTTCGGAATTGCAGGGCAGCTTCTTACCACTAGGCCACCAGAGCTCCCCTTGGGGTGTATATTCTGACATAAGGGTGTGACAGTGTTTTGAAATCCTTTGTTTAAATATCTCTCCCCTCACTGGCCTCAGCAGAATCCAAATTAACTCTGGATCCAGCTGCTTCCTTCTTTTCCTTCCTTCGCTTTGCTGTCATTGCTGTTGGCAGAAGCTTCTCAAGGGGTGAATTTTGGATTCTGAGAATATATCAGTGGTAACTTAGTAGGGAACCAGTGTCCTTTTGCTTGTGATTATGACTTCCGTTTTGTTTTCTAAATAATTGAACCTGCATATATTTTTATTGCCTTTTTGGCTGATGAGTACTTCTTTTGCCATTTTACTTTCCAAAACTTTTTTAGATTTCAGATCTCTTTGAAAGACTCAGTCTTAATAATTCTTTACTCGTAAGAACTCAGTAGGCATATATATATATATATATATATATATATATATATGAAAGTACATAAGATAGAATACATCAGAATAAAATACATGTTATACAGTTTTGAAAAATTGTTTCATAATCTGCACGTTTTGAAAAGCAGGTGTTTCAATTATATTAGTGTTTTTAGTAATTCTTGACTGGTTTAAAACATGTGCTGTGTATCTCTTTTTTAAAAAAAAGATCCAAGTTTGAGTAGGAATTGTGAATTGAAGTTCTTTGTTTCTTCCTTATGGAACCTTGTTTGAAGTATGGCTGTATCTTCAACAAGTTAGCAAAGACAGAGAAAGCAACTCTGTACATGAAACCCAGTGCTTTCGGTTACAGTGACCCTCCCTGCAGCTGGTTACCAGCCCATTCGCCTTGACTCATTCACCACAGCAGAGTCACAGTGTTAGAGCCTCCTTGTACAAGGGAGGTTCTGGGGCACTTGCAGTTGAATGTGGATCCCCTGGATACCACAGTGCGCTTCATTTTTTTACATGTGTGATATCATCATAACTCATGTATGCTATGCATCGAGTTTGTACAGTGATGGCAGGAAGTATTATTGTTAGTGTCATTTTCAACCCTGTATACCTACATACATTGTCTCTAAGGAAAGATAGAAGGAATTTAGCATGATACTCACAACTCCACTGTTTACAACTTCAGCAGTGACCTCAGAAATCCACCACTCAGTCTCCTTTGAGAAGGAAAACACCAGCGGGGTTTCTGAGGCAGTAAATCTTGACCAGAGGAGACTACGGTGGGAATGGAACCCCTGATCTTTCAGTGTGCCTCCAGGACTACTCTCAGCAGTGACCGTCGCCTAAAATGCTTGTCAGTCAGAAGTTAACAACTGAGCATCAGGATGACCACGCAGCCTGGAGCTCTCGCCTAACCTCTGTTTTCTACAATGTTATCAATTAGGACATCCTTCGGTCAGTGCAGTCCACCTTCTGTTAAATTTTGTCTCCAATGAATATTCACATTACATAAGGGGAGGAAAAAAATCACTGGGTTCCCTTGATAGATACATGATATTGATATTTTAAAATAAGGTCAGAATTATTTATCCTCTAGAGAAAATTTCACATCTGATTAAATAGTTTGCATAAACTTAATCTTTTTCTGCTACATGCATTATCATCTCAGATATTATTCATGTAGCTATTCCTCTGTGAACCATAAAATGTTCATTTCTTCAAAATGAATATGAAGCTCAAAGCATTAGTGGTCTTAAGAGCATAAAAACTTTATTGCTTTGTGCTTTACATTTTTCAAGTAACTTTGGAAAACCGAAACAAATTTTGCATTTAGATTAATGGAAGATGTTTTCCATTTGAAGGAACTGGCAAAGGAGCAACAATAACAAAAAATTCCCCAAGGTTAAAAATGTAGTGCTTTTGATTCTTACCAGAACTGTGTTAGCAGAACAATCATTTCTCAGCATGGAAAGGTATCATAATTGGTCTATACAGTGGCAGTGCTGAAAACGAGTATGCTTCAGAGAAAGCTAATATGGCTCTACTTAATAATTTCCTTCAAGAGCTTGAATTTGAATGTATATTCCACCCAGCTTGAGGCAAACAATTTGTTCCTATAAGTTCTAGTAGAAGTTGCCAGGGGGTCATGCAATTTATTTTTGTTCTTGAAGTTTTCAAAACTGTAGAACTAAAGGCATATTCACTTGCTTTGTTCCACTAGTAATGTGATCCAATTGGCAATGCTGTTTTCCCCTCTGCCTATTTCTGTTATGTTGGGAGATGAGAGACATTTATAAAACACTGTTACTATGTTACTAAAAAAATTCTTCCTAGAGATGTCTCCTTTTTCTGCTTTTACTTTTGGTCTACTCATGAATGCTTACATTTTTAGAAAGCTGACGACCAGGATGGCCTTGGTTTTTATTGTGGGTTTTTCTGTAAATACAGTTTTGTTTATACCTTCCACTAAATAGATTACCTAGTTTTCTAACCTGTTTATTTTGACTGAAGTTTTTGGCAGTAGAACCAATTTCAGAGTTCCTACCTTAGAAGAAAATGTCAGGACTTTGAGTATGGCGTTCACTGTGAGAACTTTGTCCTGTCCTGGAAGCATTGGTGATTGGTGGGAACTGGGAATTGTGGAGATAGCAGAGAATGGAGCCACAAACAATGAACAGGTAGCCAAAAGACCTGGGTGTTTACATTACAAATAGCAGGAAAGAAAGCTGGGAAAAGAAAAAATTCTTTTAAGGAAAAAAAATATTTTAAGATGGTGGAAGGTGGTTAGGCACTACAGTGTCTTTTAAATTTCAGTCCATACATTTAAGAAGGAGCAATAAATTGACTTTCAAGTGATCTTAATACTCAGCAGATGATTCATCTGAAATTATAGGAGACATCACAGGTCATCATAATCTCACCTACATAATTCATGTTCTCCAAATATATCTTCCTCATTGAATTATTGAGGTGTGCATGTGTGTGTGTTTACTAGCACTGTTGCATTCAACTGAAAACAGTCTTAATTCCTCAAGCATCAAGAGTTAGAAATAATCTTGTAACCAGCCTTACTGTTAATTTTTATATTCAGAAGAAAAATTAGAAACTAGGATATGTTCATGCAGAAAAGTACCAAATGATTATTGACTGTTACAAAAACTATAATTTTGCTTGTATACTGCAGGTAAGAACCAACTCATTGGTGACCCTCCAGTGAGTTTTCAGAGACAATAAATCACCAGGGAGGAAATTTCTCATTTATCTCCTATAGGGCAGCAGGTGATTTGAAACATGTGCCTTCGACTTGACAGTACAGCTCCTTAGCCACCAAGCCACCAGAGCTCCATTTAGAAAAATGACAACCTGGAAATATTTCTGGAGCCATTCATTCTGTAACACCTGAGGTTGACTTGAGTCAGAAGTGACTGGAAGGCAACAGCTGTGGTGTGGTAGGTACATGCAGTGGGTTTGTTTACGTACACGATTAGCAGATCCAGGTTGTAAGGATGTTCATGTTGTAAACCCAACACCTATGTGAGAGCAACTGGTTTTCGCTTGCTTCTTGTGAACTTACTTTTCTTTAAATGTAATAAATTTATTCATTTCCCTAAATGATTATTTGCATTTAAAAATTAGTAGAATAGTAAAGAATTAGGAGTAAGGCAGAAAGAAAATAAAAAATGTTTTGTCTCTGCTTTAGCCCCATTATTCTCCTAAACTTTGTGACTCAAGTCTCCAAAAGGTGCCAACTGTTGTCATTGTTTATTTCATGAATTCTTTGCAATGAGAGAAGGAGAAGACAGACAGGTAACTCATACCAGGAATGATTGGCTTGTTAAATATTGAGTATGACGAAAATCTTGGAGGCAGGAGTGGCATTTCTTCCTGAACAACATGCCTGTAGAAACTCTGTGAACTCTGAGAAACGACGATGTTGCTAGAAAGCTTCAGTTCTTTTTTGTTCATAGGGTCGCTTTGAGTCATGCTCGACCTGACAGCCATCAACATGACCAAAATCAGTGTATTTTAGTCTTACTCATGCTTTACAACCAATAAGCCACTTCAACAGTCTAGGGTTGTTTTTTTTTTTAAATGTGGTACATTTATTATTATGAAAAAATAATTCTAAGAAATAAACATTTTTTTTAACTCACTAAGGAAAAGTCCATTTAGTCTATTAGGTAAAGTATGTAGTTCGTGTCCTCTCGGCTTGTGCAGTATACAGCCTGTAAAACTGTATGCAGCAAATCCAGGGATCCTACTCTCCGATAAGTCCAAGAGAAGTAAAAGCATATATTTACATAATAGCTTGTCCGGGAATGTTGATTGCAGCCTCCTTTCAGTCCCATCAGTTGTTCATCATCTGATGAATGGATATGCAGAAGTAGCAGGTCCACTTAATCAAGTGCTGCTCAGCCGGTGAGGAGAGATGGAGTTCCAGTTCGTGTATGACACGGATGGACCTTGAAAACATTCTACAAGTGAAAAAAGCTAGAAAGGCAAGGCCCTCTGTTACGCGACTTCATTTATGTAAGGTATGCATGAAAGGCAAGTCCACACAGACAGATTAGACTAGTTGTTGTCCGAGATTGTGAACAGATTGAGGGAGGTAGGTAGCAGAAAACAGGGCTTATTTTTGGAGAGACAAAAATCTTCTGGAACATAATTGCTTTGAGGTTATACAACATTGTGGATAGACTTAACTGGATTTATATTTTGCAAAGATGCAAATGGTGAATTTTATATAATAGGGTTTTTTAAAGTAATTCATAGTTCTGTTTTTTGGTGATCTGAATTAAAGCTTACTGGTTTTTCGTTCGACTACTGATACATATTTTATTAATTGTAACACCTACAGTTTTCCCATTTCCCCACTCTTTTCCCATTTTCTTCCTGTAATTCTTATTTCTATTAATCCTCATATCCCTTCCTCCATTCCAGGCTTTATACTTAGTCAAAGCTGCTCTTTTGACCGTATATGTTAGTTGTTTTAAGGAAACAGCACTTCTCTTCCATTGCGGATTACCTTGCAAGACTATTATATTCATTTAAAAGTTGACACCTGAGGATATTTAAACTGTCCATGTGCAGGAGGAAACTTTTCAGAGTGATGGAAGATTGTAGGGTAAAGCTAGATTATGATGTTCATGGGATAATTGTATATATTTTTAAAAACCCTCAAGTGGCACATTTAAAATGGATGGATTTGTAGGGAGTTGAGGTAGCTTAGTCATAAGTACACAGCCCACCTAAAACGGAGGAATTTGTGCTACACAGTCTGTCGACCATGCTGTTTTAGAAAGAGGCTGTATCGAAATCAGTGCCATTTTCTGGACTTCAGAGACACTGAAGAGTGCTCTTCAAATGTGAGCTCACTGAATATTATGTAGCATTGAAAAATAATGAACACGTCAAACACTACAAAATACAGATGACCTGGAAGACTCATATATCTGTCACAAAGAGACAAATATCTGTCACAGTATCTGTCACAAAGGGACAAGTACTGCATATACCCACTGTTGTAATAATAAGATCGAAGAATGGACCAATAGTAAGCTCTGTACTGCAATGGATGAAAGGAAGGACAATCTGAAAGGAATGCTCAATTAGAAACCAGACGGGTGACAATTACTATCCTGGAACAAGACAAGCATTGCAAAGGGAATTGGAGGAGGGAGGACAGTGCACGAATGAATGAGTGAAACCAGTCTCTGGATAAGCCTTCACTAAAATAAAACCCGAAATGAAGTAAACAATGGGAAAAAATGACTGCTAATGAAAAGGTTGATGATCTAGGAGTCAGTCCTTGGTGGCAAGCGGGCAGTCTGTTCTGTAAGATGCAGAGTCTCAGAAACCCTGCAGGGCAGTCCAGGCCTGACCTGTGAGGAGTGTACAAGTTGGAATGGTCCCAATGGCAGTGTCTCTTCCTCCCCCTTAAGTATTTCTTTTTAGGCTGAATCAGGTGTTGAGATGCAAGATCATCTCAGCACCTGCACGTTAGATTCCCTGCTGTAGGACGTCGGCCATTTGCCAGCCATGCCTGTGCACTCTGGGTTGTATCATTGACGATGTCTCAATAAAGCAAATAACTGCTTCTGTGAGCGAAGCCACTTCAGAGTCTCATTTGCAAATCAAATCATGTCTTCTTGTTCTGTCTTATGCCCAAAGACTTCTGATTGGTCTGGCTACAGAGAACATAGACAGTATGAGTTCCCTCTGTTCTTCTTTTAAGCATCTGTATCCTGTGGCAAATTGCATTATGAAATCCTCTCTCATTTAATGCTGCTCAGTGTGTAGAAATGGCCTTTCCTCATTATCCATCAAAGACGAGCTCTAAATGTCTTGATTTCTTTCTCCCTGAAGCGTGGACTGCTATCTCCCGGCACCTTTTCTCCGTGGCATCATTCTTCTGAGCTGTTTTTTCCTGAGTGCTGACACCAGACCCCGCCTGCTCGCACTTTGGTCCCAGGGAAGCCTTGTCTTCTCCCCAGGACGGGAGATTGCAGGAAGCAGTGCTGACTCTGGCTGTAGCTTCACATTGTGCTGATGTGATAATAGGACATGAATGGGCTTTGGAATGCCTTTTTCCTCAAGCAGGACTGAGAAGAGGGACCGAGGCAGGCAGCTCCATAGCCTGAATTTCGTTAGCTGTGTGACAATGAGAGAGATAAGTAGATGTGACAGTTATGAATGATCCTCTGTCATGCACTTACGCGTTCAGCCTCAGATAAACTGACACTGCTGTCACACAGCAGCTATGGAGAGCCGAGACCTCTGATGAACCTTCTAATATGGTAAATGGAAGTCTTAATTCTTCATTAACTGGAAAAAGGAGATTTGGCCATGTAATTTTCTCCTTGCTGCCTGTTTTAAAGATTCCAATAACCCAGCATTTACAGTTGACTAGGCAGGGATTGCTTTTCCCCCCTCCACTAGCAACATGCAGACTGTGAAATCCGAGGAAACGCCGCTTAAACCCAGACTTATTGCCTTGGTTATCTTTAATGACTTTGAAATGTATTGGCCTCATTATGGAACAGTGCAGTTATCAATTCCTCTAATTAGGTGATGTGCTCCCATAAGAAATTTAACATTAAAGCACAAAAATGAACTAGTTAGAGGCATCCATTGCTGGCAACCTCGGTATCAGTGGTAAATTTGAGACACTGACTTTCTTTATCAATTCTCTTGAACCCCACCCCACCTCCACCTACCCTCCCCACCACCTCAAACCTCACTGAAGACTAGCACATAGGGCCTTTGCGTTCTCCTTCGGGGTGCAATCCTTATATGGTATCCCGAATACATTTTACGACTCGTAAGCTCTTCATGATAGTGAACTATATTCTTGGCCTTGAAGTAAGTTGACTAGGAGCCCGGGGAAGGGAGGCGGTGAATAGTTCCCACCCATATGTGCTAAGTATCAACACATCTCGGCAGTTAGCCCATGGCTTGTGACTCTTTCTTATAGTGGTTCTGCTACACTCTCTTATATGATTCCAATTAAGTGCTTCCAGAAGCCGCTTAGCCTATCAATGGACCTTTTCTTTTACTTTGAGATGGAGACCATTGTTTGTTTACTAAATAATAGTGATACTGGGGTGGGGTTTTGGCCTGTGTGCCTGTTTTAATCAGATATATTCCAGCTGCATTTTGGAGAACACAGTTTCAGGGTTAAATCCACAAGGTAGGGACGTGAGGTCTCTTCCCCTTTTTTTGCCTCAGTTAACCATCTGTACAAAGAACATAATTGTAACCTCCCCCTTGGGAAAATGATATGGTTTAATTAGTGTTTTCTAATAACTTACAAATCCTTAGAGAAAAGTTACAATAGAAGAACAAGAAATTACCTTTGGGGTTAGTTTATTATTATTGCTGTTCTTACCACCATCATTGTTGCTACATGGGACTAGTTACTCCTCTGCACTGGCTACTCACAGATGTGCTGTGGCTTTGATGAAATAAACTTTAATTTTTAGTGATAACATCCAACAGGAGAAAGAATATTGCTTAGAGAAAAATGATACAGTAATTTGAGAAAAAAAATCTATTTGGTTGTTGTGAGGAGTGAGGGCCTCCTGGCTTCGTTGCTTAGCCTGCCCATCCTGTCTGTTGTTGGGCTGGACGTTGAGCCACGGGAGTGAGTTTTGCTCCAGATTCAAAGGGTAACCTTTGTGCAAGGATAATACCCAGAAGGCAGAGGAAGGAAGATGTAAGGCTTGATGGAAATAAAAATTACAAGGAGGAAATGAGAAAAAGGGATTGCATTGTGGGGTTTGTAATCAGTGTTACCAGATAAAATGTGTATGAGTGATTGCATGGAAAACCAGTTTGCTTTGTAAACGTTCACATCACAATGAAGAAATAACTTGCTAGGCGATATGTGCATAGACAGAGATAGTATGTATATCCGACTCATAGCTGACCCTCCATGATTATTTTTTGGTACTGGAAGAGATTACTCATCTTTTTCTCTTTTTTTCCCTTCTTTTTTAATTTTCAGAGCTGCTGGTCGTTAGCAGCACAACTCCTTGCGGACTAGGCCACCAGAGCTCCCGATGATAGAGATCTCTATGTTGTTTGTTGTTAAGTGCCGTAGACGACTCATAGCAACCCTGTAAACAAAAGACCTGAGCACTTGTATAACTTTCATAGTTTCTCCAAGTTCATAGAGTTGAGAGAGAGAGAGTAGATAAATATACTTGACCTCATTAATAGGTAGGGTGCTAACTTGGCCAACTTCAAGATCTCCCAACCAGTAATCCAAAACTAAAAGTGCAGTCAGCTTCTCTCTAATGGCCATAGAGAAAAGCTGTACATTTCTGTAATTCTTGCATTTGGAAGGTCCTCCTCAGTAGTAGTAGGGCATTCTGACCTAGTTCCTCCCCTAAACCCAGAGTGACTCTGAGTCTGCCTGTAGTGACACTTAACCTGCAGCCAGGATGGCTGGCAGCCCCCGCCCTATGAGCAGATATATTTATACTGCCTTCTGTTCACGGTGGCAGGGACCCCCTACCCACTACTCCTCACTCCGCTGTCAGACACCTTGGCCCCTGACTGCAGAGGACCTACGCTTTCCTGGTACCCCTTTTATGTGACTGGGTATCCCAGGATCTAAATCACTACCATGACCAACTGAGGATGTCTTTCTTGCTAGGGGCCTTCTTCCAGGAGGTGGAGTCGGAACTGTGACTGGCAGAGACAAGAGGACCCACCGGCTCCTGCTGGGAGTTCACTGAAAGTCTGAAACTCCAGGGCCTGGGTTGACATTTCGGTTCTGCCATCTAGTCTCTGATTGGCATTAGCCAGTTACTTCGCTTTTTTTGCACCTCGCTGCGTTATTTATGAAATGGCCTCTTCCATCGAGATTATTAAAGAAGATTATGTGAGCCAATACACATGAATTTTAGACTACTTAGTAAGCACTTCATAAATCTTACTTTTTGCTCCTTTTTATTCTGTTACTTTGGGTTTTCATTCTAATGTCTTGCTTCTCCCATAGTCCACCCAAGCCTCCGTCTCCTCAGGAATTCCATTGTTTGGGCCCACATACTTTTTGTCATTTCCTTTCTCCTTGTATACGGTAGAGTGTGAGATTGCAAATCAGAATAGAAGTGATCATTGTGATGCAGAAGAGGTCTACAATATGTCAGTGTGCCCTTTCTGGTTTAATTCTCCCCTACGGAGCTAGCCTGTCAAGTCTCAGAGGATATCCTCTCGAAAGTAGGCCATTCATTGTTACTTTAACAAGTATGAATTAACTGTCTCCTGTCCCATATTTGTTGTTGGTGCTGAGGGGAGAGTAACAGGGCAATTTCCCACACTAGCAAAACAAACAACAACCCCAAGTTTGTTAAACATTTCACAGTGAGTGTGGGAGTATACTTGGGTTTTGAATGCTGACTGGGAGTTTACAAGATGCGTAGAACTGAGCAAGGCAGAGGCAGCAAGTAGCATACATGTGGTCCAGGCCATTGGTGGACAGGAGGAGATGTAGGATGTGGGTTCATGCTGCATGGGGAGGGAAGAGGCCAGAGTCCCCCCACTGGCCTGTGGCCCTGGGCATGCCTTGGTAGATAATAAAGACAGTGCACTACATCCTTCAGGCAGCAGGGAATCCAGGAGTGTGACTGGATTGGATTCCCATGCATTCTGCTGGCTCTGAGGAAGGCTGTCTTGGCAGAGGGCTCCAGACGGGAGCCAGGGGGGCACCTCAAGCAGTGACTCGAGTGCTAATGATCCTCTCCTGCCTCTCATATTGCTAAAGAGCGTGACGCCAAATGGGGTTTGAGTTGACTTCCTAGCAGCCCCTTGAGTCCTTTGAGAGGGCGTGTGGAGGAAAGACAGCTGATCCCTCATATGCCCTCTTCCCACCAAAGAGCACACTCCTAGCTTTGGGCTTGACTGGAGTCAGAAGTTCTGGAACTTCCCTCCCTCAGTCTGTGCTCAACGGGGTGAGCTTAGAGTAATCTGGCTGGCTGGCGCCTAGGGCCAGGCTGACTCCCTGGGGCTCAGCCTCCCCTCCAAGCCCTGGGAGCACCCCTGCCTTTGGCATGTCTGCTGCACTTCTTATCCAACAGCAGCTTTGCGCTCAGGACAGCCTGTGTCTTTTCTTCCCCTCGGTGGCTTAAAGAAGGTGAAAATTGGCTTAAAAAAATAGCTTCAAGAAAGCTGTATAAAATGGCATTGACAACAACAAAAAGACAACCCCACATTTTTCCTTCAGAGCGCTTCTCTTCAGCCACCATTGTCCCTTTGAAGCCCTCCCCAGTCCTTGCAAATTATTATTTATGTATCATTGGAATTGCTTGTAGGAAATCAATAGAGCTACTTGTTCTTATCAGCAGTGATACCGCTCTGCTTCTCCCATTTCCGTCCCATCTTCCTCTCTTCCAAATGGTTATTTCTAGGGGCTATCATCATTGTAATTATGTTAAGAAAATTGATAAAAATTACCATGACAATTTCATGCCTCAGAATTATTACAGAGGTTTGTTTTGCAGGTTTTTTTAAAGAAAAATTACCCAATGTATTTGTTATTCCTAAATTATTGTCCTAGGAATCCTAATGAGAAACGTCTCCTTCAGAGCAGCACTGTGGCTTTACTATCAGCCGCTGTTTCTTTGAATGGAATTGCCCAATCTTTCATCAAAGAACCACATCACCCATATCCCTGTCTTTAAAAACAGCAATTATGTGTAAATGCCTCCTGATTTATTTGAGCCAGGGCCAGTGGCCAGTATGAGTCACCACAATTTATTGCTAACCGTCACTTTTACATGATAGGTCTGTAACAAATATCTGCCGCATATTGTTAAATTAATCTTCCATTTAAAATTAATGGAGTTAGACTCCCCTGGTTCAATGTAATTTCGTGTTCACGGGCAGGGAGAGATGTGCGCTGCATACACAATGAGACAAGGCCCAATGCCTAATCTTTCATCACCTTGAACCTGGAGACTAGGACGCGTCTCAGCACCAACTAATGAGATTGAGCCCACATCCCTCCTGAGGATGCTGGCTCAAAGAGGCTTTTCTGCTCAGAAACCGCAGCCTCCGTCCGCCTTATTTTAATAATTCCTCAGATATGACAAGTCTGATGTGATGTATGAAAGAGCCAGGCTTGAAAAAGAGATAAAATGAATTTTATATCATTACTTCAAAACCGAAGCCAAAGGAAGTATGTTGCTGTTAAATTAAAAAAAAAAAAAGGCAGGAGACATTTCCGCCATGAAATACAGTGACTGTAAACGAGAAGCCATCCTTTCATTTATTTTAATGCACAATCACCTTAGATTTCTCGTCTATAATTCCTGCACCTATTCATGCATTAATCAAAATAATGTGGATGAAAGGAGGAACTTGTTCAATAAACACAGAGATGGAACTATCAGAGGGAACGTGTAATTCCTGATGGGATGTGGCGGGCAGGCCTCTCAAGTCTGATGGCTTTTTTCCTTTTGAGGCATCTTTTGAAAATGCATCTTTCTTCTATGTGCCATTAACCTACTAGTTAATCTCTTAGAGTTTACAAATGATTAAACCAAATTACACAGGTGTATTGGGGAGTCTGGTTTTTCTTTCTTAATCTTTTTTCCAAAGTGGGTGACTTTCTGTGAATTGTGGGAGGGGCCAGCTTTACTGAACAGACCTCGCCGTCAGACAGCAGCTGCAAGCCTTTTGCAAAGGTTGTGGTTGTTTCTTCCTTTCTTGACAAAGATCGGACCCCCTGGACAATGAGACCCTTTTCGTAGATCGGATGTTTCTTAAAAGACAGGTAGATCGTAAAGGGCAGGAAAGAAACCAGGTTAATTTCATTTCCTGGTTTCTGTTTTGTTTTGTTTGAATCTATGAATTGCTATTTCAGACAACCTCAGCAAAGAATTGAAAGTATTTGTGTTTTTGTATTTCACAGTGAAGAACATTACTCTTGCTCTGTGCTCTCTTATAATTTGGGCCTCCAATAAAATTTCCTAAAAGGTGAGATTAGTATTTTACTGCCCAGGGATTCAGTTTTTCTTTTTCTTTTTCTTTTTCTATTACATTTGGTAGCTTAGAGTTCTTTGTGACCTCATAAACTCTGTGTATTACTCTGAACAGATGGAAGGAGAAAAAAGCATGAAACCCTGTGTCCGTAACTCAAGAATAATCCAGTTTAGTGAAAAGGATTGGATTTCATGATTTGCATTTTTGGTTTGTATCTTTTACCAAATAGTGCTATGTTGGTACTACTTAGCAGGCACTTGGAGAAGTTGCGGGCAATTTTTGACATGACTCGCTCCTCTCTGTGTATCTGAACTTTTGGCCAGGAGATTTACAGACATAAATTTGTGGACCCCTTTGATTTACCCCCTGGTGGAAACCTTGATGTTGTAGCATGTTATATTGGGCTGCTAACCAGAAGGTCGGGGGTTCCAGTCCACCATCCACTCCACAGGATAAAGTGGGGCAGGCTGAATTGTATCATCTCAGAATCCCAATGGAGGGTCACCAGGAGTCAGAATCTACTCGATTACGGCTAGTTTTGTTTATCTTCAAGCAAGAGTCCAAGCTTGCTTTATTGAAACGGTAGGCCGGCCTAGTGTCACTAAGCTTCTCAATGTTTATACATGTTAGTATGTATTTTGTGATAAATGTTTCTAAGTGAAGATGCATTTTAAAAATGAGTGACATTTAAACAGTCCCATCATCTTCTAGTTTTGTACTGCATTACAGAGATTACTGTTAAAGAAAAACTCAGCTGCCTGTTCTTAGGGGGCTTCTGCCCATCAGCACAGAGGATGTTCTTTTCGCAGAGGAGGTAAGGGGCTTGGGCACTCGAACTGCCTTTACTTGACTACAGAGAGTGAACCTGGCAGGATGCTCTCTTTCTCCAGACTGCTCAGTAATCAGGTTCCTTTTTGAGGGAAATGGTATTTTTATTTTTTTTTTATTGGTTTACATATAATAATTACTTTATATTGTGCTTCATTCATTTGCATTGTGTTTTATACAATCATACATTTACATTGTATTTCATCTAACTAATTACTCTTGATCTATGGTTATTAGTACCCCATCTTTTCAAGTACTCTTTGAAGGAAAGAGTCTGAAGTACCTGGACGGCCAGTTGTTTTAAGTTCATTTTTAAATTCAAAATCATTTAATTACAGTTTATTTTATTTCTTTATCCCTTGTCTTCCTGAATTGTATGTATGATAAAAACCTCATTTTCTTTAGCGTTGAGATTTTATATCTCTGGATAACCTCCTCTTCTTCCTCTCCCTCCCCAGCCCCCTCACTCCTCTAAGAATCCGTGTTGAGCTCAGGCAACTGAAATGGAAACATTTCCCCTTTTGCAGCTTATTTGAGGAGAATAAAAATGACAGATGGCACTCTCTCCTGGACCCTTTCGTCCGATTCAGCTATGATTATGGAGCCTATTAGCTGGAGTTACAACCTATTTAAGAGCAGCGCTTACCAGTAATGGGGGCCAAATGATTTTGGAAAGTTCAGATGTACCAACTCCCTGCAGAAATGGATTCACTGGACATGTCGATGCAGGAACAGCACATGACGCCCCGGTGGGACTCCGAGAATTGTGAGCCCAGCGAGAAATGTGTGGGTGGTGGGATTACAGAGCAGATAGATGTTCGGGCCCAGGGCAGCTTGAGCTCCAGAGTTCATCACAGCGATTTAATCAGCTCAGATGAGTGCTGCCCAGAAAGGCGGCAGCCTCCTACATGGCAGGAAGTGTTTTATTAAAAAGAGGCTTTGCTTCTGGTGATTTCATGCCAGGGCATCCCAGGAGCACAGTGGGTCGAGGAGACGGCCACACTGAGCAGGTGATAGTTTCTCTTGGTTGAAAACCTCAGATGTGGAGGTGTATGCAAGTCACGCCACTGTCCAGAATGGACACCCTACCCCAAGATTTCCATGGCAAACACCATCCTTGGACTAGCAGGCCAGCAGCCACCTCTCGCTGTAGTGACCACCACATCTGATACCTTCTTGTGAAAGTAGACATAGGACACTTTGTGCATAGGACATGTTTGTGCATAGGACATGTTTGCTAATCTCCAGCGAGGACCGTGTGGCCTGGCAGTGATGGGCCCGAGCCCTCAGGCCTCCACGTGCTGTGTGACCTTTATCTACCAGGGCCATAGTTTCTCCACTAGAAGGATGAATACGGTCACCTCCCTGTGGGGATTGTGATGAAACTAAATGAAGCAGAATATAGCAACTGCTAAGCGACCACAGCCATGCCTGCATCGACATGTCCAGTGAATCCATTTCTGCAGGGAGTTAGTACATCTGAACTTGGCAAAATCATCTGGTCCACATCACTGGTAAGCACTGCTCTTAAACAGGTTGTGAAGCCTGCGGAGCCTGGCAGGCCCATAGTGGACCCTTAGGAATGGATGGTTCCTCTTCCACCATCCAGCCCTCTCTCGTGTGATCTTAAAGAGTGAGGTGCTAATCTATACGTTGGCAGTTACAGTCCAGCAGCTACGTGACAGAAGGATGTAGCAGTCCGCTTCATAAAGATACGAGGCCTTGGAAATCCTACGTGGCATGTCTCCTCTGTGCTTTGGGGGCGCTGTGAGTGGGAATTCACCTGGAGGGCAGTGCGTTTCAACTCTAGATGTTAACAAAATGACTTTGAATGCTTGAAGAAGTCAGACATTCCGTTTACAGGGCCAGCGGATCAGAAGTGGGGCAAGCTGGAAACCTCTAGACATTTAGACAGCTGATGGTCAAGATCCCAAAAGGAAGTATTCCCACCACCCCATCACTGCCCACCCCAACATACCGGGATAACAGAAAATGGCACATTGTTAACCAAGAAACACATTTGCTGAGCTGTGGTTAGGGCTTTCCACACCAAGTGAGGTGCATTTTATCTGCTCTTTTTTGCTTAACAACCTATATAGCTCGATAACATAGAGATTGTGGGTTTCAGTATATTTCTTGTAAAATCTAAATATACCACGTCTTTGAAGAAAAGTACAGAACTTAGCCTTTTTTCTCCTTTTGTGATCCAGAAGAAAGTGTGTGGCTGTGTTTTCATCTCCCTGACTGTACTCTTCCCATAACCACCGCTGTCTGCATATGGGTATCTGTGAGAAACCTTGCAGTATGGTGCATACCACAGAGTAGTAACCAGGAGATTGGTGGTTCGAACCCCTGACCTTCTCTGTTTCCTCCTGTAAGGCTTTGTTAACCTTGGTAGCCAAATGGAGTCACCATGAGACTGACCCTCCTTGAAGGCAGTCATGTGAGTTGGGTTTTTATCATTACTTATTTGTGGTTTTGGTTTTTTTGAGTGAGGTATGTTTGTGTAAATGTAAAGGGGAGAAAAGAATAAACAGAAGATCAGAAAGCCCTTAAATGTAGAGAAAAAAGAGAATAAACACAAGATCAGCTGTATTGACATCTGGGGAAACACCTAATTATCCCTAAAGTGCTGGATTGCAGAGGGTTGCCAAAAGCCTGTTAAAGTGAAGCCTTCTAAACTTGTGCCTGTAATTTGTGCCTCAGGCCTGACGGGGACGTGCCTGGGCCTGCAGTGCAGTTATGTTCAGCTGCTTGGATGGGACCAGACTCCGGTCGCTACTCTGCGGTTCCTGCAGTTCAGAGAGACAGCTTGATGGAAGAGGAAAACCTTGCCTCAGAGGGACCCCCTGCTCTAAAATCTGACCCAGGGAATGCTCCAGACTTCCTTGTTGAAGAGAGAAAGAGATAGTATGTGCTACAGAAGTTACACTGGAGACGTATAGAGAGAGGAGACATCCTGATGTGTGATCATGGCATCCAGCACTTTGAGAGCTTGAAAGAGACAACATAACGTTTGAAGATCTGGTTCCAGACACTCGCTAACTTTGGAGTTGGAGCCAAGTTAACAGGTTTCTGGCCCCTCAGTGGGTCTCCAAGGCTGTAAATAGTATGGGGAGGAGATAGCCCATTTTTCTTCTGGCTGGTGGATTCAAAGCACCAGAGAGACCAAACACCCTACAGACAGACTACGCCACCAGAGCTTCTTTTGGCCAACAAAGTGGTGGCTTGTGCCCCTGAGTCAGACCCAGTCCGTGGATGACCCTCTATCAGGTTTTCAGAGTCAGGAAATACAACCACTGAATATCCTCCCATCTGGGACAATATTGCCCCTTTTTCTCCAGTGGAGAAACTGGCAGGTTCAAAACATGCACCTGTGGCAACATAGCTCCTTACCACTAAGCCAGCGAGCTCCCTGCTAACACAGAGGGGAGAAAAACACTATGTTCAGTCTCAATTTACTGTACATTTTCTAATACATGCACTAAAAGGGATTTGTTTTCCTTGTGTTTTTCTTTTACTTTGTGCTTAGAAGAGTTGGGGTAATATATCAGAATTATGTGTTCCATTAATAAACAAATAATATACATTAAGTGTTTAGAAATTATGGTCTAAAATGTTAGGTGTTACAACGTGCAGAAGAAATAGTAAAAGCTAAAAAGACTGTGGCTTAAGGCTTAGGCGTCAGTGTCCTTTCAACACTCCAAGGTAACAACAGCAAAACACTCGACAAAGGGCGTAATTTAATGAAAGAATGTAGCATAGTTATTTGGAATTCCACATACAAAGTGGTGGTATATGCTGCCAAGTTGGAACCAATCCACAGTTGACTTTGCAGTGGGTTTTCAGAGGCAGTAAGTCTCCCAGGCGAATATACCCATCCTCCTTCTGCGGACCAGCTGGTGGATTAGAACCGCTTACCTTTGTGATTATAGTGCAGCTTCTTTCCATTAGGCAACCAGAGCTCCCTTTCAGATACATGATGGGAGGAAATAAATTGTGCTTAAATGTTACTTTTGAGTCCCAACAGTAGTGCTTTTCTGGTGGCCGTATTTTCGCGTGTGTTTGTGCACATAGATAAGTGTGCATATGTGTGTATGCGCACGTGTTCATGTGTAAGATTCGTCTGGGCTTACCAGCAGTTTCTCAAGTGTGTTAGTTCTGTGAGACTTTTCTTGCTTATAGTGGGGCCCGCAGCAAAATCAGGGGCCTGTGGAATCACATTCATCCGACAGTAAACCTCCAGCTCAGTGCAGTTGGGTCAGTTCTAACCCATGGACACTGCTGGTCTTAGAAATGAGGGGATTTTTGAAGGGGACCGGAATTCCTAACAGACTTGGGCCCGTGACAGCGTGTTTAGGAACCCTCTAGAGGCGAGGGTAACAGTAACTTTAGGGGCGTGCACGAACAGGGCAGGAGCCTTTGAGCCTAGTAGTGAAGAGCGTGCAGTTCATCCTCACGCAGTCACTCCACAGAAGAGGCCCGGCTTCCCTAAAGAGTCGACGCACACTAAACTCATTGAGTCGGAAGTCACAGCTGACCCCCAGTGATGGTTTTGAGGCTGTAATTCTCACAGGAGGAGATGGCCCATCTTTTCCTCTTCAACAGCTAGTGGCCTCCAGTCAACCAGTGGAAATAGGCTCAGCCTTGGGTTAGCAACACAGTCCTCTACCGGCTAGCCTACCAGAGCTCGCTTTGTACAGATCTCCCCTGAAAAACCCTGTGAGCAGTGTTAGTCTAACACATAGGGTCGTCGACTTGACCACACACAGTAACAACAGGAGGAGTAAGAATGTTGTCGCCTTTAGCTGCTGGACGTAACGTGACATGGATCGTTCCGAGGAAGGGAAGGCCAGAAGGATAAACCACGGAGAAACTATTGCTTCTTCAAAAATGCCTTCTGACACGTGTTGGCTTTCCATGTCTCCATAGATATTTTACAGGAATTGCTCCTCCTTTAAACATTTATGATATTAAAAAATCACACCAGTTGGTGACATAAACCTAACCCAGCATCTGCTGTATAGGCCGAATATGAATTGTTTATGCTTTTGGTGAGAAGTTTCTGTCATTTACGTGCTGGAGTATGGGGAGGAGATGGATTTGGAATCTGAAAAGGTTCCTCTTGGCACCCTTCAGAATTTCAGCCTGTGCTTTATATACAAATATGGCTGTATCTGTATACTTCTGTTGAAATGGCTTTCACATGTGGATGAGATGGGAAGAATTGCTCTACCTGAGAAAATAGTGATTTCCTTTTGTTTGTTTTCTTTTGTCAACTGAAGAATTGATAGGATTTAATACTTGATTTATCTGCCCTTCTGCTCACCATCAGAAGAATTAACTGCTGTGGTGATAAACCCATATTTCATCTAATTGAAGGTGCCGTCGGCTGCAAGATGCACCATTATTTTATGTACCGCTAAGAAAATGCACTAACAATTGAACTGACATGTCATTGATTTTAAAATGCATCCAGTTTTGAAAATTGTGTGTGTGTGTGTGTGCGTGCGCAAAAATATACCAGTGTTCGATTATTTTCAGTGATATTTTTAAACATTCTTTCCATTGTAGATTTAGTGTACTTTCAATTTGTCATTAACATTTGTTTGGTGCTATTAAGTTAACGTGGCCTGAATTTGAAATCTCTACTTAGAGTTCTTTTTTTGAAAGCCCTAGTTTCTCAAGCTTCTAAATTGAAATGGAAAGTGTCAGAGACAAGACGACAGACTGGCATAAAGTCAGAGCATTTCTTCACAGAAAAAAAAAAAGGAACAGAAAGATCTTTTGTGAAAAACAATGTGTTCAAACTTTGTAAATTAATCTGTATAATATTTTTAAAAGAATAAAATGAAAGAAACGTTTATAAATATGTTCTTAACTATGTGTCAGCAAACTACTAATCTTCATTTTCTAAGAAGAAAGTAAATGGGTACTAGTATATCTTAATTTATCAGATTGCATCATTTATAATGGTTGATGCTACCTCTTAAAGGTAAGTTTCCCTTTAATCAGATGAGTTGTGTGTGTGTGCCTGTGTTTGTGATAATCTGATTTACTCCAAGCTCATTATAAATCAAACCAAATAAAAACCCATTACATAGAACAGTAATAATGTATGTCATATATTAAGTGCTCAATAATCTGTGGTCTTTCCTTCATTTCAGCAAGTATTTCCATAATCATTTTGGTGATAAAAAATTTTTAAACATTATTTTATGGCTTTTTCAGATTTTCACTGTAATAGCATTGCTGTGAACATCCTTGTTTCTTCATTTTGCCACATTTGCTGATGTTCACTTAATTCTTGGAGTCCATGTATAGATTATTCCATTTCACAACAAATATCAAAGTCCAGGAGAGCCACAATTCTTACCTCTGTTTGCTACTCCGGTCAGTTTCTTTGTGTTTGGGTTAGCGTTGTAAATGTCATCTCTAGGCCAAACATCTCTGTTGGTGGGTTGGCCTTTACAGACTGTTTCTTTAGATACAAGAGCACAAAAAGCCAGAACGGACCTTCACCCAGCTTGACTGATGCCAATGGAATGTTGAAGACTTAGTCCCAAGTTCCTAACAAAAGATGAAACTGACTTACCAAATATCGCCCACGACAAAAGCTAGATTTGTAATGCGTAGGTAGGATCTTGCTCGTGTTCTCTTGGTCTGGCACCCAGCACTGGAAGGGACAGTTCCAGCATCAGGAAGCCCGGGAAGGTTGACAGGCTGTCCCACACTTGTCCTGACAGCCTGGAGCACTCAACATAAAAATGGGAGATGCACACCTGCTTCCTGAGACGCAGAGACCGGAAGGCCTGCGCAAAGAAGGCACCTTCCCTCTCCCTGCTGCGTTTCTTTAGTCATGTTTTCTTTCAGTTGTGCTGAAGTCTTGTCTTGTTGCTTGTTAATTTATGGGTACAAAGCCTCAAATCAAAACCACTGCTGTTCATGACATTCTGACTCATAGCAACACTATGGGACAGAGAAGGACTGCCCTGTAGGGTTTCCAAGGCTGTATGCCTTTATCTGAACAGAGGGCCTTCTCTTTCTGCCATGAAAAACAGTGGGTTCAAACAACAGACCTTTCAGTCAGCCAGCTAATGCTTAACCTGTAGCACCACCCGGCTCCTTTTACGCAGCCAGGTAACCAGAGACGGTGCTTTGGCAATAGTTAAACAGTAAAAGTACATTGAATGAGGCCTGTTGAATTTTCTTCTTTATTTTTTTTTTAAGTGGGCAATGGAGTCATTTTCACTGAACCTCTCTGCTGTCAGAAGCTCTTAACATTTCAATCAACATGGGCATTATATTTGGTATAAATTAGTAAATTCTCATTCAGCATGCCTTTACCATGTAATTTTCAGAAACCATAATGACTGTGTAGCTTCAGAGGAGATTTCTTACTTAGTAATTACAGAATTCATTGGCTCCAGGGTCACCCCTCCCCTGTATCTGTCCTGCAAGGCCCATCTCACGTCTGGCCCCCTCTGCTGGGCTCTGTGTGTTCTGTAGTAGGCGCGTTAGCGTTGATAGCAGAAACCACTGAATATTTGGAGTCAGATCATAAATGTGGAATCCGAGCTCTGCTATTTACTAGTAGTCCTGTCATCTTAGAAGCTTGGATAGCATAATAGTTGAGACAGTTCAATCAGATAAATCATCGAAGTCAGGTCACAGTTTCTAGCAAGCTGGGCACATTCTTGATCTGTCTCTGGAGTCTTCTCTCACTGCCTCGGTTTACTGATAACTGCCTTCTGAATTCCATAGGTGTCTTGAACTGGGTCACATATATGAACACTTACTTGATAGTGAATTGCTTATAGTTTCCTCTTGGCGTTGTGTGCTTTTCTGTATCCAGAACACATATTTGTTAAGTCCCTTTTGTATGGTGTGACACAAAGTAAGATGCTGGAGTGTGTTGTAAGGGAGAAAAATGCAATCACTGCCTGCTAGCAGGAACGGCCTATATGACATGAACACGGAAAAACCAGGTTACAATCTAAAGTCCTAATGACAGTCATGAATGATACTATAACTCTTGGAAGATAATAAATTCAGGCAGATGGAGCAGAATTTCCAGCGCCTCCTGATCGAGGAGGAGTGAATAGCCTTGGAAGACTAGACCTCAGGACTGCTGGTGAGATTTATGGCTTCAGCAAACCTATGAGGCTCAGTGGGAGGCCATGTCAATTTGACGGCAATGAGTGTGAGTTTTTTTAGTTTCTTGCTGAAGCTGGAGTTTGGAGGCCAGGGACCTATCTAAACACCACCCTACGCTCCTTCACGGCAAATAAAGTATTTTTAAAACCCAAGATAGTAGAATGGCATTTTCTATGATTCCTTCAGCTCCATGATTTTGGATGAAATTTTATTTTCAGAAAAACTTGAATATGTACTTGCAAGGAAAACTTTCAGACTCTTTTAATATAAGCAATGTTGTGTTTAAAGAGAATATGATACTTGTCATTATATAATAAATATATAAAAATGCTCCAAATATCCTACTGAATGTAAATGAAGAGTGACAGACCCCAAAGTAATATTCCAAAGTCTTTGTTATTCTTAGAATTTTGTGAGCTTGAAGCCAAACTGTATTGTAAACTGCATGAACAACATTTAGAACCTCAGTCTCCAGACTCCATGCTCGTGTACTAGTTGATGAATTAATCTGCCACAAGGTAGTACTCCAATGGTACTCAGGTAGAACGCAAGTCCTCTTTACAGTGGAGATTATCAAAAGCTTTGTCTGATCTATCCCCAATGCCTTACGAGTCAAGAAGGCAAAGGCCCACTTTGGACACAGCTTACCCAGTTGCTAAGAATTCTCCGAATAGAATTTTAATCAGCAGCACATCTCTGGTAGGGTCCACCAAGACAGCAGGGTAGATGGAAATGCCCTGTATCTCTTAACTCCTTGAAAATTGGAATTTTTATATTAATCTCCAGAATCAAAATATAGACACAGAATAAATTAGTAATTGACTTACTATTAATTTTATCTGACTTGATTTTTTTTTGTCTTTTGTTCCCAGCTGTAGATTTTGTTACCTTTCCAGTTTTGTTTCTGCTATACTGCTGTGAATCTCTTAAACTGAGATTGGTCCCATTGCCAGCTTGAGAATTTAGGAAACAGTGTCAGAGGGCCCTTTGGTCCCACCTCCTCCATCTTTTGTAATATATTAAAGCTGCAGAGATTAATAACTTGTGGCTCTTGTCCTCAGAAGACCATACTCAGGATAAGTGATTATTTGTAAGGTACTCCCACGCTGTGTAATCTTAAGATGTCTTAGAAGCATTTGAAAATTTCCAGTTATAGTTATGAAAAGTAAAGCCAGTCAGGTATTACTGATTTGAGGGCATGTTCACTGGACTAATCACCCTGAATAAGGAGTTAGAGTTATTCTTCCTCACATCAGTTTTGTTTTGGTGAGAAATTTCTTTGTCTTTCCAGAGAGTAGAATTAAATGTTTGTTTTATTTTTTGAAAAGGCTCAGTTGCCAATGAGTCCACATAAACTCATTGTCACCCAGTAGGACAATGTATAGCTACCAGTGCAATTTCCAGAGCCCCAGATCTTTACAAAAGCAGATTGCCTCTTTAGGTTCTTGCCAAGTGACGACTGGGTTTGATCTGCCAGCCTTTTAGCTAGTAATTAAATGTTTTATCCGCAGCACCACCAAGCTACAAAATCACATACTCATTCTCAAGAGATAGAAAGGAGGAAGGTAACATTTGTTTTTAACTGCACATTTATTGTTTATATTTTCAGATGATGTAATTTCCCAATTTCCTTTGGGCAAGTGAATTAAGCATGTTGTTAAGATAGGGGAGGATGGGGAACCCCCAAGAGGTAACTTTATGTGTCATCTCAAAATAGTAACTGCCTTGTTTTGATCTGACCCCCCCAAAAAAGTCATATAATGAGAATTCTAAAATCCTCCCTGCAGAAATCGCAGTGTTACTGCTCACATTTCAGCTGTTAGCTATCCCCAAAGGGCTTTTCATCTTAGTTATTCCCAGAGGCATTGATGTGGCTGAAGGAAAGGAGTTCCTGCTTAATTAGTGAAACAGTCCAAGAAACTTTAATGGGACATGATGCCAGGGGGAGAAAAAGGAAATAAATTAGAAGCTGGCTTGAGGTGTTATCAGAGGAATCTTTAGCATGAGACCATTACCAACAATACCTTCTTTATTAAAAATGTTAGTCGCTTTTTTAAATGTTAACTTTCAGACTGATTTTTCCCCCCCAAATCTTAGGAGTTTGTGCCCTTCCTGACTTAGAGCATGTGCTGAGATCGGCCTGTATTTCTTAGGCTTTAGATTCCCCCCCGCCCCCCCCCCAGATTTCCAGCTTCTAACTGAAGAGTGATTAGGATGGTGCTCTTAAGTAAGAAAGGAGGGGAAGCGAAGGAAAAGGAACAAAAAAGATAAACTAATAGAAACAGAAAGGACGCTACAGGGGGAGGACGGAGGACCAGGGGAGAATGGAGATAAAAGATGAGTAAATGAAGACAAATAGAACAGTGAAGGGGAGGGAAGTACAGAACTGAGCTGGTGGGAGGACATGCAAAATAGGGGTCTTGTGGAAGGCTTCCAGCAAATGTGGTGTAAATCAACGATGAGTAAATTAATAGGGCAATTGTGCAAATGGGACTCACTCATTTAAACTAAGCATAATACATCATGGATGATTTAGAGATAATGCAACCTGTAGGGCATACCTTTTCATCTACCAAAAACCCAGTAGAGAATGCTGTCACTTCAAGGTTAAGAAGGCAGAGGATCGGCACATTCGGTGTGTCGTCTTCCTTTGAAAAGCGTTGATGAGACAGAAACTGAGCTGTGTGAAAATTAATCCGTCTCAGAAACTTAGTTTGGGCCTTCATGATCTAAGAGAAACTCTAGGTATTCCAAAGTCTTCCCTATAAACCCAAAATATTTTTTAATGAAGTGTTTCAGAATGTGCATTTAAATAGATTTACATGTTCAGTTGCCATGCATTGAAATGAAAGTCAAATGAATCCCTCTGCATACCCTATCAAAAGACACTCTGAGCATTAGGTGGGCTGAGAGCTCCGTAAGAACTGGTGCTTTTGGAAGATACATTAGAATATTTTTGAGACCAGAGAAGAGAGAAACTGTGACCTGTGCTCTCCTGTTTCTTTAGTCCGTGCATGTGTCATGTCTTCATTCAGTGGCTCTTTGAACATACATAGAAGATACTGAGAGATTTTGTAAGAGCTGCTGCTTCTAGGGAAACAAAAGCAGATTCGCATTCTTTGAGTCCTGTAATCAATATTCTTGAGCTAGTTTTTGAAGGCAGAAAAAGGACAACACTGGGAATGGCAAAGAGACCTCGTTTTTAGGATTTCAAGTCCAGTACAGAGAGATTTCATGCTTTACCATCATCCAGAACTGGATGGAGTGTTGAGGCAGAGGTGAGGACTAAGTGGTTCTCTGAGTCAGAATCCATTTGATGACAGCACGCAGATAGACTTTTCATCTAGATTATTCTTAGAATTTTTTTCCATTTTTATCTTCATAAGAGAAATTATAGAGTTGTCAGTCTTCAAGATACAGAGGTGAGACTCCAAAAATGCACAAAACCCAACTCACGGTAGCTCTCCGTTCAGTTCTCAAGGCTGTAAATCTTAACAGGATACTGCTGGTCTTTCTCCTGAAGAGAATCAGGTAGACTTGAACTGCTCACCTTTCAAGTAACAGTCCAACATGCAATGTTTCTTAGAAGTAAAACGGTGGAAGACACATTAAAAGAAGTATGGAAGTGTTTCTGTTATACAGAAAGCAAAAATACCATCTGTTCACTAGTAAATTTTCAGCCTAAAAGTTGGAAAACATCCTTAATTTAATAAAAGGTGCTGCATTTTTAAATGTTATTTTATAGTGTGCTTGTAAACTACAGTCATTGATGAGGAAAATGTCATTATCCCAATTCATGTATGATACAACAAAGAAACTAAGTAGACTAAACCAAGATTTCAGGGAGTTGTGGAAACCAACAATTTGAGACAGACTTTAAAGATTCATGATATTAAATCTCCAAATAGCTTGAACATAAGACATTTCCCAAAGTCTATCTGAGAGGTAAGAAGGCTCTAATTTTAAAATTCTCTTTTCTGAATGATCAGCAGTTTTTATGTTAAATGTGAAAATAATCTCCCACATTCATAAAATGTATTACCAGTAATGTGAAGTAGCTTTTTTTAGTGTAACCACTAAGAAAATATAACAAAGGAAAGAAGAAGGAATCCAAAATGGCTCATTCCAGTAAAACAACAAAGCATAATAGCAAGCAGTGTGAAAGGACAGAGACAAAGAAGGCTTTAAGACAGAAGAAATCGAAGGAAAGAAGCAGATCACTTTTTTAAAGTAATTACAGTGAATGGAAATGGACTAATGCTTCAACCAAAATGCAGAGCTTGGCAGAATGTATTTTTTAAAAAATAATCCAACAATATGCAAGATTCTGCTGAAAATTATCCAAAAATGCTTGGAACAATATGTCAACAGAGAACTCCCAGATTTATAGGCTGGATTTAGAAGAGGTCGTGGTACTAAGGATATTCTAGCTAATGTTAGATGGGTCTTGGCAGAAAGCAAAGAATACCAGAAGAATGTGTATCTGTGCTTCATTGACTATGCAAAGGTTTTTGACTGTGTGGAT
>NW_006399830.1:8586887-8615593 GCF_000299155.1 Elephantulus edwardii | reverse complement strand
TCTGACATACTTTGGGCGTGTTGCAAGGAGGGACTGGTCCTTGGAGAGGGACATCATGTTTGGCAGAGTGGAGGGGCGGCGAATGAGAGGAAGACCTTCAATGAGATGGAACCATTCTGTGACTGGAGTGGTGGAAATAATTGCGTTTGAGATGGCTAGGTTGGCACAGGATAGAACAGCATTTAGAGCTCTTTTACATAGGGTCGCTTTGAGTCACAGGTGACTCAATGGCACATAACAACAACAACAACATATGCTATTTATGAGAGTACTTTAAATCCAAAGACACAAATAGGTAGAGAATGGGGGACAAAAATCCATGCAAATAATAACCAACAGATAGCTGGCATACATGTGGTAATATCTGATGAAATAAACCTAAAGACAAAATGTGTTCGAAGAAATAAGATCCATATTATATAGCAATGTGGATCTATATCCATATTATATAGATGTATAAGCACCCAGCATTGGGGAACTTAAATATATAATCCAAACACTGATAAAATTGAGGTGAAAAATATATTGGAGTAGTATTTGGAAACTCCACTATATCCCTTTCAATATTGGTCAGAACACAGTAAAAGATCAGCAAGGAAGCAGAGGACGTGGGGTCACTGTAAGCCAACTGGACTTAACAGATATGCATAGAACACTTCACCCTGAAATCATGTGATGCACACTCCAGTGCATATGGTTTATGTGTCAGAACAGACTGGCTACATTTTGAGTCACAAAGCAAGTCTTGATAAATTTTACAAAATTGAAGTCATAACAAATCATTCTCTGACCTCAGTGGAATGAAGCTAGAAATCAATAACAGGGCACAGGGAGAAACCACTGGAAAATATACAAACATATTGAAGTTAAACAACACACTATTAAACTACCAGTGGGCCAAGGAAGAAATCAGAAGTGAAATTACAAATTTATTAGAGTTAAATAAAATTGAAAGTACATGATACCAAAGCTTATAGATGCAATGAAAGCAATACTCAAAGGGAAATTTAAAATAAACAATTCCTACATAAAAAGAGAGAAAAGATCTCAAATAAATAGTCTAAATCAGAAAAGAAAAACTAAGACTAAATCTATTTTAGAAAAGGTAATAATGACAATCAGTATAAATAAATTTTAAAAAAGGAAACAGAATAACAGAATCAGAAAAGAAACCGAATTTGATTGGGGGTGGGAGGATTATAAAATTGATTAATTTTAGGTAGATTGGTAAGGGGGAAAAATAGAAATTAAAATAAAAAAGAAGGGACATTACAACTGACCTGATAGAAATTTAAATAATTATGATAGAATATTACTAACAACTCTGGGACAGCAAGATTTGTGATTATGTGACATGGGTGAATTTTTAGAAGCACATAGTCTATACCAAATTGACTCAAGAGGAAATAGTCTCAGCATACCCAGAAGAAGTGAGGAAATTGGATCCATGATTGGGATCGTTCTACCAAAAAGAGTCCTTGACCACATAATTGGATGATTCTACAGAATATTTAGAGAATTGACTAGGTAGGAATGAATACTATCTAGTTCATTGTATGATGCAAACGTCATATTTCTGATACTATAGCCAAAGACGCTAGGAAAGAAGAAAACTGCAAGCTAGTACCTCTTATGAATATAAAAGCTCAACTACCATCCCAGAACATGTTGGTCAAAGATTATGTAAAAGAATCGCAATCGAAAGGTGGGAAATGCAAAACAGAATTTCTCCCTTCATTGATTCTGAATTTTCTGGAACTGTGGTAGGTAAAGTCATTAGTCTCTGATAAACTCCTGAGACTAATGCTCTGGAATCATCGTTAAGATTTCAGTGCAAGGGCGCTCTGGTGGCCTAGTGGCAAGAAGCTGCACTGCAATCCCAGAGGCACGTGGTTTGAATCCACCAGATGCTCTGCTGAAGAAGGAGGGGCAGTCTCGTCCTGTACCAGTCAGATCCGATTTGACGGTATACATTAAAAAAAATAAATAAAAGATTACAGTGCAGTTTCTTCACCCCTAGGCCACCAGAGCTCTGGAGTCATCTTTGAACTAGAAATATTGATAAACTTTAAAACCACTAAAAAAATATAACAAAGGAATGAAGAAGGGATCCAAAATGCAAAAGGACCAAGCCGTGATGTCATTTAGCTGGTAAAAAAGTTCAAACTGGGGAGCTCTGGTGGCCTAGTGGCAAGAAGCTGCAACTACAATCCCAGAGGCACACGGTTCGAATCCACCAGATGCTCTGCCGGGGAAGGAGGGGTAATCTCCTCCTGTACGAGTCAGATCTGATTTGACGGTACACTCACACAAAAATAATAAAATTTAAAAAATTTTTAAAAAAGTTCAAACTTAAACATTAAGCTGTTTTATAAACAATGTAGCATCAAACTGACAACAGCAACTTGAAAGTTAAATAGGACTCGTAGGGGTAGTGGATTTATGTTCATGTTGGAGGAACAACTCAGAAGAATGGCTGTACAGTTCAAAAGAATGTAATAAGTATTGGTAAATTGTATATGAAGAAACTTGCATTGACTTGTGTTTTGCTGTGTGTGTTTTCAATAATGAAAAGTTAAAATTTTGAGGAAAAGTTTTAGGAGGGTTTTCTACATGCTTTAGGAGTTCTGGTGGCTTAGTGGGAAAGAATGCATTGCTGGCTCAGAGGCGCGTGGTTCAGCTCACCAGCTGGTCCACAGGAGGAAGAGAAAGCCTCCTGTGCGATTTACTGCCTCCAAGAATGCAGTCGAGGGTTGTCCAGAACCTGGAAACAAGGCAGAGAGGGATGCCGGGAACGTGTGGCCTGGGTCAGTAATAAGGAAGGTAGCTTTTGTGGTCTCAGATCTTTCATAAAATGCTTTCTGAATGTTGGAGACCTTCAGCTTGCTTCCCCAGATGTAAATCTCTGTGGGAGCAGCCTGACTCCTCTTTCTATTGGAGCCGCTAGTGATCCAAACTGCCAGCCTTTCAGTTAACAGCCTGACCTGCTGTACCACCATGGCTCCTCTCAGACTGCTTAGAAAATTCTAATACTTTTCCTTTAGACTGTACAGCTTGGCTTGACTGCTAACTCTCAAGATGATACAAATTCTGCTGTTTCTGTAGCCACAAGGAGAACTTGAACACTCCCCGTGCTTTGCTGTGTGTTTTAGTTTTAACCTTCCTTTGTCCCGCTTTACTCCGTGTATCCCAGTTCGGGTAGCAGATCCTTTGACACCTGTTCACCTCCCCATCTGGGATTGTTTGGCGTTAAACTGTGACTGTAGCATCTCTCCTAATAAATTAGTTTTAAAAGAGTACTTGCTGCCAGGAAGGAAAGTCATTACATAGTGTGTATATTTTCAGTGTATTGTTCTAAAAGTCTTTCCAGCCAAGCCTAATAGGCAATTAAAATAAATTTGAAATAACTGTGCCACGAAAAGGTGGTAAAATCATTAAGCTAAGATAGGTGATCTAATGTTGCACCATTTCCATTTTCCTTGTTCACATGGTATGCTACTTTCTCTGTGAACCCTGATATGTATCTTCTGTCTGTAGCTCATACATTCATAAACTTGAGTATACATGTCTCCAGTTGACTAGTAATGAAAAATTAAGCTTTATTTAAAAAAAAATACTCAGAAGTTAGTTTTTAGAACAATCTAACAAAGTTAGTTTTTGTAACAGTGGAGCAACTTGTCATCTCTAACAATACTCTTTATTTACCAGAAATACCAAAAATATTTTTTATACAACCCATGTTAACGTTTGTGATTCCTATGTTTAAATGGAACAAGCAGATGAATAGTATGTGGGGAAAGTTGGGCGATTATATGAAGACGGAAACGTCTCTTTATATAAAGTCATCTTTACCTTTACCCTCCAGCTTGTTGGGGTTGAGTGCTAGTGAATCAGTTTTCAAGCGTAGTGAAAGCGTTGTTATCACGTGCTGTGAACTCAGAGACAGCTTGTCTCTGACCCCTCCTCCCAGCAGGTTGAACTCCCTGTCTGAGTGCTAGACTGCAGGTCTTTATGGGAACAGATCTCCAGATCTTTCCAAGGGGCAGCTAGATGGGTTCAGTCCACCAAGTTGAAGTTAGCAGCCCAGAACCTAACAGTTGCACCCCCAGAGCTAGGTTTTGGAAATGCACAATCCGTCCTTGCTTTCTTGTAGCTCCTGCTCAGATGTTTTGGTTAATGGTTATACCAGTCTTCATCTCCTACTTGCTACTTCCAGCCCAGATGTTGACAGGACAGTGAAGCCATACACAGAAGACCCTTCACGTGGGCTGTTACCATCTGGAGTTTTTAAAAGTGTATCTATTGCATCAGGAGTCAGATGTGATTAAAATTTTTCAAGAAATACACAAAATTAAAACAATAAAGAAATACGTCATTCTTGTTGTGCCACCAACTCATGAAGAAAATGGTTTCTTTCTTTTTCAAAGTCCTTTGTCAAGCAAAGAAAAAGGGATTGTTGGTGTAAACCTCTAAATGAAGAAATAAATATGTGATTGGAGATTGGGCATTAGAGTAGCCTTTGTAAAAGAGTGATACCATTGACATCATTAAAGACATATGCTGATACTGGCTTCCTAGTCTATCCATTTCTCCTGAGTTAAGGTTGAGATCATTCTCATCTAGCTAACTTGGTTCGAGAAGGAACAGAAATATTTTCATGAGTTGATGGACCTAGGATTGGTCGCTTCCTGATGCAGCCTGATCCATACTGACCCTCTAGGAGTGGCAAACCACAGAGGCCATTCCAGCCTCCTGAACAGCCCTGAGAGCTGCTAGACGGGAGCTCTGCTGGGGTCGTCTGCGGGAAGTTGCACTGCTAATCCAAGAGGTGGCCGCTCTCTAGCAGCTCAAATCCACCAGTGACTCCAAGGGAGAAGGACAATCTCCTGTTCCCTTTACAGCCTCAGAAAAAGCCACTGGAGTGCCAGTTGTGAGTCAGTTCCAACTCAGTGACAGTGAGACTGGGTTTGAGGGCTTTGGAGCTTTTGTTTCCCCTACAGAGTAACAGAGAGCGCTGGTAGCTTAGTGGTAGGGAGTTGGGCTGCCAACCCGAAGGTAACACGGTTTGGATTCGCCAGCTGATTCACAGAACAAGGATGGGCAGTCTCTCCTCATGGTGATTAACTGCCTCTGAAAACCTGCTGGAGGCTCAGCTAGGACTTGGTTCCAACTTGATGATACGTAACAGCAAACAACAGCAGCATAACTGGTTATATATCTGAGGCGCTATCCAGTGATTCTATGAGAATAATGTGCGTTATTTGCATCTTGGCTGACGAACTTACCTGAAAATGGGTTTTACAGTTGTGTATAATTGCCTTTTCTTTGTGTTTGCATAGACGGCATTGCGTAGCTGGAAGTTGATGGCAATTATAATTTATTATGCTGTAATTGTTACCTAAATGTTTTTGAATAAGCAAAAATCACATCTGTTTAGGAATAAGTTGCACAGCAAGAGAATTCCCTCTGAAATGAATGCCGTGTTCTCATAGTCTGTAACTGTACACATAAAACAACATATTTATTTCCCCACTGAGTCCATTACATTCCCAAGTCAAACTGCAGCCTCTCTTCCCTTCCCATATTAAACCCTTTGATTTAATGGAGGTTTTAACTACTGGTTCTTTAGGGAATTTTCAGTAGGCTTTGCACAGATTAGGTTATTGGAAAGTATAGTTATTTGCTTGTAAAGTGGCAGTTCTATGTCAAAATTGATTTTCTCTGGAGCTGCAACAGTAAAAAAGATAAGCTTCTGCTTTGCATCCAAAATGCCCTGATGTTCCTACCATGATAGCTAGTCTTTGCTCCTTGCTCAGCACCATTCAGAGCAGCCTGCTTTGGACAGGCAGACATGAGCACGTGGGGCCCAGTTGGCTGTCATACCCAGTGATGATAATAGACGAGGCTTCGCCTCCACTCTGGTTGCCACTGGTCTGTGACCGCCAGTGTGCTAAGCATGGCAAAAAGTGCTTCTCCTCTTTCCTGTCAACCAGGAAATGTAGAGACCGGCAAGGGTTTTGTTTGTTCCACAGAAATGTGGCAGTTGAGGTAATTGCCTTGCTAGGCCCAGCCTAACAGGATACATCTTCGGTTACAGATCTTGAAGGCACATGCAGGAGGACTTTGCTCCTCTTACTTTACAAGGCTGGTCAGGTAGAAATTTTTTCACTGTGCCAGAGAGCATCGCCATAGCTGATGGCATGTCCTAAAAAATCGCAACAGAGATGAAGGACGCGAGTACTGGCGCTGCTTTTACCTTTAAATGAACCTTAGTGCTCTATCTCATATGCTGATATGCTGTCATATGTCATTTAGTAAATGCATTTTAGTGTCCTCCAAAAAAATTAGTATCTTACTAAGATCAGAATCAGTTTGCATGGCCATGGTGGACTCTCTTAGACTATTGTTCTGAGACCCAGGGAGGCCGCAGTCTTTGAGGGTTGTGTGAAGGACAGTGGGCTTTCCATGTTGTCTTGGAATGTTCATTCCGACTCATCAGAGGTATACTTTAAACTTCAGAGCTGACTCATGGTTCAGATTCCAGACCACCACATGCCCTTCACAGGTTTTGCTTGTTCATATGTTTGGGATTTGCATCTATAATTCATACCTGAACAAGACTTTATGCTGCGTATGAACTGGGAAAATCTACTATTAGGACCCTTTTCAAATTATTGAGGAGCAGTGATATCAGTTTGAGGACTAAGTTGCGTCTGATTCCAGCCATAGCCTTTCTGATTACTAGCTGTGCATCCAAGACCTGGACAGTGAATAAGGATGACAGTAGAATAACTGATGCCTTTGAGCTCTGTTGTTTGAGAAGAGCACTGAACATCCCATGGACGGCCAAGAGAACAAATAGCTGTGGCTTAGAGACGGTGCAGCCAGAGTGCACTTTGGAGGCTAGGATGATGAGGCTTTGCCTCACGTACTTTGAACGTGTTACTAGAAGGTGCTATTCCTTGGAGAGGGACATGATACTGGGACGGTTGGAGGTTCAGTAAAGGAGAGGAAGACTCTTCAACCAGGCAGATTGACGCAATGACTGCTGCAATGAGCTCATGTGTTTGAGAAAGTATGAGGCTGGCAGAGAACAGGACTGGGTTCAGATCTTTAGTTCATAGGGTCGCGATGAGTTGAACCTGACTCGATGGGGCCTAACAACAACAGTTACATTCAGTTAGGTCTTGGCCTCTTTTCTTTGGCCATCCAAGCATCCTTAGACTGCCTTTGTCTGTAACTCACCTCCTTCCGGTTCAGGATCCACTTATTACCCTTTTCAGAGGTAGTGACTGTGGACTGAAAACTCTGTTTATCTTGTTGTTATTGTGAAATCTGAATTGTCCTTAATGTTCTAGCATTTGATGGGTTCTTTTTTTAAAAAAAAAGTCATAAAAGTGTGTGACTTTGGGCTTGGAAATGACTAAAGGAAAACAAATCAAGCTTCCTTCAGTTTTACATTTCATCTGATGGCCTGGTCATTCATTATGTAGACTTCAAGAATTGTTATCAGGAACTGTAGATTCTCCTTCACTTAATTCACACTCTTTCAGTATAATTTATGTTCTGCATCTATCCACCCACCAACCCATCCATCTATTTATCCATGGACCCATCAATCTGTACTATATTAGCATCCATTATTTATAGCTTGCAATGTTCTAGGCATTAGGGATACAAAAAAAGAATAGGACGTGCTCTACATTCTCCTTTCAAATGAGAAAACAAAACCCCCATTGTTAGCCAAGTGACTAGTTTTCGGTGGAGGGAATACCTGAACCCCTGTGTCTAGGGATTCTCCTCCACAGAATTTATGGTCAGCTCTCTCTAGGCCTTAGCAGGGGACAGCTCTAACCACTGTTCCGCCAGGCTCCTTTAGAGTATTTTATTTAGAGTCCAGACATTGGTGGTTTTGAATGATTAAGAGAAAGCTGGTGAACCAAGATGCTTTCACATTTATCACAATAGGTAATATATTTGTTTTTTTAATCTGTTCACAATCATTTAGATTCAGTTTTATAAAAGTCAGACATATCTATTACTAACATTTCGAAAAACAAAATACAGTGAAGAAAATTATAGGGACACTAGTTCTGCCACATTCTTGATACATTTCCTCTGTCTAGAAATAATGTATTAAAACATTGTTAGAAAAAAAAATAAAAACATTATTAGCCTTCAGTGTACAGAGTTTTGTGCTTGGTTTTCTTAACATTTTATAATTATCATCCTCATCATCTTGGAAGGTTTTGGAAAACATAATGACAGTATGGTGTTTTATAGCAAAGACTTTTAAAAACCATTATTTGACCTTTTCTTCTACACTTAGGTTCCTTCTGGGTTTTTTTACCCTTCTCAGCCATGCTGGGTTGAGTTTCCTTGTAATAAATCATTGTACACATCTGTCATTATTTTCTTAGGATAAATTACTGTGAGTGCCATTACTGGAACAAAGGAAATGAACCTGTTAAAGCTATTGATGGGTCTACTTTTTACCCTCCATTTTATCACCCAGACTCAAAGCATGAAATCCAGTAGCCAGAGAATTTGATATGTAAGTTTCAGAAAGAATATTGTTGGTGGACAGTGTTTGGTGGAGCTCCCCGATTAAAATGAGCTTGGAAGCAGGAGTGGCATGCACTTCTGAACTAGCTTGCCTCCAGAAACCCTATGATCCTGGAGAAAGGATGAAAGTTACTCGACTGTCCAGGTCTTTCGTTCATAGAGCTGCTATGAATCACCTATGACTCGACGGCACATAATTAGCTACAGAACTGTTTTCAAGCAAAGAATCCCTTCAGCACTCAACAAGAGCTTTCCTCAAAGGAGGCTTCTCAGACCTCACAGGAAGATTGTTACTCATTTTGCAAAAGATTCTGAGAAGATATAGCACCTGGTATAGGATGTGTGACCGTGCGACTTCTTCCCACACACAGTGTTCTCCGGAGAGGCCAGCCCTGGAGAGGGACATAGTGGATGTAAAAGTAGAGGGTCAGTGCAAGCGAGGGAGACCCTGAACAAGATGGAATGGACTTCGGCCCAGCAGAGGTTGAGAGGATGGGATCAAGCCAAACAGGGCTTTGGGCCTTAAAGACGAGGTCAGAGCCCAGAGAACTGTGAAGAGGAAGATTTATTGTCCCAACAGAACAAAGGACATCTGATGGAAGACAGAGTAAGAACCAGACAGCCTCGTCGCTTTTCCATTTCAGTGGGTAGTGTAGACTTTGAACAGGAACCTTGGCTTTTCATGCCAAATCTTGTCTACGACATCAGTATTACAAACTGATCAAAATGAGACTGTCTGGGTGAAGCGGAGGAGGCTGAAGTGTGCTCAGTTTATTTAGCCTTGCTTGAGCCTCTTGGCACGTTCTCTGAAAAGCACACCCTCTGGAAGAAACAAGCTGAAACCATCCATTCCAGATTCATATAAAGACACTGAGTCAGACGCAGGACTGAACTGACTCCCAAAGGGCCGTTCAGGGCCTTTACGCTTGCCAGTGATTTTACTTTGGTTCACAGAGATATTTGTACTTCCTTAGGTTATGTCTGTATTGTTGCAAGGCCCTGAAAGATCAATGTGCGTATTAACTTCTATAAGATATTAACCCCATCCATATTAACCGTGTCTGTCTGAGACGTGAAGGATCTAGTACATTAAATCCAGCTTCCTAATAAGTCACTGTACTGGCGGTAATGCTGGGCTCACCTTCTCCTTAACCTAAATTAACACATGCTCTTAGCAGTCTCCAGTCGGAGGCCAGTTCCTGAGGTGAACAAGTGGCTGGGAAGAGAGGAGAGACGGAAATGAAAATAAATGATGGGGTGACCTTCTCACCTCACTCGTGGTTTCTCAATTATCCAAAAGCTCGCCAGCTACATGTCGCTGTTCTTTCGGTGATGGCTTTCACCCTCCCATTCGCTGTTCCCTGCCTGCCCACGCCCGTGCACACTCAACGCACACTCTGCTAATCAGATTGGCAGCAAATAGAATTAAACCATTAAGGCAATTAAGCAGTTCTTAGATAACATTTGATCAGTTCAATGAAAATGCAAATTCACGCTTCTTGGAGAGAAATAAAGTTGATGAAAAGTCATTTCATGTTCCATCGTCCTCATTAACTTTTCTTCCCAAGTAGAGATGACAGAGTTTTAGGCTCAGAGGCACAGATGGAAAGGATTCTTTTCTTCTCCCCTCTGGTCAGTTTTTAATAACTCACCTTGGCTCCCCCAGCCTACCGCGATGCAGGTACTTGTCCTTCCCTCGAGCCCTCGCGCCGTACCTCAAGCCAACTTGGCTATTCCCTCGGCTTTCAGCATGGCCCCTCAGGCCTGGAGAGCAGCCCTCGCGCTCACAGCACTGTCAGCCGAGGGGGCTTGGATGCCCGTGTGTTGCAGAAGCGTTCCTCAATGCCAGTCCCTCCACTGCTGGGCTCACATTCTCCTGAACTGGAGGGGGGAGGAGGTCATGCCTTGAAGTAGGTGCTGGAGGGCAGGCTGCCCTCTTCCTCAGGTCTCTCATGGTCACCTCTTGATTTCACTCCCACACCGTGGAGTCTGTGCTCTTGTCACCGCACTCTGAACCCTTCACAAGAGAAGGAGTAGGGTGCAGCCTGGGCTGTCCTCACTGGACGTGAGCCTCAGGCTCTGGCTCCACTTCTCTGAGCTTGCACATGTCCAGGAGAAGACTGTGGGCCATTGTTCATCAGTATTTTCAGGGGCTGGCTGGCTCCCCCCCCCCTTTTTTTTCTGTCTCCTTCCTTGACGATGTCTTTGCAGCCTTTTATGTATGAATAAGAAGGACTGAAGAAAAGTTGATGGGCTTGAATTGTGTTAGCAGAGGATCTTGAATATACCATGGGCTGCTAACAGGCAGACAAGTGTGCATGGAGGAAGTGCAGGGGTGATGCTCCTTGGATGCAAGGATGGTGAGATGTCTCCTCACATCCTTTGTGTAGGTTATTAGGAATTAAGTGCTGAAGAGAGAAATCATGCTTTGTAGAGTGTCAACCAAAAAAGAGAGAGACCCTCACAAAGACGGACTGGCACAACAGCATATACAAACTTTGTAAGCAGAAAGAAACAGGTGGACTGACGCGTTGGCTCACGCACAGCACACCAGCGATTGTGGGGAGGGCGCCCGGCTGTGCGGTGCTGGGCGTTCTGCAGCGGCTGCACAGAAGGCTGCTGTAAGTCGCAGTCAGCTCGCCCTGCTCACCTCCGCCAGCACCCCTCCACTTGTTTGTCATGGCCAGCATGCCGCAGAGGACAGTAACACGCACGGAAGATGACAGGCGTGCTTGTGGGGAGTGGCAGTTGTAGCCAAACCACGTAAAACCAGTTACTTGTGTAAAATCATGGCAAATTAGGTCCCATAATGTTTATATTTTTTTCTGTATTAGAGACAGTGGCAATTCTATTGAATCTAGGTAGCTATTGCTTGGACATTTCACTCACCAAAGAGTCAGGATAGATTTCAGGATCTAAGTGCATCAACTGAGGATATAAAGCTATGAAGTCATCTTTTCAGATGTTGAAGGACCTGTCTTCAATGTGCAAAGCAAAGTCTTCCTTTGCTGCCTGGATGTTCAGGGAAGCACTGCAGAGCCTCAGAGATATCACACACATGATAATGAACACTGGGCCAGAAAAGTGGTAGTGCTAGGATGGCCTTTCGTGTAAGGAAAATACACACACATGTGCGCGCGCGTTGGTGTGTTCCAGTCATCAGAAGAGGCTTCATCCTAAGAGACAGCTGGCAATCACATTGTAACCTAGGATATTTCTGCTTAGTATGTCTTTCCCATTTGATGTGCATAAAATACTGCAGCAAACTCTCATTCAGCAAGGCTCAGGTCCTTGCTGGGCCCACCTGCAGGTTTTTTGAGGGTATTTATGTAAACATTAATGGGGAAAAGTGCCATTGCATCTTAAGAATGTCACCACTGCTTTTTAAAAGAAAGCCTTGGATTTCACTAATGTATTCATCACTACATGCTATTCGGGGAATACATCTTTTTTGAACAGTTTTTGGCCACTGAGCAGCTGCTCTTAAAGGCAACAAGCTGGTGGTGCCACCAGAGTGACAGGGAGGAATGATGTTAGGGAAGCAAGCGAGCTTGATTTTCCAGGAAAGCAAGCATTCCATACCTCTCCACTCCTATGTGCTCATACTTTCATTGTCCCTGCATAGAACTGCTTTGAAACAATAGACTTCATAAAAACAGACACATAAATATTCTCAGCAATACCAGAAAACCTCATTAATTTTCTAACTGAGTAAATTGGAGTATAAAAAATATAGCAACAATTGTAAGAGGAATGTTAGAATCCTATTTTAAGTGGCTGGAGTTGTACCTGCTTTTTGAGTTTCTAGGACCCTGTGCTCCCTTGCAAGAGGGAGTTCATATCTTCACTGAATTTGCTCTTTTTAAGGAGCTGTGGTGGCCTAGTGGATAAGAAGTTCCTCTGACAATCCAAAAGACGGGCAGTTCAAATCTACTAGCTACTCCAAGAAAGAGAGATGGGCACTCTCCTCTGGTGCAATTACAGTCTCTGAAAACCCTCTTCAGGGTTAGCTTTTAATTGGTTCCGACTCAGTGACCCAACGACACAGCTCTTTTAGACTGTTAGTTAGAAAATTTTTTGTGACTTTAGGATAAATACACACACACACACACACACACACACACCTGATAATTAAGATATATGTTTAAGAAAATTCTTAAATGTTTAGGTCTTAATCAAACTGAGATTCCCATACATAGTCTAAATTACATTTAAGCTGCATACTTATAGATAGTCATGTCGTATATCTTGGAATGTGGAAAATGTGAGAAAAGCTAGCAAGTATAATAATGACATTTCTAGTCATAATAACTTCATAACGCATACTTGCCTAAATGAAAAACCTGTATCTACAAAAAGCTGGTCATTAGTCCATAAAAATTATTTTAAAAAATTTGTAAGAGATATAAAAATCTCAGACTGAGCACTGCTCTCATTTAATTTATGCAGCCCCTGGAGGCACAGAATATTTCAGTATGTATTGATCTTTCTTATTAAGTTCATATGACTCCAGAAGTTTTTGCCTTAATTTTAATACAAGGTGAAGTACCGATACTCACTCAAGCCAGGACTAGTTGAAGAGTTAATGGAATGACTATGAAGACAGACCTTTAGAAATATGAGACATTTGCAAGGTTACAGAAAGAGGAGATAGAGGATCCGAGTAAGAGAGGAAGACTCAACAAGATGGATTGACACAGTAATTGTAGCCGTTGACTTGATGCTGAGGAAGGCGCAGGCTAGGGCAGAGTTCAGATCTGGTGGGGTTGCAAGGACTCATGGTCGATGCAGCAGTGCACACGATGGGAGGAAGTTGTGCATTGTCTTCTTTTGTTACCTCCTTCCATCCCTTGCTACCCTGGCATCATCCTTTTTTTCCTTCCGGTCTTGTATTTTATTTAGTTTCCCGTAAGTGCTAGCTTTTTGTTGTTGATTTGTTTGTTTGTTTGTTTTTACTTTATATTGATTTGCTTACAAAGTTCCTATACACTGTATTTCCCACTATCCTTCATTCCAGTTCTTTGTTTTATAAAATTGCCATTGAACTATGTCCACCATTACCCAGTCTTTCCAGATCCCTGCCAGATCTTTCTCATTTCCTTTACTCCCACCCCCAACCAAATTGTAAGACCTGTCCATCCTCACCCCTCTGCTCCAGCTTTCCACCCCTTGGATCTTAATACACACTTTACTAGTTATCTTTCTTTTTCTGCAATAATGGTCTTATCCAGTATTTGTCTTTATGAGACTGAGTTAGTTCATTCATCGTAATGCTCTCTAGTCTCTCCCAAGTTACGTAGTAATTTTTTAAATCACCGCTACCGACTTCTGTATAGTACTCTATCATGTGAAAATACTAGTTTCTCAATCCATTCTATTGTAGTTGGGCATTTGGGCTGTTTCCGTGTTCTTACAGTTGTGAATAATGCCTTTCCTCATATATAATAACTTTTTGTCAGGCCAATGGAGACGTAAAAAATGAGGCTTGCATTTTCTTAGAAAGGAAAACCTCCCTGCATTATGGGTAGTAGTATTTAGATAAAAATTTATGTAAAGAAAACTCAGTGAAGTACTGTCGTTAGAAAACTAGAAATTGACGATATTTCTAATATTTGCTTGTAGAGCTCCATTTTTTTATACAATGCCCTGAAAAACCAAAGGTGTTCACTAGATGTATACAAACTGCAGTAAATGCCACTTCTGCTAAATTCCATTGAATACCATACGTTATGTTTGTGCTTTTGTCCTTGAAAAACCTCATTATCTTAACATGCATATACCAAGTAGCTCCTGATTACCTTGCGTTAATTTAATGCATCTTCTTCCCTGTCTTCTCTGTTCCTTAGAAGAATAACTGACTTTTTCTGTCCTCTGGCCTACATCTTCCCAGCCATTTGTCCATTGTTAGTGTAGTTTCAGTAGCCAAAGCACCAGGCAGTGTTCCTATAAAGTAGGGCTTCAAACCAGTTTGAATTGGTTCTGTCATAGACATTGTGGTCAAACGCGAACAGACAACACTTAAAATTTGAATGCAGCATAACAGTAACCAGAATGGGAACAATTGCGCTCTGGTGGTCTAAGGACAAGAAGCTGTGCTGCGATCCCAACGACATGCGGTTTGAGGCCTCCGGCTGCTCCCCAGGAGAAGAAGCAGTCTTTTCCCATGCGATTAACTGCTTCTGAAAACCTGTTGAAAGGTCAGCTAAGGGTCATTTCCAACTCTGTGGTACACAACAACAACAGCAATTGAAGACAAGTATCTAAGAAAAACAGCATGGGGAAGTATGAGGGGCTAAAACCCTGGAATGGGAGACTCCAAGGCGGTATAGTGAGTCTGTTCAGGAGCCTGAAGCAGGAGGCTGGGCTACTGCCAGGGCTGTGGAGAGCATCACACATTCAGAGGGCCACCACTGGGCAGGACACCATTGCTTCCAACTCTTTGCTGAAGCGATTTGGTTGCTTTGCAGTGTATGCCCTGTCCTTGTTTTCATAGAAGTTAAATGTCTAGCATTTGTCAGCCCCTAATTTTTATTATTCCAGGTCACTCATATTTTTACAAATGTGAGTCTCCTCTGGTTTCATTTTTTTTGGTCATGAGTGATAATGGGAACAACCAGTTCCAAGCCCTATTTTAAAGATGACTGAACTTGGGATGTGGGTGGAGAGAGCCACATTCTAACCAATGAAGGGGGAAGTCCCTCTGGCTAATCTTGAATCTGTCTGCTAGCCACATCTCGGCCCTGTTTCCCTGATCATCTTTATGATGCCCCAGGAGAAGAGGGTGAGGGTAGGTGGATCTGGGGGTTTGGGGGTGCGTCCCCACAGGGGTTTGGGGGTGCGTCCCCACATGTGTCCACTGTGGCTCTTCTGAAAGTATTTCCTTAGACTAAAATTTCCACCTTGTCCGTGGACATTGTTTCTCTTGAAAACGCCACATTGGGTTGAGAGCTTCATGTATGATTTTCTTTGCGTGTCCTGGTGTCAATGTAAGGCAGTTCACAGAGAGACTGCCTGCATGTGGGCATGGGATCTTTGAAAACAGGACGTTTCTTCACAGGATCTCACTGACCTTCAGTGAAGGCTACTGCACCCTCTCCCAGTGTCCCAGGCTCACTGAGTGCTTGTTCGCTGCCTGTGTCGCCCTCTCACTTGGCTTTGCATCCATGGAGGTGACATACAGCTACTGGTTTCCCTTCCACCTCACAGACCCAGCACCTCTCCTGTCCTCATGTGCTTTGGACCTTCCAGGGATGCCTTTTGTAGGCCTGTCTAACTCCCCTCACCGGGGGCCAAGGTCCTTTGTGGCTACCTACTAATTGCCGGTTGACAAGCCTCTGCAGTCTTTTGCAGAGTCCTGTCGATGTGGGGAGGAAGCAGGGGCTGGGATGCACACTGCAGCAGGGACACACACACAGCTGCTGCATCACCAGAAGCATCCTAAAAGGACTCTTCTGGCTCTGGCTTCTCCTTGCCACACTCTATTCCTGTCTTCTCAGTTAGTGCAGTAACTCAGGGAAGACAGGCTCCATCCACTGTCATCCCCTTGGGGGCTCCAGCAGGTTTAGACAGAAGATGCCCCAGAGAACACTGTTCTATATGATCCTGAGATTTATGCAGGCCACCTTATGGCCCCGCTTCCCTCTCAGAAATGAGCCTCTCAATCTGCATGACACATGTGTCCTTGTCACCAGAAGGGCTGCAGTGGCGCCCTGACACCTTTTTCTTTCCCCTCCCTTTTCCTCAGAGCAAGAGCAGCAGAAATTGTCTTTGTTCTCTTCGTCTCATCTCTAAGCCACCATGCTGCCATTCCTTGTGCTCCAGCGACTTTGCGGTGACACAGGAAGGCAGGCACAAATGACTTCTTTGTGTCTGAACCATATACCTTAACTAGGTCTGGTTACGTAGCTGACAGGTCCCCACCCCTGCGTAGCCCCTTCCTCGTATCTTAGTACCTGGTATTGCGACTCGCCTCATAGCTCCAGCCCCTCACCACACTGCAGCCTGCTTACTGACCTCTGTCTCAGCTCCCACTTTTCCTGCCAGTAGTTGGGGACTGTCTTCAAACATACCAGCACAAGAGCTGGTCCTTAGACTAATGCCATCGATCCCTAGGACATAATGGCAAGAAAAGAAGCATAAAGTTACCCTTGTCTAACGGTCTCAACTGACTCGTGAGGAAACTGAGATCTGAGAGACCTTGATGATGGCGCTCACATGATTGCGTTTCAGATCTGTCAGACACATTACGGGGTCATGTTAGTTGTTGTTTATCCAACCACTTCCTCATGATGACTCTCGTGCATTTTGATTGTTGTGAGCTACCAGATTTTTCCCAAACTCTTTCAGACCTTTCTTCCTATTCTTTCTTCGTGTGGCAGCCCAGCTGAAAGCTGTTAAGCGCGATAGCATGAAGCCTCCACCAGCAGAGAGGTGGTACATTGACTAGAAATGAAAGCATCTTGAGTGTTTTCCTCTGCGCCCCACTGGACTGGACCTGACCCTATTCCACACTGCGGCTGTCTCTGTGGTCAGATGGGCCCCTCGGGACAGATGCAGAGGTGCTGTGACTCAGTCCTGTTCTCTTATTTGGTAACCATTGCAGATACTCAGGTAATGAAGTTGCCGGTAACATTTTACTTAAGGAGTCTTGGTGGTGGTGTGCCTTTTGTTGACTGCTAAGTGAAAGATCAGCAGTTCAAATCCACCAGCTGGAGCAAAAGACAGGCAGTCTTCTTCTGTAAACATTGACAGCCTCAGAAACCTGGAGGTGGAAGGTCTCTGAGTCAGAATTGACCCCTTAGCATTAGGTTTGCTTTTGGTTTAAAGCAAGTGAGGTCTGTCTGAAGGGTCTGCTCAATCTGAGCTGAAGGTCTGAAACGTCTTCCGTGTCTTCCTTGTAGGAAACATAGAACAGGACGCACGCCTGTATCTGTGCAACCTGGGTCTCCTCAAGATGTTATCCCCAGGGAGACGCCACATTCTAGAGATTTAGAACACGCAGAAAATGTTGAATTTCCTACAGATGTTTTAAAGAAGTAAATATAGTGCTCACAATGGCACCACCAAGAAGTGACCATTCAGTGCTTGGAGAGGTAGCATTCTTCACAGATGCAAGACACTTTTCCAAAGCCCAGTTCTTTTTTTTTTTAATTAAATTTTATTAATTTTAATGAACATTTACAGAGATTTGGGGTTTTCATTCATTCATTGTTGCACTATTTTCTCTACCCTCCTCCCCAGTTCTTTGTTCTTTTTTTTTACCCCCCTTGAAAGTCTGTTTTAATTGTCCAGTTGCCACAGTGCTTGTCAAAGCCAGTTCTGATTATTCTTTGTCAGTGTGTCCTTTGCCATTCCCTATCACTCCTCCCTGAGAGAGACTTCACCCTGATTCATAAGGAAAAGGCGATGGCATATTCTCTTAGCTACTTCCTGCTGAAAAGGGACGCTGTAGGTTTCAGGGTGAAGATCTTCTCTCACTACTCTAAAGGGCCCCAGTTCTTAATGACTATAAGGTGCCTTGCTGGACTGTGATAATGCCATCATTTAGCTCACCTGCTTTCAGATACTTGGGTTATTGCTAGATCATCACATTTATATACCTCAGTTGTTCTTTCTTTGGGATACATCTCCTGGAAAAATAATTTGTTAAGAGAAACTTTTTTTTTTTAAAAAAGGGATGAGAATCTTCTCTGAACATGCTGTGTATGGTCATGTTACGCTTCAGCATTGGTTTACTTTGCCACTCAGAAGCCCTAGTGACATAGTGTGTTACGTACATGTCATACTGCTAACGGAAAAGTTAATGGTTCAAATCTACCAGCTGCTCCCCAGAAGAAAGATGAGCAAAATGTCCAGCCTCGAAGGCCAGTGGAGGGTAGCCGTGAGCCAGAATGCAGTTAATGGTGTGGGCTTGATTTTCGTTTGTTTTTTCCATTGCCACCATTCATGTGTGATAGACAGGGTGCTCGTTGAAAAGTCACTTGACACCTTTGTGGTTTCCTTTTTATAAAAATAAAGGCATTTCACCATATAAAAATCATTCCCTGTGTATGATTTATAATAATGTAGGTTCACATCTTTAAGTTCATAAAAACATTGAATTTGGATTCTCTCCAATTTCCCTTTTAGTAAAAGGCTCAAGTTCAGCAAGAAAATCTACTTAGAAATTTATGAAGTAGAGAAACATACTTTGATTTCTTAAATTCATGACAAGGAACACATTATGATTAATTTCTTAACTTATTTGTTAAAGTTTTATATGAGCCATGGACATAGTTTTTAAAAAATCAAACCAGATAGACTTGTACTGATTTGCTGAGAGATAACTATTCATCTGTAAGAAAGAGACTTTAGAATATATATTAACATAGAACAAGTTTCTAATTTTCCACCATCACAAGCTGCTGCCAGTTATATGGACACAGAAGCCAAAGAATATATTCATACATTGATTAAGTATGAATTCTCAGATTGGAATCCATTACTAATAAAAGACTTATATTGAAATATAAAACCAGTAAGTAATGGAACACTAGCCACAAAGTGAAAGACTCGGTAGAGATAATAATAACTCTAGACAGTGCAGACCTGTTGCCACCCAGTTAAGCACACAAGTTAAGTTGTATTTTTCTGTAGTTTTTACAGAAAGGGAAATCCTTTTACAACCCCTTTACAGTGTATGTTATCATTTGAAATGAAACAGAAAAGCTTATCAGAAGAGAGAAAATGCTGCCCTGTCATGAAACATTGAGAAGAATTTATAAAGACAAGCTTGAAAGGACAGAATGGATGGAAGCATGCAGAGGGCTTTCAGTACTGTCTGCTCCAGAGCGAGGATCTATTTGTCGACTCTGAATATGATCTGAAGATAAGTCATTAGACAGGAGGGCTTGGAACTTGGAAAATCGCCACCATCACCCCATAACCACTGGGTCTCAGACTTCTTTCTGTTCAAACCCAGATGTCCTATAAGCTGGTCTGCAATCGATCAAGTACTTTCTTTTTTTCAATCAAAAAATTGAAATACAAAGTTAGTCAACAAAACAGTTTTACAGCTATGGTTTTGGGGTGCATATTTCTTGGTCCCACCTTGCCTTTGTATGTAATCTGTGAACAAATATGAGTAGCAAAAACTGTTGGTTATGAATTGTACTTAATTCAGCAGCTTGTGTGTGAGAGAGCATTGTCTTTCCGTCATAACCTTAACAGAATTATTGACTAAAGTTAGCGTTTTATCTCAGCATCAAATGGGGAGTCCGTAGCCACCACCCAGAGGAACATGCAGCTTCCGGGGGTGCTGCCAGTGGCACAGTTGGAAAGCCTTGCCCGAGTGCACTGCTGAGCACCTGGGATATAGGAGCTCTGGTGGTGATGGGAAAGCTGTCTGTTGGCTCCAGGTCACAGTAGGGAGGGTCATAAATCCAGCAATTTATTCTAAAAAAAAGTTAGAACCAAATGTATTCTTGTCCTCCTAAAGGGCCTTTGGCAGTCCCTGCAGGCATTTGCTCAGAAGTATAGCTCCTGTGCGCACTAGAATCTTTCTGATGAACCAGATAAGAGGTTGTAGGTGGCACAAGAGCCATCTATAATCTCACAACCACCTTTCAAGGTAGAGAACACTATGACCTTCGTTTCACAGGTAGGGAAAGTCACAGGAAGGCGTGTGGATTACGCCACAGAGTCATGAAATGGTGAAACGGGAGAGCCAAGAATATCCTGACCCTCTTCCTGCACTCCTTGTCTGACAGGAACTGTCTTGCCATCAGCAAGACTCTGCTAAAGGGGCTTCACTGGCTGTGGTGTTACACGCCCTACTCCTAACAACCCCAGGTACAGTAGAGTGGAATACACCCGTTGGTGCTATCTTAGGCCCATTGTTGCAGTCCACTGTCAATGCCTCTTGAGGTTCTTCCTCTTTTTGATGACCTCTAGCCTTTGAGTTGTGGTGTTGAAGAGAAGTCCTAAGTATCTTACAGACTGCCAAAGGAACAAACAGAAATGTCTTCAGGATGGTGCAGCTGGAGTGCTCCTTGGCGGCTAAGATGACAAAGCTTCATCTCACATATTTTGGGCATATTGTTAGAAGCTTGGAACGGGCTGTCATGCTTGCAGAGGTCAGTGAAGGAGATGCAGAACCCCGGTAAGATGAATTGGCACAGTGACTGCAGCAGTGGGCCTGAGTGTGTCAGAGACGATGAGGATGGCACAGGACAAGACAAGGGACAAGGTTTGGGTCACTATGATTCAGCTTGACAGCACCTAACAACAACAATCAAGCATGACAGCCTCCTTCAGACACCCTCCTAATAACATTTTCAGAAGATAGGAGACAAAGCCTCACCGTCCTAGCTTCCAAGGGGAATCCTGGTGGCACTTTCTCAGAGGGAGTTTGTGTGTTCTTTTGGTAGGCACTGGTATATTTAATACTCTGACCAAACCACTGTTGAAAGGAATCAATTCTTTAGTCTACCTTAATCAGTGTCCAATTTTCACGTGCAAATGAGAGGATTGAAAATACTATGGTTTGGGTCAGGCACAGCTCAATCTTCAAAGAAACTTTTAAGTGCTCTTGAGCACTTTAAAGAGATATTTTTAAATTCCCCAATGCAAATATTGTAATAGCATTTACTTCTAATTATTGTGGCTTGTTTAGAACTTCTGATGCCTGTTCAGTATGGTTCTGTGAACATGAAGCATTTAAGGGCCCGTAAGCTAAGTCCCACAGCTTTAATAAATGTGATTTTTCTCAGCCTTATTTTCTTACATTTTATACTGGATTAATCCACATACAGCTTGTTTCAGAAAAGCTCTTTCTCAGATTTTTCCAACAGTCTAAACACATTGGTAGACGTTTTCTGGGACTGTTCTGATGGTATGGAGATTAGCACCAGCCTGAGAACATTAGAATTCCGTGAGTCATGAGTGACTACAAAGAGAAGAGGCAGCAAAACTAGACACAAGCGTCTCTAACACCCTGGCACATTGGCCCCGTCCTGTAGAGTTCTCACGTAGAAACCTGCCTTTTTGTGTACACACTGTGTAGCATGTTCTTCCTGGATCTTTTTTTACATTAACAGACATCATACAGCCAGTTGTGTTAGTGTTCTGCAGAACTCAGAGGGCTCACTACAGTGAACATGGGAAAATCATCATTCGTTGTCTGGTGACTGTGTAAATTATGAGCATATGACAAGGAGTACAATGGTTTATAATTCAGATGCACCTTAAAGTATTAACATTAAATTAATAAGAAGATTGATGACTGTAGGAGAGACTAAGTGCATCTGCAGGCAAAGAAGCCACTGTGGCTTCCACTCAGGCCTGCTCCATGTGTCCTCTGGTGACCAAGGAGCCACATATCCTGTGTGTGCATTGTGCACTCGGTATCTGAGGGAAGGGGTGGGGTGATAGAGGAAGTAAAGGCCTGAGGCACACGGAGCACTTGTGTTCCATTTACAATCTCTACGAGCACAGAGCCCAGGTCAACATTGGTGGTGCTTCTGACCAGACCTGTACAGTGACTGGAAGATCAATGTGATCTCCCCTTAATGGCTTACTAAATAGTTATATAGTCTATTGAAAGGAAGAAAGGAGATGAAAATAAGCTACATCTTTGTTTACAAGACCAGATCTCTACATTTAAATGATGGGAAATATTTGCTAGTGTATTAAGAGACAAACCAGCGTGGCTGGAACGATGCGTTGAGGGGAATATGGAAGGAGATGGAAGAAGGAAGGGCGTAAGCTCTTGTAACCTCTCTCTGCTCTCCGTTCACCACTTGTTCATGAAAATACAGGACTATTGTTGCATGAATCAAGAGTTCATTTCTTTTGTCATTAAATCATTTGTCCATTTGCTGAGTGATGGACATTGCAATTGTTTCCTCTTTTAGGCTATAGGGATCAAAATTTCTATGAACATCTGAGGACTCCTTTATTTTTTATTGTAAACTTTAATCCCTTGAAGGAGGATTGCCAAGTTAGATGATTCTGTGCATGTACAGGGAGCACTAGTGGTAAGGAACAGTGCTGCCAACCCAAAGGCACATGGTTCAAATGCACCAGCTCCTCCATGGGAGAAAGACAGGCAGTGTCCTCCTGTGCGACATACAACCTCTGAAAACCTGCTGGAGGGTCAGCTGTGAGTCAATTCTGACTTGATGGCACACAGCAAATTGTGTGTGTGGAGAGAGAGATAGAGATATATTAGTTTTCAAAGACTTTGCCATGTGTTTGGAAATATACTACTTGTTCATTTTCGTGCATGGGACCTGTGGATTTAGTTTGGTTCTTTGAGTTCTTGTTTTTCTAGGTCTTGAAAGCTTCTGCCATGGACAGGTGCAATTTCACTAGTCTTCTGTTATTCCTTTTGGTGGAAATGTTTGAGTTTGCCTTCTCTGACAGTTTCCCACCTTATATAGGTTCCAGCTTCTGCAGATCTTACTGGACGTGTCATCTCCTGCCTTATGACAGGGCTCCATCCTTATGATTTCCATCGTAAGTAATTTCTAATATGAGGTACAGACTTCTCTGGTTTGGGCTCTTTGTTACTATTGCTTTTATTGCAAGTGTCCTTCTAAATGAAGCAGGAGCGACATCCACTTCCTAAATGGCTTGCCTCCTGAAACTGTATGAACGGTGCTCCAGCTGTTCGTTCATAGGGTCGTTATGAGTCATCTACGACTCGACAGCATCAAACAACAACAACAACATTCATCTAAATAATAACATTCAATATCTGTGAATGAACATGTTGTTGTTGTTGTTGTTATTTGCTGTCAAGTCACCTACAACTGATAGCGACCCTCTGTACAACAGCCCTGAACCCTGCTCTATCCTATGACAATCTTATTGTCTCCGACACACCTACCCCCATTACTCAAGTCACTGAGTCAATCCATCTCATTAAAGGAACATAGGAGAATTTCAACACAATCAAATTGTGTACAACAGTATTTTTAAAGTTCATGTTACTAAAGAAAAGGATACGAGCGCGCACACACAGTCATTCAGAAGTGACGTTGTGTAGTGCAAACACATTGTGAGACAGGTAGTTCTTCCTATGGTACCTTTTTCCATCAGCTGCTTTGTACCAATGCCAAAAAACCTTGGCCCATATCTCTCTAACGTATTCAAGAGCAACGGTGTCTCTCTGGAGACTAAAGTGCGCCTGATACACGCCATGGTCTTTACAATCACTTGTTATGCATCAGAGAGTTGGACAGTGACTAGGGAGGATAGAAGGAGAATTGACTCCTTTGAGCTGTGGTGCTGGAGAAGAGTATTCAATGTTCCATGGACTGCCAAGAAAACAAACAGATCCATCCTAGAGAGAGTTAAATCAGTCTACTCCTTGGAGGCTAGGATTCTGAGGCTTCGTCTGACATACTTTGGACATGTTGTAAGGAGAGACAGGTCCTTGGAGAGGGACATCATGCTTGGTAGGACAGCACAGGAGAGTAAGACCCTCTATGAGGTGGATTGATTCAGTGACTGGGGTAATCAGGATGGGTGTGTCAGAGGCAATGCGGTTGGCACAGAATAGAGCGGGGTTTAGGACTGTTGTACATAGGGTCGCCATGAGTCGCAAACGACTTGACAGCACATAGCAACAACAACCACCACCACCATATATGTGTGTCTGCTTCTGGATTCACTATTCTTTCCATTGATCTGTGTTTATCTTATCTTTATTAACATAGCTTAATAGCAGATCTTGAAGTAAGTCTGGCCCAAATCCGGCCAAAATCTGACTCGAGGGCCCTTAGAACTGAAGACCCTCATTCTCTTCCTCTCCTCACCCACCACCGCACCCCCCTCACCCCCGTAGGAGTCAATCTGTTCAGAGAACAAATTGCAGGAACATCCAAGTGAAACACAACACAAAACACAGCTGCTTTTTCGTGTCCCAGCTCCTGGCACAACCTGCAAAAGATAATTTTGTTTTTCCTTTAGAAAATGTGTCATGCCAAGATGACTTTGTCGTAACACAAGTTTAAAATTTTACACCAGTAAAAGAACATGCATTTGAAAATAAGATGACAAGTTCTTCCTCGCTGGGCTCTTTGCGTTTTTGTTTCCAAGCTGAGAATGACTCAGCCTTGATTTTTGTCTTAACTGTTTAATAAAATTAAATTCACAGTGATGTTTGTACAGTTGTTCTCATAGCCAGCTGTCAGCTTCATCTTCTGTTTCTGCAATTCTGCTACATCCCAGCTGTTCTAAGGCCCTGTGGATTTGTGGGTGAGGTGATCCCCTCATTGACCTCATCTGTACCATGTGAAAAGCACCATCCTCACATCTTAGTGTTGTTAGGTGCTATGAAGTCATCTCCAGTTCAACCCCATGTCCAACAGAATGAAATCCTTCCTTTTTGCCGTCTTCAACAATCTCTGCTGTGCTAAAGCCCTCTGTTGGAGCCACTTTGCCAGTTCATCTCATTGAAGGTCTTCAGTGACCTTCTGCTTTTCCAAGAATGATATCCTTCTCCAGGGACTGGTCCTTCCAGGGACTAGTAACATCCTTGAAATACGTGAGATCAAATCTTAGCATCAGTCCATGGCATATTCACTGTTCTTAGCCAATACCACAATTCAAATACATTCTTCTTCTTAAATCTTCCTCATTGTCCAACATTCACATGTGTAACTGTCCAAAAGTCTGAAGATGAGTCAAGGTCTGTTAGCAACCATTTGAAAAGCCCCACCTCTAGGTGCTAAGGATTGGATTTCTGTCCTGCCTTGTGCTCAGATGCCCCAGAAGTAAGAAATGAAGACATGAAGCCTGTCTGCTGCCTTTTGTCAGTTTAAGTAGCGAGAACTTTGACTTACATTTTAATAATAGAATTTTTGTGTATTTAATATAGGCAGTGATTTGGCCTCAAGCTGCGCTTAGATTTGAAAAGATGAGAATATTAAAGCGTGTCAGCCAACCCACAAGCCAATTAAGTTTTTCTAAGCTGACAGAGTGTGGGGTGGAGTTCTTTTTCTTTTCTCCACCAACACCTCTCATAATCAAAAGGAAATGAAAGAAGACATTCCTTTTGTAAAGGTGATGCTGACAGTCAGTGACAAGATAGGTTGGTCCTCACCCAGACTAGGACGTGGAACACATATTTAGACCCATACACCTCACGGTCTAGAGCAGTGCTGCCCGGCATGGCTGCCTGGGATGCGGGCAGTGATTTGCACTGTACAGTGTGGTGGCCAGCAGTCACCTGTCGCTGAATGAGACTTATTTGAAGAGGCATTGAATTATTAATGTCATTCCATTTTAACTGAAATAGGTACATGGCTGCCAGTGCTGTGAGCATTGCAAGACTAGGAAAAAACCAAGATGGTGACATTCTCATGTCACAGGGCTGCTGAACAACGTCGTGTCTCTGCAGACGTGGAGCATCACTCGGTACTTAAGAGGCTGACTAGAGAGCTATCCTGCAAGAGAATTCATTTTATAATTGTTTCAGAAGGGGGAAAGCCAAATTAAGGTCACTGGGGGCAAATTACAGAACATGGATTAACATCAGAGGCTCAATAATAGCCATCAAAACGTCCTGAAAATTAGAGTCATACAGACTTGTAGTTAAATCTCTTCAGATGGAGAGAGAGATTCCTCAGTCCTGAAGCTACTGTAAATTGGACTTGCCTGACCTCCGGTCTCCTTGTCTGAAAAGAAGGTGGTAATAACACAGGCCTGAGCCCTTCACACAGGCCTGAACCAAGGACAAGGGTTTTGTGTTTTTCACGGGTGCTCTGAGGCTTCTCAGGTGCTTTACAAAGCCTTCTGGCGCTCGCTTAGAGCCAGTGACAGGAGGAGCTTTAAGCCCTTGGGGTCGCTTTAAGCCAGTGTGTTCTAAAAAAGCAGCCTCGTAGATTCCTGGACACAACCCCATCCTTTTGACCATAATCAGGTTTCAGTGAATCAAGTGGATGTCACTGACTTTCAGCTCTTAATCTTCCATTTTTCCAGTGATTATGTGGCCTACAGAGGAAGCCCAAATAGGTGATGTAGTTGTTCGTAATGCCCCGGAAATTCCTGCTGGTAAGTTAGGTGGGTGGACCGACAGTAGGTTAGCTGTGTAGAGGCTGTGCTTGGGGAGCAGCTGCACAGGACGGCTGGCATCAGTCACCCCAGAGCCTGCCTGTCCCTCCTGGTTATACAGTGTGGGGTTGTAGTCCCCAGGTTGTGAATGTCAGACTTACCGATAGCACCTTCTTGCTCTTTAATATTCTGCAAATTTACTCTAACTTTGGAGCAACGGAACTAACTCCTAACAGATTCATCACGGGCATTGTCCCTTGCTGCACACACAGCTTTTCAATCATTCGGAAGGCTCAGAGCTTTATCTTCAGCGCGAGTCAAAGTCCAGAACTGCTGCGGTTGAGTATCCCGACTGAAGGTGACCCCCCATCGGGTGCTCTCCATATGTTTGTCTTCCTGGGAGGAAACCTCCCCGCTTTCTCCAGCAGAACAACTGTTGAATCGAAGCTGATGACTTTTGGGTTAGCCCGGGGGGCCCCTTCTTGCCCTGAAGTAAGGCTAAATAAGAAGCTGGTCCAACTTACCTGCAAACCCTTGGACACACATGGTTAGGAAGAGACGTGCTTCATGGCACGAAGCTGCCTGGAACAGATTCACCAGGAAGAGGTCTTGCAGAGAATGTCACAGCAGAGGCCTCGAATTGCAAAGAACTTCTAGCAGCTCCACGAATTGGGGCACAGCGCAGAATGTGTTGGCCCTGCTCTCATCCTGTGGAGACGTGGGGATGTCGGGACTGATCGCTTTGCTCAGCCACCCAGCAGCATGCAGCACGATCGTCAAGAACTCCCACGGAATTCATCAGCGGCAGGTAGTCCAGCCTCACCTCTTCCGTGGGAGGAGTGATAGATGAGAGAGGGGACCTCGCTCTGTTTTCAAGCAGAGGACGTTCTCCTGTCCTTCTCTTGTTAAAATGCTGAGTCTGGAGCACTCTCTTTAGGATGTCGCCTCCCGGTTCGAGGGCGCAGCAGCGTCTTTTCTCCTCTCTCCTGCTCTTTCGCCATTCCCATGCGGTATATCCCTGTCTTGTGAGCAGATGTGCATCCGTTTATGTTCCCATTAGCTCTTACCTGAGAATGAGACTAGAGATAGGGACGCTGCATCAGCTCCTCGCGCGCCACACGCATGATGTCAATATTTTGACATTACTAGAACTGTTCCTCTGTACTTTCAGTGCCTTGTTCTTGGCAAGTAGATCGGCAGGCCTTTCTTCGGAGGTACCTCTGGATGGACTGGGAGTCATTTAGCAGCTGTGAGCATTAACTATCTGCATTACCAGGGACTCCAGCACACCGTAAACTCACCCACTGTAGACCGTGGGGTTTGCCGCTGCTTCAGATGGTGGTCTCAGTCCTTGACAGGTGCACCTGGTCGTTGTCCCCATCATCCCAGTTCGGCATATGTGTAAGTCCAAATGCCTGGGAAAGTCATCTTCCCATCAGTTGCCTCTGATACAAATGAGAGACCAGCTGGGCTGATGCCACGTCCCCTGTCACTCGTTCAGCCCTCACAGTGTTTATCTCTTCCTTCCTCAGTCCCTGCACCCAGCCTCCCACCACCTCTCATCCTGTAGAAATGGTTCTATGAAGATATCGTCACATCCAGTAACATCAGCCTTGTTGTTGGTCTCCCCACTTGACATTGTTTGTCAGAGTCGTTCCTCATGTTCATGTCACTTCTGATGGGAGAGCAAAATGTGTCTTCCTTCATGGCCAAGGTCAGCACTTTGCTCTTCAGCCCTCCCTTCCTGTCATTTCCATGGCTCTGAACTGTCAGTCATGCCTTCCCTGTGTCAGGCTGCTCCCTTCTTCCCCACTACTTTCCCTCCCCATTTGTAATGTGAACAGGTTCCCACCCCTTCCTCCCAGCTTCTCAAAATGCACAAGACCTTCCTTCATCTTGAGTCTCTTCACCATCAAACAGCTTTATTCTTGATATCTTTTCTTCTTAATCTCTGAATTAATAACTTTTTGTATCCTACTATGCTATGCATCAGAGAGTTGGACAATGACCAAGGAGGATAGAGGGAGAATTGATGCCATTGAGCTGTGGTGCTGGAGAAGAGTATTGAGAATACCATGGACTGCTAGGAAAACAAACAGATT
>NW_006399830.1:8487496-8586587 GCF_000299155.1 Elephantulus edwardii | reverse complement strand
AACAACAACAACAACTATGCGAATGAAACGAGAAGGATGAACATTCTTCTCCTGTGCAGTTAGCTGCCTCTGAAAACCCGCTAGAGGGTCAGCAGCTCAACAGCACACAGCAGCAGCAGCCTTGGAGATGCTTGGATGCTAAGTGAAAGGTTGGCAGCGTGTGCGTACCAGCTGCTGCGTGGGTGGGGGAGAGGAGGCAGTTGGCATCTGGAAAGGGCAGTTCTGCGTCTTGGGCAGTTTAGTGCTGCCCTGGTGGGGTCACTGTGAGACAGCAGCAGGTTTGGTTTGTTGTTATTCTTATGTAATAAGATGTTTTTTAAATCCCACCAATTCCAGGGTCCTCCAGACCCTGGCGCAGCATCCAGCCGTGCCCTCCTTGCGGCTGTCTCAGCGCATAGCCACCACCCTGTCATTATCAGCACCATAGTGTAGTACGCTGTCATTCTTAACCTCCCTCCAAGCCCATCCTCTGGTGCCTGTCCAGTGCCTCTTTCTCTTATACATCCAAGAATCCCAGCGCTAATAGACTTAACCCGAGACTCAATATTAGCACCAGACCCGGCTTCAAATCCTTGCCATCCCACTGGTCCATCGTGTAAACTTGAGCGCACTATTTCATTGCCTAGAGTCTGTCTTCTTGTACTTATTTCTTAGGGTTATGAGGAGAAAATTATTAATTACCAGATGTATTTGTGATCAACTGCTTGTACCTTCGCTGCTTTTTCTTTCCTGCTAGCCAAGCCCTCAGCTGGCTCTTTATCCATTCTGTTCCTGGGCCCCAAAAGCCACGTGATCCACCACTGCTGGATGCCTGCTCTGTTAGCCTCCTCATGCTCCTGTAACAGAGCACCAGAAGCTGCGGGTAACCTTCAAAATTAAAACGAGAGCCCCCCAGTCTGAACTCCAGCTGTAGCAGGGCTGGGCACTTTCTGAAGGGACTGAGGGAAAGCTTCTGGCGGTTCCTGCAAGCCTTGGCATTACTGGCCTGTCCGTGCATCACGGCAGTCTCTGTCCCCATCTCCACGTGGTCTAGTCTCTCTGTGTCTGCACCAGGTCTGCTTTCTCAGGACACACCTGCACCTATAAGAGTCTTCTTGGTGCAGTGGTTAAAGCACCCACTGGGTAATGGAAAGGCCATTCGTGGGTTTGAGCCCTCCTCGGGAGAGATATTGCAGTCTGCCTCCATGAAAATTTACAGCCTGGAAAAATCTGAGACCCTATAGAAATATAGGTCAAAATGTTTGTCTATTTTGGTCTACTCCAGTACGTAAAACTCCTCCCATATGACGTGTAGCCTCAGAAACCCAGTGGAGGATCAGCTGTGAGTCGTTTCAGACTCAGAGATACTTAGTAAGGCTAGGGGACTCCTATGTGATTTTATATTAAAAAAACGCATCTACAGAGGCCTGTTTTTAAATAAGGCCATATACATTGATACCAGGGATGAGGACCACAAGATGATTTTTGTTGCAAGCGACTGGGAGAGAGATGAGAAGGGGCAAACTTGAGCCCATAATACCTGTGTCAGATAGATCATTTATTCCTTCCTCTCAATAGAAGTTCTCCTTCCCCCTCACTCCGCCCACTGCCTCCCCCTCTCTCACCCTCATCCACAGCAGTCAACAGGCCAGGTCGGCCTTGGCCGCTGGCATCTTGAGTCTCTCTTCTGAGCCCCCATGCCACATGCCACGTCGGGGCCAAGGCCCTTTGGCCTCCAGCTTAGATTACCACCCGGTCTCTGACATGGGCCGTCCCTGTCTCACTGTAAACGTCCCTTCTGGACCATGCACATCTGCTCACCCTGGTGTCTGATCTTCATGCTCTCTGCTATACCTGCCCTCCGCCTGCACACCTGCCTTTAACTGAAGGTGAGTGGCTAATCTGCTGCTCTGGGATAGATCCACACACTCTTGATGCCCTCAGTGGAGCGGTGGTGTGCTCTTGAGTCAGAACCGACTCATGGTGGATCCTACAGAGGCTTTCCTGAGGCAGTAAATCGCGTGGAGGTGCTGCCCAGCCTTCTCCCTTGGAACAGCTGGTACATTTGAACCACATGCCTTTGGAGTTTCAGTGCAACTTCTTACCACTAGGCCACCAGAGCCTAAAATGCTCTGTGAGTTTAGTCTAATATTAAATAAACCAGACGGGCAGTGTGGCAACAAGTAATAGAACAGGAACTGCCCTGGCAATATGTAGTGGCATTAAATGAAAAATTAGCTCTCAGTTGATACATTGTGTACAATTCGCTATGGAACAATATTGATAGCTTGTTCCTTCCTTTTCTCTATGAAGACAGGGCAAGGAGGGAGACCTCTCCCATCCATTTCTGCCCATGGCCAGTGTGAAAGACCAGGGCTCCGGGGCACTTTTTGAGCCTAGGATAGATTCAAAAGGCGTTCTTTGCCAAGCATAATGCAAGGATGACATTGGGTCCCTGGAAAATGCAGCCCTTTGGTGGACACAGAAGGCAGCCCTGCTGGCGTCTCTGGGGTTGGTTTCAGTTTTTCCTTTATTTCCACTTGTGCCCGGCCCCCCAGCAGCCCCTAACCCCCAGGCAGGGAAGCAGTGAGGTCTCCATCGCTGGCAGCCTGTTGTGTGCACCAAGAGGCCCAGGCAAGGGGGGGTGCTGTGTGACAGATCTCGGGGCGAGGCCCCTGGCTGGGAGCACTTGATGTGGCCTCTTTGCAGTCAGGCTCTCATGCTGGAAGGCCTGGCTTTCAGCCTTGTTTAGCTTCTTTTCTTGAAACCCCTTTCAGTTTTCTGACAGATGTATAGTTTTGTGTGTGTGTGTGTGTGTGCGTCTGTCTGTCTGAGAGAAGATTTGTCTGTTTTCCTGTTGGGCTCCTTGTCACTGTGGGGCAGGGCTGTGACCTTTGCATGTGCAGCGTGAATCTTAGCGTATTCGTCAGGAAAAAGTTGTTTGTTCAGATACTGGAGAAACACTTCCTTGTAGCTAGCAAGATCAAAGGAATTGTGGGTAGAAAATAGTAACTCCTGAGGTGCCCCCTGCCCACCCACTCGCCACCATTTTAAAGGCTCTTCATGCATGAATTCTTTTAATCCTCAGGGGTTTCAATTAACCTTAGAGAAACATTGCTGTTGAATTGATTCTGACTCCTAATGACCCTCTCTATCGGGTTTCCAAGACTAAATCTTTACAGAAGCTCATTGTCCATCTTTACCCTATGGAGTAGCTGGTAGATTTGAACCGATGACCTTTCAGTTAGCAGTCTGCCATATAATGCACTATATCACTAGACCTTTTATCTAGATAGTGACACCTGTATAAAAGAGCTTATTTTGTTATTAGCTAATTAGCTTCTAACAGAGTGTCTAAACATCAATCTCACATAATCCTCAGAATCCATTCATTGGCTCCCATTTGCTAGGTGGAGACACTGACAGCATTTTAGCACATTGCCACTGTCAACAGAGCAGTGGGTAGGGGGCAGCCTAGGACCTTGCTCAGAAGGGGTCTAGTGCCAGCTTTGTTCTTTTTCTTATGTTCCAGCCCCAATGATGACAGGTGACATAAGCACAGAATATTCTCCCCATTCCCTAAAATATTATCCTCTGGTTGATTCTGATTCATTGTGTGTCCTGACTGGTGTTGCATGTGCGTCAGAGGCCTCTGTGTTCCATCAGGTTTTCAGCAGATGATTTTATGGAGGAAGATCACCAGGCCTTTCTTCTTCAGTGCTCCTGAGTGACTTCAAACTATCAACCTGTATTATCCAGGCACTCACCCCTTTGCACTACCGGGAACCCCATGGCCCACTAAAGGTCTACTGAATACTCCCTTAGCTCATATATCGCCTGGCACCCGAAATGCTAAAGGTCTGACTCAGCCTTCCAGGTCCCATCGATGGGGTGCCCAGAGGGGCAGCAGAAGCTGCCTTGCTGACTGATGGATCTGTTCCCGAGCACAGTGTCCAGCGTGTGGGAGGCACTCAGTGGACTCCACTGGGCTGTATGTGAATCATCGAGGTGGCGCCATTGTTAGTGACACCGTGCTGGAGATGTCTGAAATGTCGTGGTCATGATGGCTGCCTGGTATTTTTCACAGAGTTGTGGGAAGACTGTGTGGTGCTGGATTAGTTTAGTGGTTGACAGCCACCGTGACAGTTGTCGAGGTCTTCATGGTGGCAGGTGGGGCTTCCAGGATCCTGTACAATTTGTGAGTCTGTGATGTGTGTCATCTGGACATTTTCATGGAAAGCCAAATGATGAACTCCATTCTGCCTAGTGCAGTGTTCGGGGGAACGCTTGGCAGTACCGGGAAGGGAGACTGAAGGGGAAAGGGTTAATTTAGAGGGAGGATATGGGACGAAGTGACTAGAAGGTGTTCAAAGGGACCATTGTGAGCAGCAAAGACATGGACTAGAGTGGAAGCGTGAGAGCAGAGGTCAGCCGTGATGAGGAGGGACCGGGTGGACAGGCCAGCCAGGTAGTAGGCTCATGGAGAGGCCCAAAGCATACGATAGGTTCAGAAAAGTTTCAGAGCACAGTGCGCCATTGCCGTCTTGAGGGACTTCAAACCTAGGAGCGTATGACTCAGGGGGAGAGGCTTTCAATTCTCTTTTCAAGTGACCGGAGTCTGGATTGAAGTTTCTTGAGTGGCGTCAGTAGTGATGCGCTAACTGAAGGTTTGGGTTTGCCCGGAGATGCCTAGGAAGAAAGGCCTGGCCATGTCTAAAAAAATCAGCCGTTGAAAGCCCTACAGAACGCAGTCTACTTCGACACACGGGATCATTTTGAGTAGAAATCACCTTGATTTGGCTTTTGGGAAGGAATGAAGAGGGAGTTTCAGTTGGGAAAAAGTTCCAGACCTCCCAGGGGTCATTAACTCTCCGGACATTTGGACCGTGAGTTCTTGGTAGCTTTCTGGGTGTTAGGGCAGTGGGAGTCAGGGAGAAGGTTCTGGTGGAGGGCTTCCTGCCGTGGTGGAGAGAGAAGAGGTCTGAGAAGGTAGAGAACAGCTTCGTCAGGGAAGACTGGAAGATAGGAGACTCAGCCCTCGCGTTCTCATTAAAAGACTGCCCGCTGTCATGAGGTCCGCAAAGCTACAGCATGAAGTAGCTGGTGTTTGACTTCAGCTTTGTCTTTTTCCTGCATGACAATGCACCAGGCCTGTTGATGCCACTTTGGTGCCACTGGGACAGAAAAGGGGCTATTTTATGTGCTATCTCCTTTTCCTCAAAATGCAGGGCCTTGTCAAAGTGGTTTCCAAGGAATAACCTGGTGTTTTAAAGATTTATGGTACAAGTGTCTGCTCACAGGTTCATTTTAGTTTGACAAAACATGTCTGCTTCTGCCTCGCCATGTGAGCTGAAGAATCTGGGGTTTAAATAAATAAAATCTGGTGGGATGTAATAAATTATTACACACATGCTGGCAGAGAAGACGCTGCCTCAGGGTAGGACGGAGGAGGCCTGAGTGGTCTCCTGGCTGACGTTTCTGGGAGCAGAAGAGGGCTCTGTCTTATTTAGATAAGCCCAGGGATCTGTGCATTGGGGGTGCTGCCCAATGTATCCATGGAAGATAATGATCCCATTTCATCTGTGCTAATGGAAGGAGACAGGTGAGGGTGCAGAGTGGAAACCTTAATAGCACCTGACACTTTCTTTCCTTAAGACTTTCTCGATCCGGTTAAATTGGTGGCATTTTTAGAAGCCAGTGCTTGCACGCATGTCATGAGGTGGGACCGGGAGCAGTATCGTGGGTCAGGGAACACTGTGGTCATGAACAAGTTTGCTGAGCCCCTCTGGACTGTTTACTGGCATAGGGGCTTCGTTAGAATCGAAGTGGGATCTCTGCCAGGTGTGGAAGGCCTGTGCCTCCCTCGCTCTTGAATCCGTCTTCCCAGTTTCCCCAGCACCCTGGGAACTCAGCAAACGTTCTTTGACTCATTGGGGTTGGACAGAGGCTCAGCGCAGAGGGCCTGGAGGAACTCTGCGGTGCAGCCTCCGCGGGTGCTTCCATCTGGCCCAACTGGTCCTTGGGAAATTGCTCTTACGGAGCTTTATTATACCGGGGAAGGCAGACAAAAGCGTGTGTGAATAAGTGAATAAAAGAAAATTCCATCTCTTCTACTCCACACACCCAAGTATCCTGAACTTACTTACTACGTCTTTCTTAGCCACACTTTTTCTATCTCTCGCCCTGGGGAGTGGCCTCATTTATTAGTTCTTAAGCCTCCGTGTTGCTTGAGGTGAGAGGGAGATTTGACACACACATGGAATGCAGTCTGTGTCCGCTCCCCTCCCACCAGCACCTCAGGGTAGTGAGTTGGAAGCTGGCCTGGTGACGGTTCAGTGAGCTTCATGCCAGTACCCCAGGCTGTGGGGGCATTCCACTGTCGCCTTTAGGAAGACGAGCAGTGGCTTGCTCACCCATCCCCTTTGTGTCCTTGTGTTTGTGCAGAGGAAGGAGCACGTCATTCCTGGAATGACCCCAAGAATCATGAGGGGCATCAGCTAAGGAAAGACAGTAAGCACCTGACAGAAGCCCACAGTGGATCCTTGCCAGTGGGTTACAGTAACAGCAGTGATGGGTTTTACTTATTCAGTGATTAGAACTGAGCACCCGCCTAAATTACGTACCACAGTATGGTGCGTATCTAAAAGGTTGTGAGAGAGCTAGTTACGTACCATCAGTGACCGTGGGTGACGCTCCGCGGGCTTTTCAGAGACAGTAAATCACATGACAGTTGACCAGTCTTCGTTCTCCGGAAGAGCAGCTGGCGGATTTGAGTCATGGAGGACGGGGCAGCTTCTTCTCACTAGGCCGTTCATTCAGCAGGTGAGGATGAGGCCTGCACGTGTCACGCCACTAGAAGAAGACAGAGGCAGTGCTATCACAGAAGCCTGGGTCCTGCACGTGGAACGACAACGTCTCCTTTACTGTAGAACACTCCTCCCAAAATCCCAGCATCCGAGCACCCTAATTGCGCATTGGAATTTCTTTGTGTGGGGTCTTCTTCCCATGAGCATTTTTTCCCCATCAGTTTGGCAGCTCTTGTTGGCTCCACTCTGGCCTCGATATAGATGCTCACATGGTTATAGTTTCACATGCTGTGGGCAGGGAATGTGGAAGCATATGCACTCCGATCTTCTCCAGTCTTTTCATCTTTATTTGTTTTCTTTCAAATTCTGCTTACCACCCACAAAATCGATTTGCTGGTCTGGAGCACCTTTGGGTGTTCACTTGGACACCGAACAAACAGCACTTCCAACTGCAGTGACTAAATCTGGCACTTTGCAATTCAGAAAAATTTATAGGGTGGGAGGAAAAACCTGAAAACCATATGTTATTGCAATAAAAACCCAGACAGTTGGGACATGTCTCCAGTGAAACATTGGCTTCCTGAAACAAACCCAGTAAACAAGCAGCTATGTCACAAAAAGAGAGGAGGCTCAAGAGAATTGATTGAAATGCTTTGTTCCCCAAGAATATTTCTAGTTTGTGAAGCATTTCAGTCAGGGCAGTATTTGGTTTTATCCAGTCAATGAAAATGAAATGCACCCTGGAAAACTTGGTCAGTCCAGATGGGCAAAGCTGTGTTATTAGGATTTTAGAATCTTATTCCTCAAATGTTAAAGAACATTCGACAATATAGTAAATGTAAAAGGTTATTTAGAGACTATCCTTTAGATCTAATCTGATTGCCTCTTTTTAACATTTTTACCTCATAAGACCAACAAGGTGTCCTCCTTTACTTGTGTAGACTATAGTTGAATTACTTTCATTTTTAAGGACCAAAGGCCAAAGTTTTGTAAAAATAATTTTTATATGTCTTAAAATGTACTCACATAAGAAAGACTTAACAAGTCCTTGATAAAATAAATTGAAGGGAATGTATTTGAATTGCCAACAACTACTTTTTCCAGATGTGTTGGAAATAGAAGTTCAGTGGATGAGGTAGGAAAAGCTGATCTATTCCATCTGGAAAGACTTTTGTGGTGTGGTTTGACATCTTTATTCCAAGCTATTGAGTGCTAAGGTCCCAGCTTGTTTCACGGAGGGCCCCGAGGGAAGAGAAGAGCCACACTTACCACAGGGGCGATGCTGACTGACCATCTCCTAGAAAACGTTTACTTTTTGGTTGTTGTTGCCGTTCTTGTTTTAATGTTGTAACCTCCTTCTCAGTGTCAGCTCTGGTGGTGTGCTGTGTAGGGAGCTAACCCTAAGATGGTGCTGCTTTGGTTCAAATCCACCAGGAGAAAGATTATTCCCTTCTGTGTGATTTACAGCCCCTGAAAACCCACTGGGTGAGCTCTGAGCCAGTGGCGACTGGACAGCAAGGAGTTGCTGTGAAATCAGGACAAAGCCTACGAAGGCCATGCATTTCTCAAGTGGGCCAAAGCCAAGAAATATATTCAGAGAGGCAGGCTTGCACAGTGGTTTGTTCATGGCCTCCTGACTCAAGCTGACTGGGTTCGATTCCCATTACTACACTAAGTGGATGACACTCAGGTGTTGTGTAACCTCTCAGTGCTTCTGTTTCTTTAACCCTTTAAAAGAATCCCTGTGCATAATGTGTAAGCAGGAAGCCTGGTTGCAACCACTGATGCGGATGGGGGATGGGAAGTGTATGCAAAACCCTGAGGACAGTGCCCTCCCCCTCGGAGTGCCCAGTAGGAGCGAAACATTTCTACTATTTCTGAAATCCCAAACTTGAAGTCTGTTGGCATAACGGTCAAGCACAGGTTGCTCTGCTGTGTAGGTGAAGCTCCTGTGAGTCCCCGCACTTGGCAGGTGAATAATTGATTGAGCCCATGCAGACAGATGGTCCTCCTCGAGCAGGATGTAGACAGAGCCTGTTTGGCTGGCCTGGTCCATACTCCCAGGACGATGGAGGCCCTGAACTTAAAGGATGCCCGTGAGGGAGGACGAAGATAGCTAATGCTAAATGAAGCTGCTTCCAGATGTGGACAGAAGCTCAGGCAACAACACAAGCCCTGGCTTTGTTCAGCCATCCACTGTTTTTCTCTGCTTGGGCCTGAACTCCAGTCCCACCTAGGGAACTTCCAGCAACCTCTCCCTCTCTCCTCTCCAGCTTGAACAAATCAGAGCCTGTTCTGGAACTGATGTTGCTGATGTTGAAATTAATCCCACTGACATGGAAAGCAGGAGCTGGGATGTTTCCTGAAGAGGTTGAGTACTTTTTTAGCAAGAAGATTGAAAAGACAAAGTGGCAAACACAACGGGTGTCTGTGCCAGTGTGATGGTGGAGCAGACATGACTTGGTTCTCCACCTGACAGCAGCTCAGAAGCCAGGAGCCTGGGTTTTCAAGGTCAGGTGACCTTTGAGCTCCAAAGAGAGGCTGTGTGGACAGAGAGAACAAGAGGGAAAGGACCTGGCCTTTGTTGGTGGCTCATCTGTGTTGAGTCTTGTCCGTGCCGCGATCTTGACCGAGGTATCTGTTTTAAGCCTTGCCACATCCCACAAAGTAGATGCAGGTGATCTAACAGGAGGGAATGAGGATGAAGAGAAATCTGGGTGCACAGGAATTCCGCACATAAGAGCATTGAGTGACCCCTGGGCAGGCCAAGGACCGAGCCGCTTAGGAAGGAAAAGGGCTGGTTGAAGGGGTGAGGGGTTTTGCAGGCAGACTGAAAAGGAAGCAAGATGGTTTGTACAGGACAAAATTCTTCTGTTTAACCTACATGTGTGAAATGAATAATCACTTTTATTTGTTTAAAAAGTAGTAAAATCAGCCAGCCATGGCGCCACCCTAATCTTGAAACCCATAGATCTTATTATTCCACTAGGAAACTCCTTTAAAAGAAATAAATGTGAAACCTGCATGCCTTGTGTGTACTGGTGCCACATTTAATTTCATTAGCGATATTACCACGTGGCTGTACTTATTTAACTGCTTAGACCAGATGGTAATGCCTTCTGAAGAAAAATGGCTCCACGATGTAATTGAACGTGTCCTGTTGACAGAGTTACAACCACCCGTTTTCCCAGTTACATACAGGTGACTCAGTGAAAGGAACGGAGTCTCTTACCTGGCCACCATTTCTCACCTAGAGCCCGAGGGAGGGACTAAGTCACCAAGTGGGGAAAGGGCATGGTTACGGTATCTCCATCTAGGGCTAAAGCCAGAGGTTTCCCTCCCATCTTCAAGAGGAGCTGCTGGTTAGTATTCAGAGTTGGTTGGTAAACAAGCAAGTTACTGGTCAAGGTCTAGATTTGGTCACTGAAGAACCTTCTCAGAAGAAGATTTTTGCTGGCATAATGGTTGAGCACTCAAACCAAAAGATTGGTAATTTGAATCCACCATGTGACTCCATATACACACACATAATTTATATATATTTGTGTGTGTGTGTGTGTGGGAATGTAGCATCAGGATTGGAGGAAGACTCACCAACAACCTGCATTATGCAGATGACACAACCTTGCTGGCTGAAAGTGAGGAGGGGGCCTGAAGCATTTGCTGCAAAGGATCGAGGACTATAGTCTGCAATATGAATTGAAGCTCAATATCAAGAAAATTAAGATTATTACCACTGGGCCAATTGGCAGCAGCATGGTAGATGGAGAAGAGATTGAAATTGTTAAAAATTCCATCTTACTGTGTTTCACAACACTCTGGGCACCCAGAGTCAAGAAATCAAAAGACTAATCGCATTAGGAAAGTAGAGTGTCAAGGACTTCCCCAGAGTACTGAAGATCGACAAGGTCAGTCTAGAGACTAAGGGGTGCCCGATCCAGGCCATGGTCTTCACATTGCCTCTTATGCACCAGAGAGCTGAACAGTGACCAAAGACGACAGAAGAAAAATTGATGACTTTGAGTTGTGCCGGAGAAGAGTATTGAGTGTATTACGGGCTGCCCAAAGAACTCCAGGTTTGTCCTGGAGAGGGTGAAGCCAAGCTGCTCCTTGGAGGCAAGGATTTTGAGACTCCATCTCACATACTTTGAGCATATTGTCAGGAGGGACCAGTCCTTGGAGAAGGACAGTATGCTTGGAAGGGTGGAGGGACAGTACAGGAGAGGAAAATCCTGGGTGAGATGGATTGACGTAGTAACAGCGGTAATGAAAGGGTAGGTGTGTCAGAGTCAGACAGGCCCAGGATAGAGCTGTTGTGCTTAGGGTCGCTATTCTACTTGATGGCACATAACAACAATAAATCTGTTTAACACAACAGGCTCCTTTAGGTCTGTCTCTCTCTCTCTCTCTCTCTCTCTGTCTCTCTGTGTGTGTGACTTGTGCAGGTTTGCTGTGGTCAAGGAAGATGGCCATACTCTAGCATTGTTACCTTTCAGCAGGGCCACTGGAGAGGGTCAGGGAATGTCTGCATTTAAGGAAAATGGGGAAGTGGAACCTTTTTGTGTGGAGGAACTTTTATCTGTACTTTATAGTTACCTTCCTGCTTGATTAAAGATGCAGTCATTCTCCTATCCCACCTGGAGAAGCCAAGAAAGGTCTCTCTCAATTCACTAGCAGTTGGGGGGGGGGAGTGTATGTGTTTCTTCTGTTATAAAAACTTTGTAACTCACTCTCCTCAACCCATGAAGTGCCTATCCAGAGGTACGTTGGCAGAAAGGCTTGGTGGTCTGTTCAGGGGAAACTGGCCGTTCAGAAGCGAAAGGAGCACAGTTCTGCCCTGTCACACGTGGAGTTGTCGTGAGTCACAACTGACAGCACCTTTCTGGGGTTTTCCCTTTCACTCCAGTTGTTTTAGATGTGGCCTCATGCTACATACTGTTTTCTTGATTCAAAGGCCTGCAAGTCAAGCTGGATTAAATCTTTGCAGGAGAAATGTTTTCAGAGGAGGGAATGAGAAAACACTTGGGGGCAGGTCGAGTGTTTAGACAGTAGGGAAACTTGCTAACCCCCACCACACTGCTAATTAGATTCTGAAAAAGTAGTCCTAGAAATGCATACCAGCTCTGCGAGGAAATTACTGTCTGACCTTGCGCGTCGTAGGCAGACAAGTTCAGAGCCCTGTCGCCCGCCTGAGAGGTAACACAGGACAGGATTCCAGGCCTTGTCAAGCTGACACCGGGTGGAGGCCCTCAGGTGAGCGGGAGGCCTCCCACCTCTGATCGCGGCTAGCACAGCCATCTGCCCACAGCTTCGCGGGCACCAAGTGTGGACTCACCTTTGCAGCTCTCACAGTGGCAGGCACAGGGATGTGAAGGCTCATTCTGCACAGTCTGTGTTGGATCCGTTTAGTCCCAAGTCTTCAGCTCGCTCTCTGCTGCTTGTGTTATTGTGAGGCTTGTTCAAGGTCAGCTCAGTGGGGGAACCTGGATAGGCAATCACAGAAGCCTTTGTCCCTGAAGGGGCCTCTCCATTGAGCCCCCCGCCACTCAAGGCTGATCTCTGCCCCCAGGTTTCCTGATTGCCACTCCGTGCTCCCGTGAGGCTTCTGATTGCCCTTCTCATGGCCTTCTGTGCCTCTGCCCCTCCCGGCCGTCTGTGCCTCTGCCCCTCCCGGCCTGTCCTCCAGGGCCTTGTCGGCCTTTTCCACTCGTCCTCAGCACCTGTGTTTGTCTTCAGCCCTGCTTCAGTCGCCTTACTCAGTGACTTTCCCTTCACATGTCCACATACACACGCACACAGCACCAGGATCTTTTCCTCAGCTCTGCCCATTCCCAACCCTGTCTACTTTCATACGTGACCTGCCGACAGGTTCTGTCTTGGTGATACAGGAAGTTGCTGGGTTCTAGGAAGTAGCCCTCCAAGAGAGACAGTTGACGGTAGGCTTGGTTAAGTTCATCTGGATCTGGTGAGACAAGGGTGGAGGCCTTGGGACTAGTTTGCTTGAGCGTAGGCTCTTGGTCATTTCTGAGATCACATCCATCTTTCTCAGCATCAACCAGATTGGACTTGGAGTTCCTAACTTGAAGGTCAGCAGTGTTAATCCGTGAGCCAGTCCTCACGGGAGGTGGAGGATAGTCTCCTCCCTTAAAGAATTACAGCCTCGGAAACCCAGCCCAGGCCCCACCGTGGGTCAGAATCCACCTGACAGAAGGGGTAGGGGGCGTGTTTTGTTCTAATGACGGCGTTGGCTGCGGTGGCAGCACTGAGAAGACGGCAAGTGTTCCTGCCGGGTGCCTCTGCCTGTTGCGACCTTGAAATGGTCTGTCTCACCATTACGGTTCTTGGTAGTGACTGTGGCAGCCTCGGCCACGTGTGGCGTGCGCAGCTCTGTGCTCCGTCCTCAGGACGGCGGAGCCATCACCCATCGTGCGTTTCCAGGGGAAGTCCTCCATTCACCTCCTCCTATGCCCCCCCCCCAACTTCTCAGAGTGCTCCTCCTAGAATTACCTTGCGAGGGGCTCTTCTCCACTTCCTCATCCATTTGCATTCTACCTGGATTTTGAGGAGCTGCTTATAGTAGAAAGAACAATGGAAATTGTCTTTAGAGGAGGCCTTTCACAAGTTTGTTCTTCCAGAGATCATTGCCGTGGCCTTTTCATATGTGAGGTAAATAAAGAGAACCATGGAAGCTGGAGAGGCCAGCTGCTCGGGTACTGTGACAAGTGTGTGAGGTCACCAGGAGGCAGAGGGCCGGGCCCCTAAGCTGACAAGTGCAGGTCCATGTCCCCTCGGGAGGACCTGGGATGCCGAGGCACCTTCTCGAAGCCTGTTGAAGCCCCACACCCTTTCTGACCCATGAATGCTGGGTCCTGTGCTCACAGCCTCTGGGTCTCCAATTCTGCGCCTCCGCTTGGGATCTGCGTCCCTCTCCCTTTCCCTCTTGATTTCGATAGGAAAGAGTCACACGGGACAAAGGGAAGAATACGTTGCTCTGATAAGCTTTGTGAGATGAATCCTACAATTTTTTAAATGTCAGAGGAAAACAGAACTTGGGCCAGCTCTTGGTGGGGGCTCTTTCCTCGTTGGTGAGGAGCCAGCAGCTGAAGTGGAGGCTGGAGGGAAGAGTGGGTGTGTGCTCCGGGCCGAGGTCCCGAGGGGCCTGCCAGCCCCCTTGCAGACAGCAGCATGCTTCCTCAGCTGTCTTCGTCAGGGAGACAGATGGAGCCCCCTGGGCTTCCTGTTTAGGCATCTTAGAATTGGAAGTTGTTATGATGTGTGGGCTTGAAAATGCCATGTTTCAGGGAAGCGGAGTCTCTGCGCTCACACTCGAGGATGGAGCCTGCATTCTTTCTTTCCATTCAGCGGTGTGTGCTCACCCTGCGGTTTGCTGGGGCCTCTCCGGAAAGTGGGGCCTGACAGGGTGTAGGGATGGTACTTCCTGTAAATGCAAGGGTCCTTGAGTGCTCACCTTACTGCATGCCCCCTGCTGCCAAGGCCTGTCTTCTCGGCCTCTGTCCAGCCTCCTGCCCAGTGCCAGGCCTCTCCTCATAGACAGGATTTCACAGGATTTTCCTACCAGAAGCTCATCCACCTAGGCCAGCCTTTGGGCAGACACTGGCGAGGGTTTGACTCTTCAGTCCTTTAAACTGCAGTCTCTGTCCTTTTGAGGGACTTTCCAAGATGGAGTTAACCCAAGTTCAGGGGAGAGAAGCCCAGGGCACCTGGGGGTCACGTTAATGGCTTTTTCATTAGGGCACTTCATCACATAATTCCAGCTGTCGGTGTCAGGAGGTGACACAGAGGAAGCTCTTGGAAAAGAAGGATGTGCCTGTCTGTGGATATCAGGACAGAAGATGAATACATTTCAGTCACCAGCCAGAGATTTGTTTCCAGGTTTTAGGCAGTAGCAGGTATGGCTGCACAGAAAAGGCCCAGGTCACTGTTGGGAGGCTGTTACTTCCTTGCAGCCTTCTTCACGGAGTGGTAACGGAGGCACCAATTACACATAACACAGCGCTCACTGTCCCTGGGTGCACACAGAAATACTTCTGGGGCTTAGTTCCCCTGCATCTGCCAAGTGTTTGGGAAGGCTTGAGAGTCAGCATCCATCTGTAATTTCAGCGAGCATCTGAAATTCATAGCTGAGCCTCACTGTTAAGAAAGCCCAGGATGGGGAACTCTGTTTTGGAAACAAATAATGATCCTCCATATTAAAAAAAAAAATAAGTAAAAATAAAAGATCCACAGCCCTTTATGCTAACACTCAGGTGCAGATTTCATTTTTCTTCTTTTTTTTAATTAATGAAATTTTTAAAAATTTGAACAACAGAAAAATATACCCATATTAAAAGTGTTAGCTGTGCACCATTCTCAGGGTAACTATATTTAACATTTCCCTGTGTGGTGGTCCATTCTTAAATACTTATGTAAGTATACGCACATATTTAGCAGTAGTGTTAAATGACTATTTAAAAATCTATCAAGCAAATATTCCCCGTATCTGGTTCATCTTTCTCCCTCAGAGGTGTGGATTTGAACTATCAGAGAAACTTGGCCTTTGGGTTAACACAACTCACATTTTTGGTGGTGGGTTTTTGGGGGGTTTTCCCCCGAGAGTCAGCAGGCCTTGGTGTAACCCATCCATATAAAAGAATCATTCCCTCTTGCTTCTCTTGTGTCCTCAGAAATAGCTCCAAACCAATGTAAGAAGGAGTCTATTCCAGTAGAGTGCATATGACAGTAAATCCAGCCACATGGTTTTAATATCAAGGTGCATATGAAAATTATCGTTACACTATGTCATAGTCTATTGAATCTGAAACAGCATTATGAAAAAGTGTGAAAGATGGAGAAAATGACCACCGTGTGACAAGCTCACACCACAGGGTCAGTGAGGGTACCCCAGACGTGATTGAGGCACGGTGGTCACGGCCTGTTGGTATGCCAGGTCACATTATCTACGAAACCTGTGGAACGAGGTGTGACGTGTCCTCGGGGAAATGAAGTGCGTTCTCCTCACCTTTCCTTCCTGAAGGTTGCCACCTCGGCCTCTCCCATTTCTCTGGGCTTGTCTCTCTTTTGACAGCTGTGTGTGGCTTGTCCGTTGCCTTGGTAAACCACTTTCCACTGGTTGTGGTGATGACTACTGATGGAGAAATCCAGTCCTTGAAGACATAGAACTCAGCCAACATGCACGAGGTGGACCACTGCTTGTGCCTGAGTCTCCCTTCATCTGCAGGAACTGAATTTTTCATGCAGTAATTAAAATTTGTAGGTCAAGCCTCCCATGGCACCGTTCTCTGCTAACATGGGAGCACAGCGATTGGATTCGCTTATGCGGTTCTTCTGCGAGCTGAGACTTAAAGGATGAAGGGTGACATTTTCCCCCATTTTGTAAATTAATGCCATTGATCTGCCTAACAAGAACAAAGTTAGGCTTCAAAATACCAAATGATAAAGAGATTAAGACTTTAAATGGCTTTCCAAAAGGCAACCTCTATTGTAAGGCTCCAAGCTGACTATTGAACTTTCAATTAGAATTTCTAATAGGCTATTGACTTAAATGGATCAAATGTTGCAAGTGATAGCTTTCAAGATGACAAAGATTGCTTCTTACACCCTGCAGTATTACTCTCTGTAGCACGCACCGTCCTGTGGAGCGGGTGCAGGATAGCACACTGGCCATGCCCTGGTGCTCTCTGTTGCATCTCTGCTCTGCTTCTCGCAGAGAGGACTGAATGCATCTTTACAGCACTTTCTCCTCCCACATTTACCGAATGTGGACTCTGAGAAACCACACATGCCGTGGGAAGCCCTTGAGTCTTGGGTCTCGTGGCAGGAGTCAGTCAGGCTGGGCACACTCATGTGTTGACACACCAGAGCATGTGCTGTCGGGACGCCAGCTGATGTGCTGTGTGTCTTCCCATGGAAGTCAGCTTCTGGTGCCTCTCTGGTCAACTTACTGTTGTCGGAAGCTTTGGTTCTTCTCCAGGATGGGCTGCCAGTGCCACACGACTCCGTCTCGGCCATGTCACGAAACACTGGCTCCCATCCATTTTTAAATACTAATTTTTCAAAGACCAGCTTCCTCTTTCTAGGATAAAGGGTTAATATTATGCTTATGTTACAGTGCATTAAAAACTCTAATTAAAACAGCATTACATTCCCATCTGCCAATCTCCAGTAATCTTCTTTAATTGCAGTAATTAAACTATATTTACATGTTCAGAATACTTGTAATTTAGCAAATTGCACTCTCTGCTCTACATTTAATCAAACAACCAGTTCCAGTGTGGAAAGAAGTAATTTCAATGTTTTGATTACTATAGCAGATTTGACAGAGTAAGTGCCCCTGTAGTAGAGGGCTTGAAAGGGAAGGCAAACATGAAATATAGTCATGGTTTTGATTGTCATGTGAATGCCTAATTACATGTTGGAGGATTAACTATTAAAGGGTATCATGGTTGCACTTGATGTTGAGACACAGCCGATATTGCAGATAGCAGAGACTAGCTTTGGGAAGGAATTGGGCAAAAGCAGGACTGTGTCTCCTTTTGGGTTGTGACATCCCTGAGGCATTTCGTTAAAGTGATGGCCACGTTGTGCTGTTGCTCTTGTAGTTTCCACGCATGAGCCCAAAGCCTACCATTCAGGATGGCTACTGGGGCTGCTTCGTGACGTCTAGAAGAGACTCGGTGATAAGCAACAATCCATGATGCTTGCGTTCATGACGCTGTCAATCAGGAACGAGCTTGTCTCTGGTTCTGCTTCTTATCTCGTGTGTGTGTGTGTGTGTGTGTGTGTGTGAGAGAGAGAGAGAGAGAGAGAGAGAGAGAGAGTGTGATTAGAGCCGAAGGGGACACTCACATTCCTGAGAGGGGCCATCAATGAAAGTTGAGTCCTCCGCCTCCCTGTTGCCGTACCTCTCGTACCTCTCGCTACCAGGACCCACCACATAACCACTTCCGGTCTTAGTCTCTCTTTAAAAATAGTAACAGCAGTGTTGTGCGTACTGGGTGGATCCAGAGAGCACGGTCTTATTCACCTTAAAGTTGGGGTTTTAAGAAATATTGCTTATTATATCAGTTTAATTGTTTCTGTTTATCAATTTGACTAGGATATTGGGTATTACTAGCAAATCTATTTTCAAAAGCAAAGTGTTGCTTTATTCAACATGGAATTCAAATTCATATTCTGTTTCCCAGTAGCTTCTTTCTAACTCTGTTCTGTTCTAACTGTGCTTTTTAGAATTTGTATCTCATTGCACAATAGATGACTCAGAAATGGATATTTTGCATGTTTCTCTATAGGAGTATATATTAATGAAAATTTCTTTTGTTGACTATTAATGTTAAACATTGACTATAGACTATAACAAGAGCAAAGGCACTGAGTTACTGAAAATGTTGCATGGAGGTGAGGATGAGGAATTCTTCCAAGTTCACTTGGTAGCTTGTTAGGATGTTGGACTGACGGCTTCACTTCCATTGGTCTCCTCGGACTGAAGGTGGAGTAGGACGCGGCCTGGACTTTGCCGGTTCATTAAAAAATCATGGTGTAAAATCTTAACCACAAATGGAACATGAGATTCTCACAGGAATTGATTGATTGATTGATTGATTGATTGACTATATTAGTAAAAATTTGACCCCTGAAAAATGCCCTAGTACTCTGGTTTTCTCTTCCTTACTTGTGAAGAGATGTTAAGTCATTTATGATGGCTGCCTTTAGAAATATATTGGGCAAATTAAGCTTTGCAGTGACATTCAAAGCAAAATGCTGCTGCTGTTTTTAGCACTCCATCGATAGTAGGAGCTACAGAAACTTTGAAAAGAGATGAGAAACAATTTGAAGTTGAGCGCAAAGCCAGTCGAGTTGAAATTCCGTCTCTCGCATAATTGCTTAATCGCAAGCACAGTGCCCCGTCAGCTGAGCCCTTGGCAGCTCATCTGTAAAATGGGCAGAGTGCTAAAGAATGAGGATGTTAGCTTGAAGACTGAGGTGCAGCTGGACACATTCATCGCAGTCCCTTTTCCAAACTATTCTTTTCTGAAACTCCTACAAGAATAGAAATGAACACGCACTACAAATTTCAGTTTATCTGTACTTTACTCATGAACCGCAGAATAACTCCAGAAATGGTTTCTGATTCAAATATCATGTTAGACTCTAAGTAATTAGTAATAGCTTATATGATGCATATCCCTACACCTACCTCATCTACTATCTCATTATCTGACATTTACGGCTTATGACAACATAAAAACAGTCTCCTATCCAACTATTCTGCATGTCCGGAACCTGTGTGTGGTGGTCATGGACACTGCGGAGTGAGGTGAGAGTAACCCTGGGTATGATGGTTAGGGTTCTGTCAGCTGGGCTGAGCTGGAATTCTCATGGATTTGGCAGTTAAAGTAATGATATGACTTGGAAGTGTGTCATGAAGCACCGTACTTCACTGTATGATCTGAGGAGATCCATTTTCACATCATCTTCATCTAAGGAGCTGGCCTTTGTAACCTTACGATGTCAGTATCTGAGAACTGAATATAGCTACCTGCCAGCCCCAGGGTCTCTCAAAAGTTCCTGGGGAAAGTGTGTTTAGTTAGGGGCCTTGATCCCCTTTGGAAATGCAGTGTTGAGTTTGGCATCCTTGGAAGCCTGTGAACCTCGCCTCCTTTGGAGACTCTCTACCTTAGAGGAAAGAGTAACCCAAAACCCTCTGCCGTTGACTTGATTCCACTTGACAATGAGTGACCTTGCAGGACTGAGTCGAACTTGCCATTGGGTTTCCAAGGCTGTAAATCCTTAGGGAAGCGGACTACCTTGTCTTTCTTCCATGGAGTAACTGGTCTCTCAGGGACACTAAACGCAGGGAGAATCCTAGTACCCAATTCCAAAGTCGGCTGTTGGGGCATTTACATCCCTGCTCATTTCACGCCTCATCTTACAGCATCCAGGGTGGTGCCACCAGGACTGAGACGCTGACAGAGCCATTGTCTGCAGTGTCAGAAGGGCGCTGAGCAGCAGACACTGTACATTATTACCCTTCCAGGGTCCGACTGGTCTCGCTCCCTAAATCAAAGAGAATGTGAAGCCCTCCTCTGAACTTGTGAGAAGCTTTCCAAGCAACCCTCATCCTAATAATATGGCTGATTTCCTACTTTCCAGTGTGTCCTTCTCCCTGGAATGTTTCTGTGTAATGAGATGGTTGTGTAGTTAGGGATTCTGACTGACCAGCTCTTCCTTATTCCCACCTGATCAGCTGCCCAGTAAACGCTGCCACCTGTCAGGGAAGTGAGCCGCCATCAGCCTGTAGTACTGCTTTTTCATGAACTCTTCTTCATAGTAGTGATGCCACACATGGAGTTCCTTACCCAACATAGTAATGGGCCCAGAACAGGGCGCATGAGGTACCAGGAAGATTGTACTGACAAATAGGACAGAATTCACCACCTGTTACGTATACCTCTAGTTAGCAGCCTTTGGTCTGTCCTGTCTACGGTTCTGAAGCAGCAAGAAGCACTGGGTGGAGCCCAAGTGGGCACGAGGTGAAGGTTGCCTTAGTTACTTTAACGTCCAGTCTTACTGCTGGGTTTAACTCAATGACAACTGTCTCTGAGGCAGCATGGAAAAAAGGGGTGGGGGGGGGGGTGTGGTATTTTACAACCTGAGAAGTTCAGCACGGAGACAGTCAGGGCCCAGCTCTCATTAGCTGAATGGTAGATTTTTCTAATTAGTTCTTTCTAGTGCAATTAGCACAAAAGCATCTAATCACCTCATGTGAAACCAATCTAATGCTTGGGAGAGAATGCCCTTGGCTTCTCTTTCAGGCTGGGTCTGAGGGTTTTCCAGCATGCCTCCTTCAAGAACAGCCCTTGAGTGAGTGTTTATTTAAAACGTGAGCTCAGATCTGTGGCGGTGGCAAGAAATGGACAATTTGTTGACTCTCGGTATAAGTATAGCTGTAGAAAGTGCTAGAAATAGTCCTTAATTGGCAGAAATCCATTTATCACTTCGACTGAAGAATCTGTGTGCCTGGGTTTCCTTCACTTGGATACCAGAGACTTGGACCTGGAAGCTCCACAGCTCCGTGTGGCCGCCCTCCGAGGGCAGGAGGCAGCTGCAGCTGAGAATGCAGTGCATGTGGAGGCCAAGAGCTGCCAGGCTGGTTTCTCAGCCCCACAGAAGCACCCAGAATTCCCATTAGTCTCTGCTAATCCGTGCATTCGGAGCTTTGTCTTTCCTCGCTCCCAGCCTTGGAGACACCCATCGGTGCCACATCCTTGTTATTGAACTGTTATCAAATTTGTAAGACCGTTACATCTTAAGTGGCAAAGTCAGGTATCTGTATTTAACAATACTTCTAAGTAGAAAAGAATGTCATAACAAGTATATGGTCTTGTTGACTTGAGCCTGCGGACTGTTGACTGTTTGAAGGAGCCACTCGTCTGCAGGAAGCTGAGAAACGCCGAGGACGTGAATGTTTAGCATGAACCAGGGGGAAGCGTCAGTGTCCCCACTCGCAAGGGTGTGGGGGTTTCCGAGGCCCGTCACATGCTGCCCAAGAACCTCTGTGATGCTGGAGATGTTCTAGGCCTGCTAAGTCCAGTCCATTAGCCATTAGTCACATATGACTATCAAGAATGTAAGGAGGAAATGGATTTTTTTTTCTTCGTTTTACCCATTTGAATGAGTTTCCATTGAAATAGTGACCACGATGGTGGAAAGTGCAGTACTTCAGACCTCCAACCACCTAGCTCCCGTCTACACACGGCTGCATGCCCATCAACACAAGGAACAGACTTTCGCTCTCGGTCCTGCTTCGCCTGGACACCACCCAGAGTCCTCCTGGCACTGAAGGCACTGCCTCGGCGCGCGCTCCCTGCCGCTTATTCTGCTCACCACAAAGCCACGGTGTTGCTCTCAAGTTGGAAAAGACCTTCCTTGCTTTTCAAGTTGCCACAGTTTGGATTTATTTCCAGGTGAAAAAAAATGGGCAGATCCAATCCACTTTCACTTCCAAATCTCAAAGATAAGGCAGTATTGAGCTCTTCGCCAGACATGAAGATTGAAGATATGCAAACGACCTTTACAGCTCCTCCATGTAACATGTTGTTGTTGTTGTTGTTGCTGTGTATCCTTGAGCTGGACCAACCCTCAGGTGGGTTTTCAGAGGCAGTTAATCGAACAGGAGGAGATTACTCACCTTTCTCCTATGGAGCAGCTAGTGGCTTCGAACCACATGCCTTCAGAACTGTAGTGTATCTTCTTACTGCTAGGCCACCAGTGCTCCCTGGCTAATTAAACAGAAATGGACTTTTATTGCCTTTGTTCGTGATACTAGGCAAACCTGTTTACTTTGCTCGGGGTGGTCAGCAGAACTCCTTAGTGCACACTCAGAGGGTCAAGTTAGTGCCTGCGGACGTCGACCTGCCAACCGTGTTGAAGCCGGTAGGGTCTTCTCCAGCAGGGCTGGAGACTCATTTTGTACTTGGAAGCTGGAATAATCTGGTCCCAAGGAACAAGGAGGAGGCTTTCTGGTTATGTGTTCTGCAGAGCGCACATTCTCTTATTCAACACTTACTAAAGGTCTACTAGTGCCCAAAGAGAGCACTGGTGACTTAGTGGTTAAGAGTGGTGATGCTGGTGGTTGTTATGCACCATCGAGTTGGCGCTGACCCGCAGCTCACCCTCTAGTGGGTTTTCAGAGGCAGTTTAATTGCATGGGAGGACAGTGCCCACCTATCCTTCTTCCTTGGACAGCAGCCGGTGGACTCAAAACTCCTTGCTGTCAGGATTGCAGTGCAGTTTCTCACCACTAGGGCACCAGCACTCCATAGAAGTGCTTTGGCCAACACACATGCAAGTGGTTCCAATCCAAAGCTGCTCTGAGGGAGAAAGGCAGGCATTCTCTTCCTATGTAATGTTCAACCTCTGAAAACCTGGGAGGCAGCCAGCCATGCGTTACAGGCCAGGAATTCATGGGTTTGACTTGTGTTGGTGAAGAGTGGTGATTTTACAGCTGACTTGAGAAAAATGAATAAATATGGCATGGAAAATTTACAGCTAGAAGGCTCTTGGAAGTGAGAATGTTAGGCTTTATCTAATAGACTTCGACCATGTTAATCAGCAAAGGCCAGTCCCTGGAAAAAGCCCTCATACTTGGTAGAGGATCTTCAAAAAAGAGGAAACCCCTCAAGGAGACGGTTGACACAGGTATAACAATGTGTGTAAACACAGCACATCGTGAGGACGGTAAAGGAGAGGTCCGCTGTCGGTTGGAAGCTGCTCAGTAGCACACAGGAGAGTTACTAACAATCTGGGTGCACACGTTTGTTCTCGGCTGCTCACCTAAACTGAGTTCAGACTCAACCAGCAGCTCCACCGAAGAATGTCCTAGAAATGTGCTTACATGACGATTACAGCCCCCAAGAGCCCCTGCAATGGTTCGGTTCTCTAATGTGTGGCATCTCCAAGAGTTGAGAGCTGCTTGATGACAGCTATAACAGCCACCAAGGTTTGAACCCACCAGCTGCTCTGCTTGAGAAAGACTTAGTCTCCTCCTCTGCCATTTACAGCTTCTGAAAATCCACCACAGAGACAGCTATGAGTTGGTCCTAACTCAAAGGTAATGAGAAAAAAAAACAAAAAAACCACAACAACACCAAACAAAACACATTAGGAGTAGCAGCATTCTCTGAGAACATAGACCTACTCCACTGGATTGTAACCTCACACAACTGATGTAGAAACAGTTAAAGGTAATTCAATGCAATAAATGTCATAATACAGGTAAATATGCAAGGAGTATTATGGGAATATACAAATTAAACGGAAAACCCACTGCCATCGCGTCAGTTCTAACTCAGCAGCCCTGTGAGGTAGAGCGTAACTGCCCCATCACGTCAGTTCTGAATCATCACAGTCCTGGAGGGCAGAGTAGAACTGACCCACCGCATTCCCAAACCTCATTCTTCTGGAGACAGACCACCCCTCTTTCTCCTGTAGAGCACTGATGGGTGCAGACCTCCTACTGTATGCACAGGGACCAGTCATTTCAGCCCCTGCTCTTATCAGAGCAAGTCAGAGTTGATATCAGTGAGATGTACTTTTGACTGAATGACAGAACCAAAAAACATGGGGCATGAGAAAGAAGAGCCTAACTGAGTGTCACTGGATTCTGGGGTGGGCAGATCCCTGAGTCCTCAAATTCCAGTCTACGCTGCATCAAGTGTCACGCCCAACTCAAGCCAGCCTTTAAGATCTCCTAAGGCCCGTGTTGACCATGCTTTATGAGACGTCTAGGAAAGCTGAGGTTTTCCAAAGAGTCTGACTCCTGAGAAATCTGCTGTGCTGGATGGCATTAACACGTTCCGAGAGGTGCCGTCTCGGCTCTCTAAATTCAGTGACCTTATTTTAAAAGACGATCAACACGGCTCAGAGCCTTTGGAGGATTAGGAGACATTTTAGCAAGTTTATCAAGAATAAGCAAAGATGACATTTGGCTAGCAGTGTGTCCCCGCCCCCCAAACCATTTGTTTTGGAACGAAGCTTTCCCATTTGACAAGTCTCGAATTACTAATACTGCTTCAGAGTCTTTTCTCTGTCCAAACTCTGCGCATTTTTCAGAAGGGACTCATTTTTTTTTCTCCCCCAAAGGAGTCCAAGAATATAGTTAATTGAGGAAACAGGCAAGAAAAGTCCTGTTGGCTCCACCGGCTGCCTGCCATCCCCTCCTGGAGTGGGCTCCATTACCATCTCCAATAAGTGGCTGTTTGCAAAAAACACAGTCTAATGTGTCTTTTGACTTGGAGAAGTTTGGAAACAAAGCCCTCTCTACAGGTAGCTTCCCACTGGCTTTTGGTGTTTCTAATCTGTTTTCCTCACCTGCCCTCTGAAAGTTCTGTGTAGCTTCTATGTGGAAGATTACTGTAGGTTAGTGCATATTCAGCCAGTATTTGTTGAGCTTCGACCAAGACCAGCCCCTCTGCTGTCAGGTTTCTGTTTAGGTTTTTCTAATTGGAGGAAACCTCCCATCTTTCTCCTGAGAAGTGATTGTTGGATGAGAACTGCCATCCTTTAGGTTAACAGATGAGTAAGGCTTCGAAGAACAGAAGTGGAAGGTTATCTAGTCCAGCTTCCTTCTGAAATGCTCCCATATGGCTTCTACCCTAATTGGCTCTGGAACCATAACCCCACATGACACAGTGTCCCCTACCTCTTCAAAGTCCATCGGCCCTCAGATGCCTAGGAGTATCCTTTCGCGCCTCAGTATGCTTTAAGATTAGGTCTTCTCTGTAGTGTTGTTTGCGTGGCCTCTGAAAGTCAGCTTCACCAAAGAAATTCCCCTTTTGGTTCCTAAATCTAGCTTTGGCTACATATGATTATTCCACCACCATCACTATATTCTTCCTTCTAGTAAGAATCAACTCCAGTTGTCCCAGTTTTACTGTTTCTCACCCACCAGTGTAGCTGAGGTCTCACTGCCCGGCCTCTTTGTGGTTTTGTGATCTGCATAAGGAATCTGTCCTCTTTTTCTCACCCACTTCCTGGGCCTGGCCTGGTACTTGGTAGTGTGCTTCCTCTCTCATGTTTGTAGAGCTCCATGGAAAGAAATTTCACTTTTCCAAAAACTATTTCTTAAGTTCACTTTATGCATCTTGCATAATGTTAGGCTGTGGAGCTATGGTGGTGTGCAGTACAAATGTGTGTGTTTCAACTTAAGACATTCTGCCTCTGGCAGGGAATTATACTGCCCACCCAAAGGCATAGGTTCGAATCTGCCAGCTGCTTTATAGGAAAAGGACAGGAAATCCCCTTCTGTGTGCCTTACTGCTTCTGAAAACCCAGCGTAAGGTCTGTGTAGCTATGAGTTGGTTCCAACTAGACAGTATGAAACAGCCACCTCTTTCCACCATACCCTTCCAACTTTACATACCATCTCATTAGCCTGAGTGATAGATACCCAGCGGATTATTCTTATTGCCTCTCTGAAAGTCAGTGCTTAGTTGAGAATTGACGATTCAAAGACATCTGAGGAGATGATGGCGTCACAGGAGGACTTGCATGTGATGGCTGCGAAGATCGCTCCCAGGCGTTACCTACTGGTGTGTTTGACCTCAGGTGACAGGTCTAACTTGGTGTGGGCCAGTGGGTCCCACGTGCCTTTTCTGCAGCCTTTGTACACTCGAAGCTCTCCCGTTCTCCCTTTCTCTTTTGGTGTGCTTTCCTAGTCTCCAAGTTCAGTGTAAGAAAGAACTCTCTCAGTCAGGTCAGCTCACCCCCCAAGGCAAGGAAGCACATCTCCCAGTCTTGACAGGTTACCCCGGACCACAGACATAGTCTAGAAATCGGAACCCACGGAGTTGACACCACCCTTATAACACGCTCTCTACCTCCCATACCCCCGCAATTCCCAATCCCGAACCTTCACAAAACCCACTGCTTTTGAAGCTGTTCTGACTCACGCCAGCCCCCAGCCCCTATCAGCTTTTGCGCTGCCTCATCTTTGCCCCTCGGAGCGACTGGTGGGTTCAAAGCACTGACTTTTCCATTCCGCGCGTTCTTTCTTGGTCTGCAGCTTCTGTGGATTGTTCGTGTTTGGGGCACTTTTCTGTGCTCTTTCTAGCCACACACAACGTTGATAATTCCCTGTCCCTTTTCTCACGCTGCCACTTTCCCTGATCACTCCTCTGCTCCCCTTGAGTTGCCTTTCAGTTGCTCGCCTAAGGGTGGTCACTTCCAGTGTACCAGCTGCTCCCCAGTAGAGAGCCGAGCATCTCCTCCCATTAAGATTTATAACTTCAGAAACTGCATGGAGGACTGCCACGAATCAGAGTCAACTCCACACAGTGGGTGGTGTCTTTTTAGGTAGGTTTTGGTTGTTATTATTGAAGGTAAAATGATTATTTTTTAACAGACTTAAGCCATTTGAAACAGAAGCGGCTACTTTACTAATGGTCGTCAACTATTCTAAGCATTGTTATACATCTTACTTACTCTCCTACTGTACAAGACAAAGCAAGCTAAACTCACTGCCATTTGGCTGATTTTGTCCCACGGCAAACCTGGAGGCCAGAGGAGACACCACCCCCCAACCCCTGAGGAATGTCCAAGGCTGGGCATCACTACAGAAGCCAATTGTCTCCTCTTTCCCCTGTGGAGTGGCTGGTGGATTTGAACCGCCAACCTGTTCATTGACAGGAGCCCTTGCTGCAGACGCTGGCCTGTCTGGCATTTGTCCTGGGATGACATCTCGAGAACTTGAGCTTCGGCCCTTGTGCTTCTGCCACCTGGTGCACAGCAAGTCAGTCCACAGTCAGCACATGAGTAATAGAATTTCATGGGTGATCAAAGTCAGAGCCAGGATTTGGAGATTGGGGGTTGATTGTTAAGGGAGCAATGATACTTGGAATATCTTACTGGATTTGATGAAAGTGAAATTCAAAAACCATCACAAAGATGGATTATTTACCAGTGGTGCTTTAAGGACTTTTGGTTTGTTTTGGGGGTTTTTTTGGTGGCTTAAGTCTCTGGCAAAAAGTGCTTAAAACCTCTATGCTCAAAACCAGAATGTAATTGATCCTGAGAACATCAGAGGTCAGTACCTCACTTGGCGGCTACTCCCAAGCTTTGTTTTACTGTAACATAACCACCCTTTGAACAGGAGAGCTTATTTTATGGAAGTTCTTCCCTCCTTTGGTGCCTGTATCTTGCCTTATACATAGTAGATTCTTTGAAATTGGTAGACAGAAATCCTTTTATATTGCTTGTTATGTGCTCCTGAGTCAATTCAGACATGTAGCAACCCCGTAAGACAGGGTAGAAATATCCATGGTACTTCCTGGGCTGTAATCTTTACAGGAGCAGAAGAAGGCCAGGCCTTTTCTGATACGGATCTTCTGGTGGGTTTGAACTGCTAACCATTCAGTTAGCAGCCCTACGCTTAACGGTTGTGCCACACAAACTCATTGAATTGCTTTACAAAACCAAACCTGCTGCCTTCACATTGCTTTCAACTTGTAGCAGCACTACAGGTCCCAGGAGAATGTCCCCATGACTTATCTGCTTAGACTTCAGGAGGGACCAGGTCATAGTCGGTGACTGTATGTAGGTATATTAGGCATTGTGGAGAGTCAAGCCCATAGCCTGGCCAGATACCACAGCACAGGGACAGCAGAAAGTCTAACACTGTGCTGGACCATTCCCAGATACCAGGATTTGTCAGAGCTGAAAAGCTGGATAGAGTTAACTGGTCAACAATAAGGGGCCGATTATTATTGCTAACTACAGGTCACTGGGTGTTTTCTACGTGGCAGGCATGACGCTAAGCACTTTACTGGTGTCTGATTCTCCTAATCTTTGATACAGGCACTCCTTTTACTCCCACTGTACAGGCAAACAGAACGGGGAAGTCCAAAATGCCCCTCTCAGGAGTCGCGAAGCCAGGCAGGCTGGTTCCAAGTACCTGGTCTTAGCCGCCTGCCCTGTGCGGCCCTGTCCCTTGCAGGGGTGTGGCTGATTCTCGGGGGGTGGTCGCTGGCTCCGAGGGGACTCAGCACGCGGCTTGGCCAGCTTGTGTCCATTCAGACGCTTCACCTCTGTGCACTGTTTGCCTAGATTGTGAGCTCCTTGTGCGTAGAACATCAGTGTCATCCACTTGTGTTCGCTCAGTGTTTTTCACAAAGAGACTGGATGTTTCATCTGCACCCCAAGATCGAGATTACCTCATTGGCCACTTAGTTGGTGATTCTTGCTCCTGAAGGTTGGCAGTTCAAACCCACTAGTGACTCCGTGGGAGAAAAGGCCCAGCCACCTAGGTCAGCAAAGATTCCGTCCTAGGAAACCAAGGGGCAGTTCTGCTCTGCCCTCTAGCGTCACGATGAGTCAGAATTGACTCAAGGCCACAACACAACAACATGGCACAAGTTTTGCTTACAGAAGGCTAAGCAATATATCATATTCTTTCTAAGATCTCTTGTAAGGCACTGTGCTGCCAACCCAAAGACACCTGGTTCAAATCCACCCGCTACCCTGAAGAAGAAAAATGGGCAGTCTCTTCCCATGTGATTTACTGCCTCTGAAATCTGCTCGAGGCTCAGCTGTGAGTTGGTTCCAATTCAACAGCACATAAAAAAAAAAAAAAAAAAAAAAAAACCCCAAAAAACAGCACTTACTTGCTGCTTCAAAGTGTGAAACAAATTGAAATTAATGAAACATGTTTTTTTGAAAGGCAAGTTAAGTCTTTTTTTCGGACCATTTCTGAATGTAGTGGTTAATCCCTTTATATGGTTGGTGGGGGAGAGCTTACAGAGGTCGAGCAGAGGCCTGTGTCCAGGTGCTGGCAGGAGTGTGGCCCAGCACCTTGGACGTTGGGGGACATCAGGGCCATGGGACATTCTGCAGAGTGGTCTCCATGTGGTCACTGCCTTCTTGCTCCCCTCTTTCTCCTCTCCAAGTTTCGGTTGATGATGAGAGTTTCCATTACCCGCCATTCATAAAAGGTCTGTAAATTATTTAAGAGGAAGCACAGCCTTTGTCCCGTCGGAATTTCCCCTGCATCCCAGCACCTCCTCTCTAGCGCACACATGGCCCGCGCTCCCTGTCAGGGGAGATGTATGCTGGCATCTGGTGTTAATATCCACTGTTGACATTTTAGGAATGAGAACACGAGCTATTAGGGAAGATGTTTGCTTGTACCTAATTAATGTCCCGTCGTACCCCCTCTTGTTGTCAGGACTGCCTCACCATCCTGCCGTGGCATTTTCTTTTACTGGTTAACTTTAAAAGTTAATTATTTCTCGGTTGAATGTTAAATGCCACCGGGTTTTAATGCTGTTCCTCAGCATGAATTATTAGTTATCAAAAATCAAGATGATCTGTGCAATTATCAGCTCTTTACCTAAAGCCAGGGTTCTTGCTAATCACTCTTCTAAAGTGTGATAGCATTTGCTCCTATCTGGCAACATGGACCTTGCTAGCAGATGTTAATTTCTGACGCGCTGCATTCCTGCGTCTGTCTGGCTTGTGTCATGCGGAACAGACACATCTCCTGATGGAAACGGGTACATCTCCTGATGGAGACAGTTGCTGTGAGGGCCAGGTCTTCCCAGCTCATTTTGTTCAAATCTCAAATGACTGGTAAAACTCATCTGGCACCTCCAGTAAGTGCAGACAGACGGGAGGGGCCTCAGCTTGCACGGTTCCCCAGTAGCTTTTCTAAAACACAGGTCTCAGTGGGATGTGGCAGCTCTTGCGTTGCTTGAGATTAAGATCATATGAAACCATTGGTTTCAGGAAGTGGAAGTTTCAGTGTTTGCAAATACTAGAAAACAATATAACTAACATAGATGACATGCTTACTCTGGGCCAGACTTTGTTACATGCTTCTCCACATGTACTAGCTTCTTTAATCCTTTCAGCAGGCCTGTGGGGTGAAGTATACTTATTTCTCCCCATTGGAAGGTGAGCCGTTAGAGGCATTAACAATGGAAGGCATTTACACACCGTCAAGTGGCCTCAGAGGGGCGTGAATCGTGGTGATCAGGGTCACGTGTGGCAGCTGAGGATGTGCCGTTGGGTTACCCCACACGGAAATGGTCTCTTGAGTGTGGAGTAGATTGATGGGGATATTCTCAGACAGAACTTCACAAACACACACACAAAGCTGCCTCAAGTGTCAGGCAGTCCCAACCCGCAGCAGCTCCATGTGCGCCGGAGAGGACTCTGCTCAGTTTCCAGTCACTGTGACGTTTTGGAAGTAGATCACCAGGCCTTTCTTCCCCATGTTTCTGGATGGGCCTCAAACCCCGGACCTGTGAGTTAGCCGGAGCGAGGTCACACCTCGTATCCCCACCCAGGGGCCTGCTCAGAGCTGATTAGTACATAAGGAAAAGGTAAGAGAGCTCATTAACAAGGTTGTCCTGGTCATACCTGTTGAAATGATAATCTTTTACTGTTCTGCACTGCTTGTCAGTCAGGTCCCGCTCAGAGCCCCCCAAAGGACTGAGTGCCCTGGCGGCCCTCCAAGGCTGTCCGTCTTTACAGGAGCAGATGAGCTCATCATACTTCCATTGAAGGGTGGTGGGCTTAAACAGCTAGCCTTTTAGTTAGCAGGTCAGTGCTTAATACACTGCGCCACCTGGGGCCCTTTGAGTATGCCAAGGTGATTGAATATATATAATATAACTAAAATCACTTGCCTCTGTTTGCTTTTTCCTTTTAACGTGGCAGCTAGAAATGTTCCCTTTCTCCTTTTTCTCTTGGAAAGGCCCTTCCTCTCCTGTCTGATCACCTCGCTTCCAGAAACCCAGCACAAAGGGCTGAGTCTTGCCTCGGAGCCCCCACTAGGAGCCGGTCTGGGGGCTCTTATCATGTACCGCAAGATGAAGCACCAGCATGTTCTGCATTAACGAGATCAAAAGGCAGGCTAACGACAGACTCCCGACAGGCTCCCTGCTGTCCTCCAGAGGATCGCCTGGGCGGGACTTTCTGTTCTCCTTTAAGGGGATTCCATTAAATGTCATCCCCAGCGCGTCCCAGTTCTGCATTCCAGGCCTGCACTGCCTACCACCTTCCCCTCTTTGCAGCCCCTCTCCCTGCACCCCCCTCCCGCCCACCTCTGCCCTGGACACTCGCCCTCCCAGCAGCATCCTGGGCACAGGCAGACCTTTCTCCCTGACAACCAGCCCCGTGCAGTTAATGGTGCTGCCTTCCATCAGGGGTCTTTGCACCGCTTTACGGCTGCAGCAGGCATGAGGGGACCAATCGCAGGCACTCGTGGCTGATATATGACACTAATATAGGGTTCACTTTTATTCTCAACCTAAAAAAAAGATAGATTGTTCCAAGTTTAGACAGGCTGTAAAACCGTGCGCTGCTGGAACCATGCCGCCGGCCCCCCGGGACCACTCTAATTGCTTTACATCTGTACAAAGGTTCCTTGTAATCGGACTTTCCGCCGCCATTTGTCTTCTTTTCAGCCTCTTAGTAAAGACCTTAATTGGTCTTAGTGGGGCTTTTTTCAGTTAGTTCAACGGTACCTTTAGGGCTGAACAAGTAGCAGACACTACCTGCGGGGGAGAAATGGGGAGACGGGAAAGCCATCAATACTCTTTACCTTTAACACTTTAATTAACGTGCTCGGAACAAGGAGCGCTCGGAAGACACTTCACTCCTCCAGGACCCCGCTGCACATCAGACAGAGCGGGCGTTGGGTGGAATTTTCTAGATGCCTTTCCCGCTGCAGTCTCTGGGAGCACTCATTAGCCTCCTAATTGTCTCCCAGTCAACGCCAGCATCAGGTTTCAGGCTGTACTGGGTGCAGGATCAGGTTGCCCTCCCTCAACAGCCCTGGGCGGGTGGGGATGCCTGGCCAGGGGAAGTAGCCTCTCATTTCTGTTTCTTAGCTACTAATTATTTAATAATACATTTTATTGCCTATTAAAATGTGGCATAACTTGCTTGTCAGCAAAAACGAGACGGAACCTAATCATTTGAGGAGAAGGGTAATTGGCACTTGTACAGATGGCTTTGACTGCAAGCCGGGCTTGTTATTGAAGCCAGGGTTCCTTGCCAGGTTTCTTGGTTCTGTTTGTGGGCTGGTCAGTGCTGTGAGGGGTTACTGTATCACGGCCCCGGCGGTTAAGTGCGGTGTTACTGCACATGCACTATGTGTGCCGTTACAGATCATAAAGGCTTCTGCTGTGTAGGTACTTTCCCTTCACCTCCGACTCCCCCCACCCCAGCCCCGGATTTTAAAGGGCCCCAGTGAGTTTTGTACCACACTGAAAATTACCTTATGTGCTGGAAAATGCATCAGTAGAGACTTTGTTTAAACAAAGGGCGTTTTATGATAGATAGAAGTAGCCAAAACCTTCTGGATTTCCATCTACTAAGATTTTGTGTAGGAACATTGGACTGGTCCCAGGTCCTTAGTAAAATTTCACCAAGATTTTCCTGTTGCTTCAAAATGACCCCTTAAGGAATGTTGCTGAAATTCCAGAAAATAGACAGACAGACACACACACACACACACACACACACACACACTTACACACACTTACACACTTTCCTAAAGTATATTTTTAAAATGAGGGACGCATTGTCTAGGGGACAGTTTGCTAGGGTTAGCTTGCTGGGAGAACAGGGAAACCCAGCATTTGGATTCCGAGTGGGTTTGGGGCCAGGCTTGGTAGTAGAAGGCAGATTCGGCAAGTATTTCGGAAAGGAATATTTTATTTGCATTGCAGTGGGTGGGAACAGACTTCCAGGTCTGAGAACACTTCAGACGGTGGAACTTTATGGTCTAGGCTAAGTATCCTCATCTCTAGGGTGTCCTGCTTCATTGACTTCACAAAACATCACATCACACTTCCCTGCTCAGATGTGTCTCAAATCCACGAAAGACCACCATGCTTCCTGGAAAGTAGGTGATGCCTTCTGACCCAAGAGAACATTTCAAACTCACATTGACCCCATCCTTATGTGATTCCTAGATGGCGGGCTTTCCATCTTCCTGATTATTTTTCCGTCTCATAGTAGAACAAGTGTTTCAGGCCTACGAGTATAGAAGCATCAAGTCTCCCAACTGTCTGATTCCCTTGGCAACTGCATTGGTCTCCCTTTTTCAAGATGTGCGTTCTCTCAACTCTCTAAGCTTTAAAAACCTCAGAAAAGCACCATGCTCTCTTCCCAGTGAATCAGCCTCATTGGGGATGGCAGGGAACACCAAGCTCAAGACTTTGTTCCTTACAGTTTAGTTTTGCACGTATTATATAATTTCAGAGCTCCCCAACTTGTATAATAGATGATTAAAGAATAAAAAAAGGCAATCCTAAGAATGTTTATGTTGTATAAAAGATGTGTGTTATACAATATATATTAGTATTTTGTATCAACTAGTATTGGTAAGATGAAGACACTTTAAAAGTGTGTGTTTGAGCTGAACCTGGCAGCCATAAACACCCTTGGGAGTTGATGTGGGAAGGAGACAACGACATGGAAATTGACAGTGACCTAGAATGTCTTGGATCCTGGTGGTCATGACCCACAGCCCCCTCTAGTCGGTGTGTGTGAGAGAATGAGAGGGGGAGAGATGATGACTGGGTTTTGGACAAGTGTTCTGGACTGGTTTCTTTTCTCTTGGGTTGACTCCGGTAAAGTTTTAAGGTGCAAATTGAACCTTTCAAATCTCAAATTCATTAATGTTGAGGTGGAATGACTCATAGCTGACCATTCACTGGGTTAATTGCATTAAAGGAGATTGCTCCTCTTTCTCCCTCAGAGCTGCCGTGGGTAGGTGTGGCCTCATAGATTGATTGTCAGCTCGTTGATGTCAAGGTGGAACTGACTCTTAGGTGACCCTCAGTTGGGTTTCCAAGCTTGTAAATCCCACAGAAGGAGATTTCTCATCTTCCTCCCTACACATTGCCAGGGGAAGGAGTCCCTGATGGATTTGGATGTTGGCATTAGCAGCTCATCTCCCGATAGGCCACACCACCGGAGCCCCCTCCTTGGTTGTTCAGTGACCCCACTTCTGATCTTTAAAAAGAGAGAGAGAAAAAAAGTCCAATTAGTCTGTCATCTTCATCTGACAGACAGAGGATCATATTGTTTACTGTGTAAATGAGGCCAACTCTTTATTCTCCAAAAGCACACTCTTTGGGGAAGTATGCTAATACTGCCTTTGAAAGGGAAAGATGAAAATTAAGTAAGTGTCTTGCAGCAAACCCTGTCAGTCTGTTTTTCCTATCGTCAACATAGATGAGAGTATTAAGAGCATATTCTGGGGCTCACTTTTTCATCCAGAAATGATAGATGGTTAGGTTGTAACGAGCTCCACAGGCTGGGTATTAACCTCCGTCCTCACTCAACATTCTCGAAAGACATGGGGCCCAGGGACTGATGGGGCCTAATTTTGAGCCCTTCCACCAGTGGCTTTGCCATTTCCTCTTCTTTACCTTTGGCTTCTCTTCCCTGGCGTGCTCACCAGTGAGATTAACAAGGAGCTGTCTGGATGAATGACTTGTCGTGTGGAGCATCCTTGCCCCCGAGGGCTTTGTCTAGAGCGGTGCCTTTGAAGGCTCGTTGGCACACTTCTACCCAGAGGCCTTGGAGACACTTTTCTGGAGCATCGGCCTGCCTCTCCACATATGCAGAGAATATGCATTCCTGTGCGACCCCACGTGCAGAAATCCTCATTTTCCTATAAAATTGTCTTGTCCTCACCTCCTTTTCCCATTGCCATCCATTCCTTTTCATGTTTGGTTATAAAAAAATTTCAAATAGATTGTTCTGCCCAGTCTCTCATGCAGAAACATACCCGTGATAAAATACTGCAGATAATAATAGAGCTTTAAGGATTTTTTTACTCCAGTATCCATTTACCATCGTCTGCCACCCTACTTTCAGTCAAGCCCTCGCCCCAGTGCCGTGAGCGTGCTCCAGAGAAGAGGTTGGGCTGCCTGAGTCTGAAGCTCCACTTCAGATAAGAACCAGGATCTACACCCACCGTGAAGAGTGTGCCATCCTTTGACTTCTCTCTCAGCAGCTCAGAGTACTAAATCAGAGTCCAGAGATAATCAGTCGGCCACCAAGGGGACAGTTACATGACTAAGAGAAGGGAGAGGGTGGCCAAGTGAGCCAACCCAGCAGAACACACATCCGCTCAGGTGGAACCGATTGTCGGAATGATTACATGACCATGGTCTGCCCAAGACCTTTTCAGTGCTGGAAGTTGTTAAGCAAGACCAAAGTTGCTGAAAACAGATAACTTCAAGAAAGAAAGGTGTGTGTGTGTGTGTGTGTGTGTGTATTTATATGTATGTGCAAACATGTATACGTTTATGTGTGCACTTGATTACACACACACACACACGAAATACTTGAAGTGAGTTATGGTAGACCTCATCTGACATTCAGAAGAAGAAATTAGAGTCCAAAGCAGTGAATATTATGGAAACCCTGCTGAGTCTTTCCTGGAAATGCCAGAACCACAAAAATTCCTTAGTGTTGGGGAAGATGACAAATGCTGATTGATGCAGACCTCAGGATTCCATCCCCAGGGCACTGTCCTTATTACTGCCTGCAGCAGGAATGAATGGTTCCCCTTAGCGTCAGGTTGGGTTTTACACTGATGACAGCGAAGGATGGTGAACCCCTTCCAACTAAACAAGAACCGAGCCAGGAGGGTGGTGGGCCATCACCTCCCTCACTTGCCTTCTCCTGGTTTCCCTCCTTTCTCCACTCTCTTCCTGCCATTTTCTCCATGTGGGGGGTGGCCGAACAGCAGTTGAACTACACTATATTTTGAGATTCTCATCGGGTAAGACATTCAAATCTTGAAATAATCCTAGCTGGACTGAGCTTTAAAATGTTTCCTCTAGAGAAAACAAAGCATTCTCTTCAGGTCTCAGAATGTTTATAGTTCAAAGATTTATTTTACTAAGTCAGAATATTTGCCTTTACCTGTCCCAGGGTTCATTTTTGTTTGGTTGTTTGTAAGAGAGAGAAATATCAACATATAGTACATATCAAAACTGAAAATTCTAAGTCCCCGAAATGTAGAATATCCTTCAGTGGATATTCTGAGTGCTTTATATAGTTCATTTCATTGACTTAGAGTCTAATCAACAGATTCTTACCGTTTTTTAAGGAGTTGTACAAGGTACTAAAACACAACGATATATAAACAACATGAAGGTAACCACTTTTAGAGACACAGGCATTTATTTGTAAAAGTGGCTAAGTGTCCCCAAAAATTCTTTCAATGCTGTTAGCCTATTTTTGAGCTAATGAAACTGAGACTTTACAGTAGGCACCCTTTTCATTTTTTCCTCCATGGGTATGCGACTTTCTTTTCAATAAGTAAACAGACCGTCAACTAATGAAACAGTCATTTTAATGTGATATTTGCACCAGCAATGTATTTTTCCATTCTCTGAGCTATTGTTTAGTATCTGTTCTGATTTATTCTGTAGATTAGCAGTTGTTATGTGCTGTTGAGTCACCTGCAACCCATAGTGACCCTATGTACAACAGCTCTGAGCCCTGCCCTGTCGTGAGTCAGTCTCACTAATTCTGACACACCAACTCACGTTGCCCCAGTTATTATATCAGTCCATCTCATCCAGGGTCTTCCTCTCCTTCATTGTCCCTCCACCAAGCATGATGTCCTTCTCCAAGGACCAGTTTCTCCTGACAACATGCCCAGAGTGTGTAAAATGGAGCTTCAAAATCCTACCCTCCAAGGAGAAACTTGCTTTCACTCCCTCCAAGACAGACCTATTTGTTCTCTTCGCAGTCCACAGTGTGTTCAAGACTCTTCTCCAGAACTACAACTCAGAGGCATCGATTCTTCTGTCATTGTTAGTCATTGTCCAGCTCTCTGAAACATAACATAACAAGTAATTGAGAAGACCATGGCCTGGATTAGGCACACCTTAGTCTCCAAACTGACATCATTCCTCTTCAGCACTCTGGAAAGATCCCTGACATTCAGATTTTCCCAATGCAATTTGTCTTTTGATTTCCTGACTGCTGGTGTTAAGAGTGTTGACTGTGAAGCCAAGCAAGCTGTAATTTATTAACAACTTCAGTCTCTTCTCCATCTGTCATGGTGCTGCCAGTTGGCCCAGTAGTGAGAATCTTTGTTTTCTTAATGTTAAGCTTCAATCCATATTGAAGACTACAGTCCTTGAGCTTCTGCAGCAAGTGCTTCAGGTCTTCTTCAATTTCAGCAAGCAGGGTTGTGTCATCTGGATAACATAGGTTGTTGATGTGTCTTCCTCCACTCCTGATGCCATATTCCTTCTCATGAAGCCCTGTGTCCTGAATGATCTGTCTGCATATAGATTGAAAAGGTATGGAGACTGAATGCATCCCTGATGCACTCCTTTCCTGATTTTGAACCATGCAATGTTTCCCTGCTCTGTTTTGAGGACTGTTTCCTGATCCAAGTATAGGTAATCCTGATAAAAATCTCGACTTGTTGGACATTTGGATTTTCTCCAGTTTTTTCTCTATGCTTTCATTAATGAGCTCTAAATTTTCTTAGAACCAATTCTTGAAAATACAGTTACTATATCAAAAAATTCTGACACTTCTGATAGGCTTTTTATTTATTTTTTTAACAGCTCTAAAACAAGTGTTACATTCTTAGAAATTATTCCTTCTCCAGTTAACTGGAGGGAGCTCTGGCAGCCTAATGGTAAGGAGTTGTGCTCCCAACCCCAAGGCACACAGTTGTAATTTACCAGCTGCTCAGCAGGAGAAAAAGGTTTGTCACTTCCTGCGCACTTTATAGTCTCTGAAAACTTGCTGCAAAGTCAGCTATGAATTGGTTCCGACTCTATGGTACATAACAACAAAACAGCCATTGAAATGGACACATTTATGTAGCTGAAGTAGTCAAGCATTAAGATTTGCTACTTATTGTTATGTACAGGGTCTTTGTGTGTTGAATTTGACTCAAGGGCACAAAACAACATAATTTATCAGGTTCACTTCTTTGGTTCTACAAATATTCCCTCCCATGTACTCCATATTTTCATGCTGCTTGAATTTTGCACTTAAACCACGAAAAGCTCAGATCATACGTATTCCTGCAAACGTCGCAGTGTCCCCACATCTTCTTGGAGCCCCTCCTCTGTCCACCATCATCCTCCTGTAGCTTGCTCACCTTGCTTTTCACTTAACTACCTCCCTATCCACTTCCTAAACAGCATGCCTCTGTAAACTCCAGGAGCTCTGATAAACGCCCATTGTTGTAGAGAGGCTTCAGGCCTTTTGTTCATAGGGTCACTATGAGCTGTGCTCCACTCGAAGGCCATCAACAACAGCCTAGCATACAGATTATCTATTAATGAGTAGAATCCTATTTCTTTTAGTAATTTATAAACTACTCACGACCATAGTCATGGTAGGAATGTGCTTAGGAATATGATAGATTTTACTGTTAAAAAAGAATTAAAACCATTGTTTCAGCAGAGGTCATGGCCAAGTTCATGATAACTGCATGCCTTCAAAAATCATATTGACCATTAGTGTTTTGTATTTTAATAAATAAGGGGGAAATTAAAAAAAAAAGTAGAAGGAAGTAGATTGGCTCACTATAAAAAGGAGTACATTTTTTTTAGTATCAGGGAAAAAAAACGTGTACTGTTTAAACGTCGAGTGCCTGTAGAGACGTCTGTCTGTCTAACAGAGCCAAGTCTGAGTTGACTCAGCCGCATTGAGATGCCAGTGTCGTCGTCAGAAGTTGTGCTGCTCACCCACAGGCCATGCCTCTTCCATCCACCAGTGGCTCTGAGGGAGAAAGATTGGCAAGAGTCTCCTCCTGTGCCGTTTACAGCCTCAGAGACCCGGTGGAGGGTGAGCTAGGAGTTTGTTCCCCCTCCGTGGTGGTGAGGTTTTTTAATAAGCACTGAGGGAATGAACAGTGTGTTCTCCAGCTGTTCAGTTTGCCTTTTATTGTGAGGCAGGGAATAGTTTCTGTTGCTCACCATTTTCTTGCCCACGAAACAGATCACATTCATTTACACAGGATCTTCTCTGGACTGAGGCCACTTAATGTCTCTGGTCAGATTTTGGAAACAGAGGCAAAAACTGGTTTCATAAATACTGGTTGAAGTGTTAGTTTTAGGCAAATAGAATATGCTGAGTTGATTTGGATGATATTTGATCTTGAGATACTGAACGTAATACTGGTTCACGTGGTGCAGACATGTGTCTGTCTAACAGCGAAGCTCTTTCAGGCCAGCTTTGGGTGCCCCTTCCTTATCTGCAGCTGCTGGAGCCTGGTGCAGACATTCTGGGTGAAGGTACAAATGCTGAAAAAAACCTAGTACAAAAAGGTGGTGGTGATTTTTAGATTAGCTGAAACAGACACTCTTTTTTTCTTCTCAAGCATCATCTAGGATTAAAAGACATTTGATTATTAAAGAAGGGACTCTGATTTTCCATAAATCTTATGTTAATGAAAGAGGGGGCAGTTCCATCACCACCAGAACCTACGTATACTCGCTTCATACCACGAAGTTCAGAGCTGTATTTATTTTTATGCCTTTAACTATTTTCTGGTTTGATGGGGAGCCAAAACATTACTTGCGTTAGCTAGAGGAATAAAATTCAACTCAAGCTGAAAGCAAATTGAAAAAAATAATCTATACCTTGGCATCTGACCTTACTATACTGTAGATGAAAGGTTCAAAGACTATTCTATTTTAGGATCACAAGCACGAGATACTTACAAAGCCACTGCCATAGATAAAGAACTTAAATGGAATTTTCATAGAGACTGGAAGTTCAGAGACTACTTCCATTCGTGTCTGACATCAGCAAGCTCTTAATAATGTGGTGTGTTCTTATTTATTGATCAGACCATTTAAGTAGTAAGACATGAGAAAGTGGACACTTTTATCTGGTAATTGACCATAGTGGAGAGTTAAGTGTTCAGACAAGAAACTAAGTGTGTTTAACCTTCAGATAAGATCAATTTTAAGATAATGCTTACTTTAGTAATGAACCGAAGCTGCTGAGGAGCTGTGTACTCTAGATGCTTCTAAAGCAGTGCTGTTTTGATGACAGTGATCACAGTTTTAATGACCAGATTCATTTATGATTGTTGGTCTACCTGGGCAACCCTCAAAGAGGTTGCTAACTTTCACTCTGTCCTTAAGATAGTAGCTCGAATAGCATAGACATTGGTAAACAACACTGTTCAAGCATTAGCTCATTTGGAAAGCATATTCTGGTATCTTCCCATTGTTATAATTATGCTAGATTCAGGGACTCTGAAGATAAGACCATGGGCATATCCCACTTGATTTGGAGACCATATCAAGATTCAGTTGGATTCATTGAATATTAATGATTATAGACTAAATGAGTTATGGAACTGATGTCAAGGTAATCATACATGAAGAAAGCAAAACTCCATTAATACCACCAGGCAGAAAAGGTCAGGTTAAATAGGTGTTGAGACAGACTCTCTGAAATTTGCTCTTGAATGTAAAATAGATAAAAGGAATGTGAGAAATAACTCAAGCAGCTGAACAGAGATTTTCAGCGAGTAGCTCAAGAAGACTATAAAGTGTTACGAGAAAATGTGCAAAGACCTGGAGAGAGAGAACCAAAAGAGAAAAGCGCACTGAGCATCACTTAGCTGAAAGAATGGAAAGAAAGATTCAGACCCAGAGTTGCAATATTGAAAGATTTTGAGGACAAAATACGGAACCATGCAAAAAAGCATCAAAAGAAGAGAGAATATACATAGTCAGGTACCAAAAAGAACTGGTCGCCGTTTAACCATTCCAAAAGGTAGCATATGACCAAGAGCTTCTGGTGCTGAAAGAAGCAGCCCAGTGTGTACTGTAGGGTGGATGGAAAACAGGCCTGGGGAACTGACAGGACATGAGTTAGGAGTGTAACAGATGAAGGGCTGGAGGAGCTCAGTTTTCTATACCCAGAAATTTGGGAGATAGCTTTCTGGACAGTCAACTGAAGGAGATCAGTACTTGTGCTCTTGCCAAAGAAACGTGATCCAGTAGCATGTAGAAGTCTTTGGATTGTGTCATAAATAAATAGCACATGGAAGCACAAGTTTTGGATATAATGAGCAAAAGGGTTGCAACAACACATCATTGAACTGCTGGAAATTTAATCTGGATTCAGAAGAGGACATGGAATGAGGACTCACATTGATGCTACAGATTTCTAAAGCTGTAAATGTTTGTAAGCAGTGGATTTGAACTGCTGATGTTTTGGTTTGTAGAGCAGTATATTGCTCAAGATCTTCCTTATTCATTGCCTGACTTTTCCATGTATGTTGAAGTGATAGGAAACTTGCTGGCTTGGAGCATTAGTTCATTCCTCACTCTCTGAGGAGGTCATTCGCAGTGGATTTGTCCAGTGCAGTGCATCTCTTGATTTCTTAGCTCTTGCTTCTGTGGTGTTGAGTATAGCACTGTGGATGAGAATGAGCAGGATAAAGTTACTCACATACCAAATCCTGGGAAATGCTTGCATATTGATGTGCCTTATGGGGAAGGACTGAGGTGAGGAGGAGAATATATAGGATTCAGTTAAGTGTTACAGGGTTTAAGTTCAAAGCTCTTAGAGGTGCAAATGGTTAACACATTCAGCTGCTAACAAAGTTCAGAAGCCCAGGTTCACTCAGAAGCCTGGCCGTGTTATCAGGAGGGGCGAGTCCTTGGAGAAAAACCTCATGTTCGAGCATGTAGACAGAGGAAAATACGAAGACCATCAACAAGATGGATTGACACTCTGGCTCCAGTGGTCCCCAGAACAGCAGTGACAGCAAAGATGGCAGGAGACCAGGCAGTGTCTTACTCTGCTGTCCATAGGGTCACTGTTTGTTAGAACCAGCTAGGCATCACCCAACCACCACAGGTCATATCTGGTATGTAAGGGTGTATTTCACACTCGTGCAACTCATCTCACCTGCATCAGGCACGGTCTTTGCTCACCTTAGCTACTTGGGACGCAGCCCACTGGAGTCGGCATCTCAGTACTTGTTTGCACAGTCATCACATGGCTGCATCCAACTGGGAAGTGGGGCGGGGGGGCTGAAACAGTGGGTGAGCAGAGCTAACAGCACTCGGAGTCCAGCTGGAGGTGTGGACATGAATGGCGGCAGTGCAATGGGATCCTTTCTTGAAGGAGGCAGCAGCACTCTGGTCTACCAGGAGTGAGTTTGGAATTTGACAAGAGTGGTAAATGTTTGGAGCAGCCATTTGTTAAAATAATTAAGCAGGAACATAGCAGCAAAGGAAAAGGAAGTTGTTCTGGTTAAATATTTATCATTAGGGCTCCATGCAGAATGAAATGGTAATGCAGCTGCAATTCACTTTCTTAGTTCAGCTGTAACTTGAAATTAGAAGCTGCCCATCAATAATTTCCCCAAGGGAGTGATTTCTCCTGTATGTAGCAGCACACAGCCTGGAGAGAAAGGCAGTGTGCACAGACAGGAGGCCTTCTTGGGATGGGTGGGAGGGGGAACGACTGCAGGAGGAAGTGACTGTACATTTGTCCTGCAGGTCTTGACACCCACTGCTAGCCTGGCACTCCACGCTGCGTAGAACCAAGACAAGTGTATAGTCGTCTTGTTCTCAAAAGAACATTGATGAGAGGGCCAGAGCCCAGTGCAATAGCATCGAGGACTTAGTTGTTCTGTGCATGTCATTTTTTGCCTTGATTGGAATAATTTTGAATGCATGAAAAGGATGTGATTGAAATGAGACCTGAAAGGACCTAGAAGGATAGGATAGTGCAAGGATGCTGGTGTGATTAAGGCCTGGTGAGGGAAGAGAGATGGGTTGTATGAGGAACAGGATAGAGAGTAGCCAGAAAGAAGAGAAAGGATGCAGTGAAACACTCGTTGGTTCAGGTGAACTGAAAGCAGGGGGCTTGATTACAAGGTGTTAATGCCCTTGTGATGCAGAAGGAAAGGAAGTTACCTAAAGTGGCTGCGGAAGGAGTGCCATTGTCACAAGAGTGTCCTCCAGAGTGAAGTCCTGGCCTTTATTTAGTCTTGCTTGGACATACCCACTTTGAAGGGACAGCTAGATTCCAAAAGACGTATCAGGTGAGAGAAACTGATGTGAGGAACCTGTCAACTCTTTGTCATAGTTAGAACTGACTTCACAGCTGACCTTCCTTCCATTGGGTTTCCAAGGCCGGGAAAAGGTTGACCATCTTTCTTCTCTGGAGAGATTTGAAAAGCGCAGGTTTTGGGTTAGCAGTGAAACTCCCTTTGGCCCAGGAGGCTGATAACCAGAGACAGCTAAAAACTAATGTCTAAGCCACAAGCTAGCGTCAGGATGGTTTACTCCACGGTAACTAACAGCTGATCTGCTGCTGTCTCGAAGACTGGCCTTTCTGACGTACCCAGAGACTCGAGCTGGGAGGGAAGGCTTGGTGACTCGTCCCAGAGATTTCATCCTAGGAAATATTATGGACAGTTTTCTGTCACATGGGGTCTTTCTGGGTCAGAGCTGACTCCATGCTACCTAACAGCAGCAAGTGGTTGCTAAGAGGCATCTCACAGTGGGATTGATTTGCATTTCTTCAGTCACAAGTCTTGTTTTCAAAATTAAAACATGGACTAGAAAACAGGTTTGGGGACATGAGTGGAACTATTGAGAAAAAAAATGTCAGGAGACCAGTGTGAATAGGAGAAATCCAGGCAGTTAACACGTTGCCGCAAATGATGGCAAATGTGTTTCTAAGCACCGTCGTCAGTTTAAAAGTGTGCGGCAACGTGTTAAAGGCAGAGAGGGGATGACCAGTGTTGTGCTTTGTCCAGCCTGCGGCACTGCCGTGTTCGCCTTCCTTAACCCACACGCTGAAATAACTGAGTATTATTTCAGACCCTTCCTAAAAGCACCAATGCTCAGGCACTGTCCCTGGTAGCCTAATGTAGAGTTACACCTCCAACCACTGGCAGGCGGCTCCAATCTGTAAGCTGCTCCGTGGGAAAAAGATGAACCGTCTCCTCCGGTACAATTTACAGTCTCTGAAAGCTCAGCTATGAGTTAGTGCCAACTCAGCAGCACATTAACATCATCATCCCTGACGAAAGGAGCTCTGGTCATGCACTGATAATCGCCCGTCTGCTAACCGAAAGGTTAGCGGTTTCAACCCAGCAGCTAGCTACTCCATGGGGAAAAGATGTGAAAACTCTACTTCTGTAAAGATTTACAGCTTTGGAACCTTTGGGGCAGCCCTCCTCTTCACTGCCACGCCTTTATGAGTCAGAAGCAGCCGGACATCAGTGGGCGACCCAGTCCAGGCAGTGGGAATTTCTGGGCATGTAGTTCTGGTATCTGTGTGTTTTCTTATCTCCCCACAGATTTAGCTGTATATTTATCAGTATATCTTCAAATCTCCCCACCTGATTCTGATGCTCAGTGAGGGTTGAAAGCCAGGCCTGTAAACAGCTGGGTAGGATTAAGTAGTGGAATGAATGTATTGATTATATGTACCGCTCTGATAACCACTTGTCTGTCTTTTGACCTGTGAGCTTTTCTGAGATAGAAGCATAACTGAACGTGACAATTATTGCAGCGTGCACAGTCCACCCCGAATAACAGCAAAGAGAAAGGCCTATGCAAGGCCCAAGTCACGTGGGGTACTCCCAGATAAGCCCTCTATTAAAAACTTGGTCAGAGAGTTGGTCTCCCTCCTTCCAGTTCTATTCAGGCTGCCCTTTCGGCCCTCATTTATTCCCAGCTCTTTGAGTTGAGCCTGCAGTAATGATTTGCAAGGCAATGAATTATTTCATTGATTAGTTTATGTACTGTATGGCATTAATTTGATGTAATGGGTCACCAATAGATTGCCCAACAGTTGGCTCACAGGGACAAGGATTTCTTGTGGTTGTGTAGGCTTGAACAAGTGCCATTTTTATGTGCCCCTTGACCTTTCTCATTGGCCTGAAGCATCCAGCCAACAGGAGGTAATCAGCCAAGGTGGTGTTCCCTTACCGTAACAGGCATTGTTTCTGGAGAACTGCGGCTAGGACTGAGTCGGTCTGACTCCTAACAGCCCCGTAGACAGTGGAACAAAGCGCTGCCCAGCCCTGCGCGGGCCTCACGACTGTCGCTGTGTGTGAGCCCATCATTGCCGTCGCTGTGTTAGTCCATCTGAGGTGTGTTTATGTCTCTGTACAAATTGTGTCAGCTGTAGGTCTAGTCAGAAAACTGTTACGGTAAGAACTGATCCGGGATATCATCCCATTAAATTGGCACTGGGTTTCCAGTACTGAAAGCATGCATTTTCTTCTGTTTGGGGACTTCTTTAGAAGTATCAGGTGCCCTTGATTTAAAATAGAGCTTCACCGTTTCAAATACTGAAGAGTGAGGCAGTGCAGACATGTTAGTAAACCCCTTTCTCTTCCTGCGGCTGGCGGGCCGGGGACTGCTTTGGTTTCAGTGCAGACTGAGATTCCTTGTGGAAGACTGAAAGAAGATTGAGATGGGAGGTGAGGACAGGAAGAAGGATGGCTGTTGCTGCTGTTGTGAGATGCCATCAAGTCAAATACAGCACCTTTCATGACCCTATGAATATTAGATCTGAAACCGGCCCTACCTTGTGCCGTCATCGTCATTTCTGCCACACGAGACCATTGTGTCAGTCCATCTTGTTGATGTTCTTTCCCTCCTTCACTGACTGTCCACTTTGCTGAGCAGGATGTCTTTTTCCAAGGTCTGGACCTTCCTAACATCATGTCCAAGGTATTTTAGACAGAGTTTCACCATCTTTCCCTCGAAGGATGGTAGAGTATGTTAAAGAAATGTTTTTTTTTCTAAATAGAACTCTTCAGACTCTGTTCATTGTTGTTGTTATGTGCTGTTGAGTCTCCTGAGACTCGTAGTGATACATGTACAAGAGCCCTGCTCTATCCTGTGCCATTTTTATTGTCTCTGACACACCTACCCCCATTACCACAGTCTCTAAACCAATCCATCTCATTGAGGGCCTTCCTCTCCTGCGCTGGCCCTCCACACTCCCCAGTATGATGCCCCTCTCCAAGAACTGGTCCCCGCAACATGTCCAGAATATGTCAGACGAAGCTTCAGAATTCTTGCCTCCAAGGAGCAGCCTGGTTTCACCCTCATCAGGGTGAATCGGTTTGTTCTCTTAGCAGTCCATGTTATATTCAGTACTCTTCTCTGACACCACAGCTCAAAGACATCAATTCTTCTATCATCTCTAGTCATTTTCCAGCTCTCTGATGCATAGCAAAGACTCTTAAAAAGTGATTGTGAAGGTCTCTGGTAGCAGATTTTCCCAATGCAATTCGACTTTTCATTTCCTGGCTGCTGGTACCAAGAGTGTTGATTGTGGAGCCAAGCAAACTAAAGCTGTTAACAATCTCAATCTCGTCACTATCTATCATGATGCTGCCAAAAGGCCCCGTGATGAGAATCTTTGTTTTCTTGATGCTGAGCTTTAATCCATATTGAAGGTTAAAGTCCTTGACCTTCTACAGCAAGAGTTTCATGTCCTCCTCACTTACAGCAAGCAGGGTTATGTTGTCTGCATAACGCAGAATGTTGATGATCCTTCCTCTAATCCTGATGCCACATTTCTCCTCACAGAGCTCAACCTCCCAGATAATCTGTTCCACATATAGGCTGAAAATATATGGAGATAGGACACATCCCTGGACACCCTTCTCGATTTTTAACCATGTGGTTTTTCCCTGGTCTGTTCTGACGACTGCCTCCTGATCCAAGTACGGGTTTCACATCCAGTCAAAATCCAGACCCACTGCCATCAAGCAGATTCTGAATCATGACTTCCCAGCAGGACAAAGGAGAACTGCCTGTGGCATTGCGTCTGCCCTTCACTGGGGAGTGACATTGTTGTCATCATTGTTGTTGTTGTTGTATACAATTGAGTAGGAACTGACACTCCAGTGGGTTTTCAGAGGCAGTTAATCACGTGGGAGGAGATGTTCATCTTTCCAACACAGAGCAGCTGGTGGATTCAAACCATATATCTTTGGGTTGCCGGCACCATTCCTTAACACTAGGCCACTAGAGCTCCCGAAGAGGGACTGATGGGTCCAAATCACAGATCTTTCTGGTCAGCAACCAAATCTGTTGAGCACTACAGCACTCGGGCTCGTCCTCGGTATAGTGGAGGGACTCCTCTTTCTCTCAGAAACAAGCAGGTTATGGCTTATTTGTCATCTGAGTGGTTCTTTCTGCATTTGCTGAAAGTCTGGACTGTAGACCCATTGGCGTGCTTTGTGTCCCAGAGAACATTGAAACAGACGCTAACCATGGCAGACAGACCGAAGGCGTTTCTGGCCATCATTCCCTCCATTCGGCCAGTTTTCCAATCCCCCAGCCTTTCCTCACTAGGTGCCTCCTCTCTGCTTGCTCCTCCTCTCTTTCTTTTTAAAACTTTAATAAAACCATTTCGCTTATAAACGACAACCTGGAAAAAAATGCAGAGTAGATTATGCATCTTTAAAAACAAGAAGGAAAAGAAACTAACCCTGTTAATAACTTCCAGTCTGAGTGCTGGGGCTGGTTGCTGGACCCAGGGGACCAAGCTGCTGAATGGGGAAGGAGCTGGAGCCATTTGTCCTGGGAGAAGCGCTCCATTAGAAAGAAGAGGGAGAAGTCTTGGGGGGAGGGCGAGGCTCTGCTGATGAAAGTAGCTGTCAAATTAGCAGGTCTGGAAGTTGTAGCGCATATTGTTACGAGCTGCTCAAGTTCACACCAGAGCAACCCAGCTCCATCCGTCTTTCTCAGTTTACATTTTAATTGGCTTGTAGTTAAGTTTTTTAAACACTGCAAGATTGCTGACATACACTGTAATATCATGTGAATAATTTATGGAGGTTGCTCAAGACAAGCTTTCTCTTTGATTTGAGAATCCAAGGGGAGGGGGTGGGGGAGGGAGAAGGATGGTGAGGTCTGTGGGAGGGGGCCCGAATGGAGGAGCAGACACTCTGCGTGTTGTGTGCTGGATGTTAAATGTTTTTGCTGGTGTAGTCAGCGGCATTTGGGATTTCAGGGAGGTTTGTACGATACAATCTTATTAATAACAATTCTGTCAAGAGAGCACCCAATTAAATTGAATTGGGTTTATGACTCCCTCTTGGTTTCTTAAAATGTGTGGATATAAAACCTCTTCGGTGTGGGTATTGGATAACAAGGGTGTTTTCTTTTTCCTTTTTTTCCTTCTTCCTTTTTGGATTGGTTTTAATGATTCTTCCTACTACTGAGAATTCACTTGTTTATAAATGCAGGAGTAGGCATAATTGCCCAGACTCATTTGCTCCTTTCTGATCTCCCCATAATCTAGAAAAGGTGGAGCCCGTGTCAGTGAGCGTCCTTTTAGCTAAGAACGTGGTTGCTGCAGGAAGTGGTTTGCCAGGCAGCCCTGAGTCTGAAAGATAATTAATACCTGCGGGAAAGTCTGCTTCCTCCTCTAAGATGTACTTGGTCTTATTACAAAAGACTCAATTAGAGAAAATCTGGAGCATGCAAAGAAAAGAATGGAAACCACCTAGAACACGCCCTCCATTGGGAGCAAATTTTTTTTCCACCCATATGTTGTGAACATATTTCTAATTGTATATTCTACTTAGAATTCACCTTTTTATAGACTAAACACTATTTCATGAATAATTTCTTATGGAAATGTATAAGCTACCATGTCATTTTAATGACAGCACCATTTGCCTATGTGTGCCTTTGATATGAGCTGATAATGCCTTATCTCACCTGTCTTCTTCTATTGCAGTAAAGTCTTGTTGGTTATGTTTATCCATTTAAAACAGGAAAGTGGTAAAACAGTTTTAGTTAAGTCTTGATGTACCATCTTGATTATTCTTTAAAGAAGTTCTGAGAGGTAGTTTCTAAATCTAAAGGAAGAAGGTCAGCCAGAGCTCCAGAGAATTTTATCTTGAAATTAGAGATAACTCCAGATCCTTGTTTTAGGAATTGTTTAATTGCCTTCTAGTTGTTGAGACTTGTTTTAAATTGACAGAGACAACTACTCCAAGGTACTTAAAGATTGTCAGGTAGAGCCTTTTTTTTAAGAGGTTTCTTAAGCACAAAATCTATTTGCTACCATTATTCCAGGCTGTTCTTCCTTTACTGACTGGTATATAACTGCCTGTGACCTCATGTAATCAGTTGAGATGCTTCAAATGTATTGCCTGTCAACGCCAATAAAAAAGAGGGCAGTTAATTAAAGGAATGTCTTGCTGTTAAACAAACTTAGTCAATTGCTTGTAAGTTTAGTTTGATGTGGAGTTAAAGGGCAAGAAAAATCAGTGTTTGGGTACAACTAACTTTTTTTGAGCTGTTTTATCAAGGTTGAGGTGCATGGCCTATCCAAGGACAGGTGGTTTTGTCATAGTATAGTATAGTATAGTATAGTATAGTATAGTATAGTATATTAATTATAGTATATTAATTACAGTCTATTAATTCTATTTATTTATATTTTATATCATATATTATTATATTCATGCCACAATGAATTTTAAAACATAATATATTTCTTAAAAATTAATATTTTAGAAAAATTATGAAAGACTTAAGGTCTCTTTAAAGTTTCTCTAACTTTTATTTATTTTGTTATTATTCTTGAGAATGTACACAGCATGACATACCCCGGTGTACCAGTTTCTACATTTATGACCTAGGGACCTTGATTATATTCTTTAGACTGTGCAGCTGCTCTCACTCTCTTTTCTGAGTTGTTCCTCCCTCATTAATGTAAACGCACCACCACTCCCTAAGTTTCACATTTAATCTTACACTCTTGGCACCAGTAGCCAGAAAATAAAAAAACGTATTGCGATGGGAAAGTCTGTGGTTAGGGACCTCTCTAAAGTACTCAAGAGCAACGGTGTCTCTCTGGAGACTAAGGTCCGCCTGATACAGGCCATGGTTTTTGCAATCACTTGTTATGCATCAGAGAGTTGGACAATGGCTAGGGAGAATGGAAGGAGAATTGAGCAGTGGTGCTGGAGAAGAGTATTGAATGTACCATGGACTGCCAAGAAAACAAACAGATTCATCGTAGAGAGGATTAAACCAGGCTGCTCCTTGGAGGCAAGGATTCTGGGGCTTCGTCTGACATACTTTGGACATGTTGTAGGGAGAGACAGGTCTTTAGAGAGGGACATCATGCTGGGTAGAGTAGAGGGACAGCGCAGGAGGGGAAGACCCTCTCTGAGGTGGATTGATTCAGTGACTGGGGTAATCAGGATGGGTGTGTCAGAGGCAATGAGATTGGCACAGGGTAGAGCACGGTTTAGGGCTGTTGTACATAGGGTCGCTATGAGTCGCAAACGACTCGACGGCACATAACAACAATGAGATTGGCACAGGGTAGAGCATGGTTTAGGGCTGTTGTACATAGGGTTGCTATGAGTCACAGACGACTCGACGGCACATAACAACAACAACAACAGTAGTTGCTGTTAAGTACATGCCATATATGTAATACTTAAAAGAGCATAATCACACACTTTATTTTTAAAAACTAGGTAACTTAAACTGTTTCGTTTAAGGTGACATCAGTGGATATGTTTTAAATTTTAAATATTATTTCAGGAAAATGATTTTAGGGATTTGTCTACAACCTATAACTCCATTAAGTATCAACCTATGAGAATTCAAAAATATCTTCTGCAGTTTCTTTCTTTTGATCAAGATTTATCCACTAAGTTTTTCTACTAAAATTTTCAGTAATGGCAAAATCATATTAAGAATATATGCCATAACTGATTATTGTAATTGCTATCATTAACTTGTATGTATACTTATAAAAAGCTGAATTTACAAAAATTATATGGTAGGTATATTTACAAACAAGAAATAAAAAATCGCTCCTGAGAGACTTTTTAGGTGCCACCAAACACCACATGGAATTTTGTGCCTGGTTTTGTAGCTCTAGGCTCTTGGCATAAGACATACTAGTTAAGAGGCTTGCTCTGGAGCTTAGTGCTGCTTTTTCTACCTTCTAGTTTATTGTATAGTTCTAGCAATTTTAAAATCTTGCAAACAGCCATAAAAACTGTAGCATTTGCTCTCTACTCAGCTGAAGTACAGATGAGGAGTATTAACAGAGGAAGTGGAATGTGTGACTAATCTCTCCATTTATGACTGCTGCCCAACCATGAGCTCAGAAGAACTAGGTGGTGCCCAGCGTTCACTGCTGAAAGACATGAGGTCCTAAACTCTCCAACTAGTTTAGTGTCTTTAGCACCTTAAGGCAATGCAGTCCCAACAAGTCATTCTCTTCCTCCGCCCCCAATTCATATTAGACTTGGTTACAGGGCCATCTGTCATTGTGTATTTGTGCACAGAAGTATGTGTATGTGCATTCTACAGAGATAAAGTGGAGCTTCTTAAGCTTCCATCGTTAGACCCAGAAAGGACCCACCAGTAGTAGGTGTTCACCCCGGGAAAAGCTGTTTCTACTTGAACCCATTAGCTTCTTCCTAAGGATAGCCTAAAGGCACGGGATTTGAATCCCCCAGCTGCTCCACAGCAGAAAGGTGGACAGTCTCCCTCTGTGCCATTTATTACCGCTGAAAATCCACTGGAAAGTTAGCTACAGTGCACATCAGCAAGGGTACTAAGGCCCTCTGCTCCTGGGCTCAGGTTTTCCCAGACAGTCTACAGTAAGAGATTGAGCCCAGCAGCCCTTGTCATGCTCACTTCCAGGGAGAGGATCAGTGCAAAAGACACAGTAATTAATAACTTAATTTTCAAATAATTGTGAAACAGTTTTGATCCCCAAGCGATGGTTTCTGAGAGCTTAGTAGTGCTGTATTAGAAGTGAGATGTCCTTGTTTTGAAGTTCCATTGACTATCTCTCAACTTTGAAATTTTCCTGTACTCCTCACCCCCCATTCTGGCGCCTGGCAACTTGGTTTTTGTCAATAACCCCATTAAAATATGAATACCTGGCCAGAGTGAGCCCATTCTTTCTCATTGACTGGCCTTCACTCTTTGTATTAGCTGTTCATTCTTTGATCAACAAGAATGTATTTTTCAGTGCCAATTTTGTGCCTAGCATGGCAGTGTGGAATGGGAGAGAGAGGGCATGAGTGATGGGCATTTCCCCTGTGGTCTTCCAGGAAAGCCAAGTAAATATGTAATCCACTTAGAAGGAATCAATAGCAGTACTTTTATCTACAGAACCCCGTGTTTGAGTTGAAGAAAGTATTTCTTATTCTAGGAAGGAAAACAGCAGCTGAACTTACAGACAAAACAGTGGAGTCAGAAAACAAGTCTGTTGTTAGGTAGGGCCTTTGAGGTTTGCTTTCTTTCCCCAGCTCTTAAGAACTAGTGAAGTCTAGACCAGCTGTTTCAGACAACATGCAATCATCAATGCCTTCTCACTGCCAATTTCCAGCTTGTGAACCATTTCAGAGCCTCATTCCGAACACTGTAAACCTTCCTCAACCATCCTGTTTTCACATGAGCATATCCAAGCTTAGAATAATGAGCAGGTTGAAAAGAAGGGTCAAGTGAGAATGGAGCAGTAGACATATTTGTTGTCTCTAAAAAACTCGAAGGTGTGCTTGAATGAATGACCCCACTTCTCCACTGCTGTACTGCTGTTTTCCTCGATGATGGAAGGGGAGGAGCATTGTTTGCTTAGGAAGGGGCTGGCTTGAAAGGAGTCATTGCATCAGGTAAGGACATTTGTAAGTGGGGGACAGAGTTGAGATTCTAAAATGTTCTTATGTGAGCATTTTGCAGTTCTTCTGAACCTCTTCTTTTGGGTTTTAGACTTGTTGCTTAATTTCTGTTCCCTCGAGCAGGTGTTAAAGATCCTAGGCGGTCAATGATGAAATCTTTATGGAAAGAAACGCCTGGTCTCGGTGTGTCTGTCTGTCTGTCTGTCTGTCTGTCTGTCTCTCTCTCTCTCTCTCTCTCTCTCTCTGTCTCTCTCTCTCTGTCTCTCTCTCTCAGGTGCCAGTGTATATTCAAATTACCATCCTTTTGCTTAGCAGCACAGCACATAATCAACGACTTCACTAGAGCTCCTTGCATTCACCCCAGATAGCAAGAGAACTGCTCCACAGAGTTTCAAAGGCTTTAATCTTTATGGGAGCGGAGACTGCACCTTATGCCCTGAAGAGTGACTGGTGGATATGAACTACAGTCCATCCAGGGAGCAGTCGAGTATTTAAACCACTGTGTCACCAGCAGTCCTTCCCAGTGAAGATCCCCAGATTCGAAATCCCTGGTACCGTTCTCTTCGGTCCGGTCGGGTCCCAGTGAGTGGGATCGACTCAACAACACACAACCACCTAGCAGCACTTAGCAAGTAGTTACCTTTTTAATAGTTATTATTTCACATTCATATTTTGGGCTTTATGGGCAACAGAGGTCTTTGTTGTATGTTCTTCTTTTCTATTTTTTACAATAGTTAAAAAATGTGAAACAAAACTTGTTGTAGCTTCCAGCCAGGAGAAAAAGTGACTGTGGTTTGGTTTAGCCCGTGGAGTATAGTTAGCCAGCATAAACCCTGCAGATATTGGTGGTGGTGGGGGGGGTGTTTTAGGTGATTGTGGGGATCAACCAGATGAGCTATCTGTCTCTGGCTGCCTTCATTCTCCCCTAATCCCTGGAGCCTTACTCTCCTATGTGACGTAATGGTTTGAAAAGGTGTTTCTTGTAGAGGACCTGCCGGAGTAAGTGCTTCTCCAGTTAGCATTCTCTATAAGGAAGACTAAAGAAGAATTGATGCGTTCTAATTAGGAAGAAATATTGAATATCTCAAGGACTTCCAGGGGCAAAACAATTGTGTCTAGAAAAAAGTACAGTCATATACATCTTAGAAGCAAGGATGGTGAGAAGTCATCTCACATACTTGGGGCATATTAGCGTGTCAGTCCCTGGAGAAGGACATGATGGTTGGTCAAATAAAAGGTCAGAAAAAGAGGAAAGTCTTTAATAAGATGATGGACACAGTGGCAGAAGCAGTGGACTCAAACATGGCAACAATTGTGAAGGTGGTGCCGGGCTGGGCAACACTTGATTCTGCTGTGCTGATCTCTGTAATAATAGTTGGCACTCACTGCAGCCGTTAACTTGTTCCCTTAGTGCCGTTCTCCTTTATCTTGAACACAGTTCTGCAAGGGAAGGATAAGGAGAGTGGTTAATTATAGTGCCTGTTTCCTAGTGCCTGTGTTGGCTTGATGGGATACATAAAGCCTAGGTCATAAAGCTGTCCGTCACCGAGTGTTGCTGACAGCCTCTTGATTTTGAGTGTTTAATAATCAAGCTCTGTGTGGTAGACACAGAATGAAAGCTCAGGTCACAGTTCTTGTTCTCAACACTGGCCTGTGATACCTAACGTGAACCTTCTGACAGATGTCCACCAACTAGGTAATGTCTTTGTCAAATCATGTCTTTGCTGATACTTACACTTGTTCCTCACGTAGCAGCTATCTCATTAGCTGACATACTTGGCATTTTAGGACAATCGGAAACATCTGCAATGACTTTGCCTATTGACAGTGTATGTGTAAACATGATAAACAGCAAAGTTCCAGGCCAGAGGAATGTTGGCTGTGATGGTAAAAATGATGGGACAGCAGGGGCAGAGTACCCCGTAAGAAAGGTTCGTGTGGGCTCTTTGTGCATGTTCGCTGCAGATGAGACAGTAAGCACCGTAAACCTTATTTACTGCGGTCTGCATCCCTGACAAGGATTGTAAATTTGAAAGAGCTGTAGATTCTGCGGAAAGGTGCTTAAGTGTTGAGAGAGTGACAGATTGTAGAAGTAGAATCTTCAGTGTGTTCTCTACAGATGAGTTAATAAGTAAACCCACGTGTGCATGCATACCTTCTTACTGGGAAATCTGACATAGCGTGGCAGTTCAGCTGGACTGCGATTCTCAGTCAAATAATGTCATTTGGAGTTCTGTAGCGATTTTATTTCAGTGATATGATGATATAGGAAACGTCCTAGATCTTTGTGATCTGATAAGATCATCCTTCATTTCTTCCTAGCACCAGTTTTTGGATGGTGACGTGATCTTTGGATCCTAACAGAGTCAGTGAAGAGTAGGTTTATTTTTAAATAACTAACTAAATAACTAATTTTATATATATATATCCTATATTAGTTTAGATTATTACTATTTTTGTTCTTGTGATCGCTGTGAAGCTGAACACTGTGACTCTGATGTGTCAGATGCGGTAATGGTTACCCACGGTTGACATTTGGTGGCGCTCACTAGTTGAAATAAGCTTGGAAGCAGGAGTGGCATCCACTTCCATCAATATATATATAGCTTGTCTCTGGTAACCCTATGAACCTGGAGAAACGATGAAAGTCACGCACACAAGTGTCAAGGACTTTCATTCATAGGGTCACTATGAGTCACCTCCAACTCAGTGGCACTTAACAACAACAAATTAAGTATTAAACACAGTGAATAAGAAGACGAATTGATGCCTTGAACTATATGATGTTGGAGAAAAGTGCTGAATGTCCAATGGACTGCCAAGAAGACAAACAGTAATGTCTTGGAGAAGGTCCAGCCAGAGTGCCTCTTGGAAACAAAGGTGCTAAAGCTTCAGTTCACCTGTTTGGGGCATGTTGCCAGGAGAGATGTTCCGTGGAGAGGGAGATCTTGTTGCAGAGCATGGAAGGGCAGCAGAAGAGAAGAAGACCCTCAACCAGCTGGGTTGACACAGCGACTGCAGCAGTGGGCTTCAGTGTGTCAGATATGGTGAGGAGGGCACGGGAGAGGACAGGGTTCAGATCTTTTGTTACTAGAGTGACTACTACTCATACTCGATGGTACCTAACAGCAACGACAGTAATTAAATATTAAAACCATATGCACTGCCATTGAGTAGATTTCAGCTTAGAACAACCCTCCATGAGGCTTGAGGCTGTAAATCCTTACAGGAATAGACTGCTCACTTTTCTGCATGGAGCAGCTGAAGGAATTAAGGGTAGCAGCCTTGTGTACTATATAGGTAGTACACCACCAGTGCAATTAGACATTTGCTACTTCTGTTTCAGGTGTGTACCTCTTCCTTCCGTGGAGCCTAAGCTCTGTTGGAATACCATGGTAATATTTATAAGGCTGCCCGAGGGATAACTTTTACTTAAGCTTTTGTGATGGTCAGCCCCTTCATTGTCTCTTGTTCATCCCTAATAAAGCAAATTTTACCATAAAGAAATCATTTCTTTAGCTATGACACACAGAAAACATCATGTTTGCTCATTCTGTGTTCTAGGCACAGGATTCAGCTCTTGATGCAAATTAGTTCACTTAATCCCAGCAGTATTGTTTCTACATCATACAGAAGAAATGGCACAGGCTTAGTGTAACAGGTTTGCCCAAGGTTGCAGAGCCGCTGTATGGTAACACGGGCTTCTCCGTCGAGCCCACTCTGCGAGGTCCCGTGCAGTGGAATGGATTACCCCTCCTCTTTCTCTCTTCAGCGTGCTTAGTGAGAGCCTTTCTATTTTCCATTGCATGATGTTATTTTTAAATTTCAAAACCAAATTATATCAAATAACACATGAAGTGCTCAGAAACTCTGAAGTGCCATACAAATGTTAAGTATTAAGATTAAATCTAGTAATGGACAAATGTTAGAAGCTATAAATATCTGGAGGGAAAAGCACCTTGAGTTTTGAACCATTGTCTAATCATTTTGCAAACATGCTAGAGCTTCCCTTTGTGGCTTTGTTAGAATTCTGTTTCATATGATTTTATTTGTGTGATTCTGATTCTCGGTATGAGGGATCCTGCCTTTTTTTTATTCTGTATTTGCAATCTTTATTGCCATATATTTACTTCCCTATTGTCTATATGACTTGTATTAGAGAATCTGATCTCCCAAATGTCTCTCAAGAATGTCATAGATTACTGATGGGTCATTCCTGCTAAAGTGAAGAATCAGTGTCATGAGGATGCGGATCCAAGGGAGGGGGTGGATGATCCAAGCAGAGGGGTGAGGGTGTGCCAGGGTGTGTGGGAGGGATTGAACATGGGATTGTACAATTTGATGGGTAGGAGCATGAGGGAAATTGGAAGAATCTGGTCTGGACTCTGCCTTTAAAAATGCTGCTGTGAATTCCATGACTCTTTAAGAAGTAGGCGGAGATAAGCCCGAGTTCCACCAAGAACATTCCATATCATGTTCTTTTCCACCTGTACTTCAAGGTGATATCACCTCATCCTTACAAGTATCTTTAAAATTCTGTGATCCTTGTCTAAGTCTACATGCTGGACAACTGAAGAGCTGTTACAGAAGGGAACTAGTCAACTTTGTTTGTGGAATTTTAGAGGACAGAACTGAGACAAGTCTCTGTGTGGAGGTTAAAAACTAGCTTCCATTGGGGTGATTCCAGCTAGTGGGGGACCCTGTGGGTCACCAGAACTCTGTGTGTGTCAGGAGAACCCTGTGTGATTTGGGAGAACCCTGTGAGAGTCAGGAGAACCCTGTGTGTGTCGGGAGAACCCTGTGTGAGTCGGGAGAACCCTGTGAGAGTCGGGAGAACCCTGTGAGAGTCGGGAGAACCCTGTGTGTGTCGGGAGAACCCTGTGTGTGTCGGGAGAACCCTGTGAGAGTCGGGAGAACCCTGTGTGTGTCGGGAGAACCCTGTGTGTGTCGGGAGAACCCTGTGTGTGTCGGGAGAACCCTGTGTGTGTCAGGAGAACCCTGTGTGTGTCGGGAGAACCCTGTGTGTGTCGGGAGAACCCTGTGTGTGTCGGGAGAACCCTGTGTGAGTCGGGAGAACCCTGTGTGTGTCGGGAGAACCCTGTGAGAGTCGGGAGAACCCTGTGAGAGTCGGGAGAACCCTGTGAGAGTCAGGAGAACCCTGGGTGTGTCGGGAGAACCCTGGGTGTGTCGGGAGAACCCTGGGTGCCAGCAGAACCATGTTCCATAGGATTTCCAGAAACCATTTTTGGAAGTTGATCGCAAGGCCTTTCTTTGAGATGTTTCCGGGTGAGCTTGAACCTCCAACCTCTCAGTTTTCAGCCATGTGTGTTAGTGTCTTAACTGCTGACCCCACTCACCGAGTCTGATTTGTTGCGGCAGTGTTGTTATAACTGTTGTCAAGTCATTTTCAACCGGTAATGGCCCTCTGTCCAGAATGAAACACCACCTGGGCTGGTGCCCACAGCATAGCTGGCTTGTGACAGTTGTCGCCTCCGCTGTGCCAGTCCAGCTCGTCCAAGGGTTCCTTCCTTGCTGCCAACCTTTCCAGGTATGATTGGCCCCAGCTTATGCCAGACCTCAAGTACACGAGACAGCCTTACAGCGCCTCGTTTCTAAAGAACCTTCTGGCTTCACTTTTCTATTCCAAGATAGATTTGTTCTTCTGATAACCTTGGTGTGGTCAGTATTCCTCAGCCTCATAAAACGCTGTATTAGGGGATAGTGTTTATGTGTGTCAAAGCCATTAATAAGTAGGAAATACGCTGAGCCCAAATCATGACCAAGGGAACAAGGAGGTCACCTTTTCAGACCCAGATTCTCCAGGGCCTGCCCCGCCCAGGTCCAAAATATGGTCCACACTGAGCACAAGTGTCTGCTCGGGGTAAGTACACAGGGCTCTTTTTCTGACTTACTGACTTCTCTTCACAGCCTACATGTTATGCTTCTGGGCTCAGCACTAGGCAGACCGTTGGAGTATGTATGACATCTGTCTTGAACAACATTCTCCCCTCTTTTTAATTAATGTGACTTTGGCCATTAGCCAAAGCTAGTAGTACAAATAGGGGTAGTTTTGTTCCTCCAGAGACCAAGAGTATTTACAATTCAGTGCAGGTAAAACTGCATGTTTAAGTAGGAGGAGGACATAGTTGGTAACTTTGGTAACTTCACCTCCTCTGTGTTGGTCCTGATTTCATTTGGGGAGAAATTGAGTGATGGTGACGGCCTGGAACGCAGCCTGCAGCCCTGACGTCTGAGAGGAACCGCAGAGGCAGCGCCCTTTCCGCCGGGAGGCAGCGCCACATCCCCGCCTGTGATCTCGGGGGACGGCACTCGTCCACAGCTGAGGGTTTATGACTGGAAACTGGTCCCTCAGGAGGTAGGCCAAGCACGGCCAAAGCGACCCCGCCGAATCTGAGTATGGGGGAACTGTCAGATCCAAAGGATCCTTCAAAGGCAGGGAGGCAGCCCAGTCAGAGCTGGCAGCCTTGGGCTTTCCTGGAGCCAGGTGTCAGAAATGGGTAAATATGAAATCGTATCTGATTTAAAATGGGAGGAAGCCCAGTTCCTCTTACCTACTCAGAGGAGCCAAAGTCAGCGGACTGGTGTTTGGGCCCCAAGGACTCAAAAGCCACAGTCTCAATGACCCAACCAAAGAAATATTCAAAGCAAGCCTGAAATAGAGCTGCATGTTTGGGAAAAGGGGCCTATCAAACACATTTATCTTTGGCTAAAGAGCAAATTAAGTATTTTCTTCTTAAGATGACTAAACACTCATCCATGCAGAGCTGTATAGGAAAAATACCTCTTAGGAGTTGGTGGGCTTATAATTTCACTTTTAAGTAAAAAACCTGGCAGTGAAATGGCATAAATAATGTCTGCTGTCTTCTACGGCTCTTAGCTTATTTTATTGTCCATTTCTTTGGGGGGGAAAGTGGAATAGAAAGAAAAAAGCAATATTTAAAAAAATCCTGGTGATGTCACTGAAAAAAATGACTTTTTTTTTAAATGAAAGATTGATAAGATAAAGGAAAGAAGTTTGAGTGGTTGAAGTGAGTTTCCACTTATGCCAACATAAAAAAATTGAGATAAAATTGAGTGGAAATGCCTGATATCTTAGTAGGAAAGCTGGTTATGTAATATTTACATTTACCAAAACTCAACAAACTGTACTAAAATCTTTATCTTTCACCATGTACAAATGAGACTTCTTCTCAAGAAGGGGGTGGCGGCGGAATAAAATCAACTTACTGGCTGAGCATTATTATTCTGTGATAAAGTTAGAGTATTTAGCAATTTGGGGTGAGAAATTATCCAGCCTTCAGGAAAATTGCAGACCAGGAGTGAACTCTGGACACAAATAGAGGAAATGCTCGGTGGTTACAGTATCATAACTAAATCGGCAAGGAGTGAGGCCCAGAATATTAGACCTACATGACAGCTTTGTGTTCACTTCTCCTGTTTGAAGGATGAGGAAACTGCATTTAAGAAAAGGAATGACTGAGACTGAGCAGATGACAGGACTCTAAACTTAAAGCTCTTCCTTCTTTGTCAGACTGACCACCTGCTCCTCTCTCACCTGTTTGGTACCTACCCCATGGGATCTGCATTCAGCTTGATTTGGCCTTCACCAAATGTGCTATTATGGAGTCATTAAATTGAATGCTAGTGTATCAGTGCATCCTATTTGCCAAGCGCTGTTTTGGGGTGTTTGGGAATGGACCTGGGGAGTACAGCACTGGGCACAGAGAGGGACACTCTCCCCTCCCAGAGCTTACCTTGGCAACTCTCAGTGCATCTAGCATCCTGATACTGATTTCTGGACCACGTGTTCTCACCACATTGTACACCATTGCCATACACTTCCCCATGCCTAGCAGCAACTCCGCTCCAGCTCTAGATCATCTCCTGCTTGCTGTAGGCCTGAAGAGCATCTTTGCTTCTCCTTGATTGAGCCTCTTGGTCAACCAATTCCCAAACCTCTAACCTCTACAGGATTGTTGTGTTGGATTGTTATTTGTTTGGGATGCCCACGCCCCCCCACCCCCGACATGTATTTTATTCTTTCGTGGTTTCCCCCACCATCTTCTTAGGGATATGCCAGCAGTCTTCTAACTCACCTGCTTGTTATTGGCCCTGATTCTGATCTATCCTTTACATCACTGTTGGATATCTTTTCCTAACAGAAACACCTCCTGTCAACCACTTCCCAAGTGACTACACACATCCTTCTTGGCACTTGTTTGCCTTTCAAATGAAATGGAAATGTCTCCATCTGGCAGTAAAGAGTATTAAAACACTATTCCCAACTCCCTTTCTTGATATATCTTATTTTTGTACAGGTACAAACTCCAGGCAGAGTGGATTCTTGGCTGTTCCTTTGGCAGTTCCCCAGTTGTCTGTTAGCTTTCTGGGCTCTTTCTCCTTTCTACCTGGACCCAACTATATAGCTTTCCCCCCAACATTCGCCATTCACTTTTCCACACAGTTCAGTTGCTGCCTTCTCTCAAAAACCATCTGATCACCATGAGTCCTCTCACCTTGAAAAGTTTTGGAATCTCACTGCATACACTATAGGTATGTTTTTAATTCTTTATTAAAATAACGTGGTAGATGTTTAAAAAATGGCACATTCTTGTTGGAAAACCAGTTAAAGGCATATAGGAGGGGAGTTGTTGAGTGTTGAGTCTCTTCCAACACATACTGATTCCATGTGCAGCAGAAGTAAATGTTGCCTGGTCTTGTGCTGGCTTCACTGCCATGGAGATGTTGGAAGCCATCCTTGCGGCCACCACGTCAGTGCGTCTTGCGTGAGTCTTCTTTTTTGCCCCTGGCCCCCCACCGAACATGCCCATGTCTAGGGATAGCTTCCTCCTGATGATGTGCCCAGAGGAAGCAAGGTCAAATCATTCCCATCTAAGGAGCTTTTGAAAAAAATTGTTACTGGTTTGCATTCAGTAGTTTGTATACATTGTGTTTCATGTACTTTGTGTGTTACATAATATTTTAATTACATTGTGTTCCGTACAATCATTCGTATACATTGTATTTGATATAATTACTCCTGATCTATGCCTGTTATTACCTTGTCCTTTTGAGTCCCCATTGAATCTTTCCTATTTCTTCTTTTTAAAATTTCATATTGGTTTGTATATAAAACTTGTATACATTATGTAAATTCATATACCTTATATTTCACATATTCCCACATTACTTCTGTGTTTCATACTATTATTCCCATACACTGTGTTTTAGAAAATTAACCACCATTGATTTATGCCTACATTCTGTCCCTCTTTTCAGGTCTCCACGAGATCTATTCCAGTTCCTTCAGCTCCTCCCTTCACCCTCCAAACTCTGTGCCCTCAGGATTCCCTCTCTCCACTTTCAGTCTCCCCCCACCGACCCCTCCCCTTCCCCTGTTGAACTTTTATCCACATCTCAATAGTTATTCTTCTATTTTTACAATAATGGTCTTACACAGTATTTGCTGTTATGAGACTGAGTTAGTTCACTCAGCATAGTTCACTCTAGCCTCTCCCGTGTTATAATTTTTCAAAATGCTCCTGAGTTCTGTATTGTATTCCATTGTGTGAATGTATCATAATTTCTCAAGCCATTAGTTTGTTAATGGACATAAGGGCCATTCCCATGTTATTATTATGAATAATGCTGTGAACATCAGTGTAAAAATCTTTTTGTATCTCAGTTCTATTTTTTAAGGACCTTTTTTGTTGAATTTCCTCCAACACCCCAATTTGGTCATTCTTCTGAAAGCCCGTGGGGTATTCAGTACCATTCTTTGTTATTTTGTAACACAAAGAGCTTAGATACAACCAAAAGGTTTGAAGGTTCAGGTTCACCCAGAGGCACTTGAGGAGGATAGGGCAGACAATCTACAGCCCTCAAATCAGTCGCTGAAAACTCTAGGGAATGCAGCTTCCATGGGTTCTCCAAGCATTGTAATCAATTTGACAGTAATAAAACCGCATAATAGTAGTGAAGGCCACCTAAAATTCACCACCCAGAGGTCTCTGTTGCTTGACGTCTCCTCCAGACCTTTCTGTTTGTGTGTATTCAAACGCTTAAGGTAGCTGTACATTTAGCTATAAATTACTTTGATTTTTTTCCTCTTCTTGTCGATAGACTCTGACATTGTCTCCATGTTAATCAGTTGGGAATTAAAACATAATTTGCAGTGGCTACAAGGTATTTTGTCATTTAGCTTTCCAATTTTACAAATGTATAATTGAACTATTCTTTTTAAAAATTTGCTTCCCTCCAGTTGCTGAGTATAGGGCCTCTCCCCATGCTCTCCACATGGCCCTTTCTGGTGGCTCCTGTCAGGGACGAGGCTTGTGCCACAACCTGTGTGGCTTGAGACCTGGGGACATATTTGGGTATCTTCAGATGAGATTAGAGAGAATTGATGTAAAATCCCATAGCCCAATTATCACCCCTTTTCATACCACTGGCCTGGGCAGCGCTGCACCCCCCAGAGCCTGCAGGAGAGCCAAGCATTGTTTCTCTTACATCAGCTGCAGAGAGCTCCTTAGCTCAAAAGCAAGGCGTTCTTCGCATCCCATCCGGGGAGGGCACACAGCACGGCCGCCTCTGCCCTCCAAGGCGTCTCCAAGGCGTAGACCTCATGCTAGCACTAATTAGCCAGCGCGTTGGCAGCTAGAAACACCAGGGCCTTTGCTTGACAAAAGTCAGCTTCTCTGTGAAAAGACCCCAACTCTAGCTGTGGTCACGTCCCTATGACAAGCCAAAGCGTGATGTTGTTGGCTCTCTGTTCAGCCAAGGCACCAAAACGTGCATTTGGCATTTGCCGCTGCCTTCCCTCTGCAAAGGGGGCCCTCCATCACCACCCCGAGACAAGCACTGCATCGTTCTGAGAATCATCCCTTCCCTGCCTTCCCTTTTTTTTTTGGCTTCCGATGCAAGTGTACCAATCATCCGCCAGCCCACTTGCAGCCACTTGGTTAACGACTTGTGTGATTAGCAGCCTATGCTAGTTCATTTTAAAAAATCAAAAAAGAAGAAAAGCCACGAGAGTGTTTCCTTGTCACTGTGAAGTGAAGCTTGACAGGAGCCTCCTCGCCGCCCCTCCCGCCGCGCCAGGTCCGCGTGCGCACGCGCGCACGGGTGCCCACGTAGCGCAGCTCTGCCATTTGCTCAGTGGGGGGACGTTTTCTTCGCCGCGCACCGCTCTGCCTGAGGGACTGAGAACATATTGCTTGGCAGGTGGGCCTGCTCAGACGCACTGACTGTTGTTTCAGCACTGACAGGGAACATACATCATGCAGGCCCATTATGCCAGCATAAATCCATGGTAACCTGTTCAAAGGGCTGCAACCAGCAAACAAAGTGTTTGGGTCTTAATAGGTGATGGGGTTTGTTTGGTTGCGGGGGGGTATTTTTGAAACGTGTAATTGGGAGCTGAGAAGTCATTCTGGTTGACGGCCATTCCTTCTGCCATCTTAACAGAAGCCAGGCCTCCAGCAAATGCCCCTCCTCTGTGGCTCACAAAGAGCATTACCATTCCAGCTCAGCTCCAGGCCACCGAGCGCACCGCCCACTGTGCCCAGAGATTATGCAGGAAAACAGCCTTCGATGTCAGGGTCTTTCCACTGCGCTCTGGTGCCCCGAGCTGCTGGCAGAAGGCGCCCTCAACATGATCTGTGGAGAATGTGGAGCTTCTCCCCTTAGCCTCCTGTGTGAGATCAGAAGGATCTGGAATGTGTTTTGTGAGTGGGTAGTGAGCAGATAAGAGGGCCCTGGCCGTTAACATTTCCCCACTGCTTTGCCAAAGGAGAACACAATCTTCATCGTGGGACCAGGGCGCTCCTTGGAAGCAAGGATGGTGATGCTGCTTTTTAACATACTTCGGGTATGCTGTTAGGAGAGGCTAGTCTTTAGTAGGAGAGGAAGACCCTCAATGAAATGGATTAACATGGTGACTACAGGAATGGGCTCAAGTGTATCAAGTGAGGATGGCACTAGATGGGGCACACTTCAGTTCCGCTGTTCAGAGGGTCACTGTGAGTTCGTTGGCAGTGAACTCAGTGGCGCCTGTCAACAATGAAGCCTGTGGACAGAGTGTCCCTCCAGGGACAGTGGACACACAGCTGTCCTGTGGATAAATGCTGGTACAACACCAGCTGAAGTCAATGCCTGTTGGTTACAGGAAACACAATTTCCCTGAGTCCTGGACTGGGCAGCAGAAAGTGTGGTGGTTTTAGCTTCTCCTCTGGGCTCAGAATTTTCCTTCCTGTGGCCGGTTGGCCCTTACTCAGGTTCAGCTCATTGTCTTTGGACTCAAGGTACAATTCTCTTATGACACGTAAGTCCTCTTGTTGCATTCCCGTCGTCAAGTTGATAAAAATATTTACCTCTTGGCACTCTGTCATTCTTTTTGCCAGTGGCAGGCTTCTCGGTGATGGACGCCCTGCCCTATCTGTGCTAACTGTGGTGCTGATCTTGTGTTGGAAGAAGAAGAAATAAGCTATCCTTAGAAGGGCATTATTGGGTTGTTGACTTTCTTCCCCTCCCTGCCCCCCCCCCCCCCCCCTTTTGCATCTCTCCTTGAAAAGCAAAAGAAACACTCCCTCATTGGTACATAATCCCCCCCGCCCCGCCTTTATTGCATAGGAACCACAGTCCTATGTAATTATAACTTGCCGATGAATCACAACTTGGGAATGATGGAGACTTTGTCAGATTTTTCCCACCAAACAACTATAATCCAGTATCAGCTCAGCCCCGTCTGCCTCCTGTAGCATCTGTATCTTCTCTTGTCATGAAAGAGAGTGTTTCCTTAAAGTCTGTATGAAAGTCTTTGTCAGACCAAAGACCTTCCCACTTTCTAAGACCAGGAGTCCCTGGGAGTTGTGGGAAGTTGTGGTCAGTGTTTAGGGAAGGTGTGTTTCTGATGGTCTAGCAGAGAATGGCAGCTGGGAGAGATGTGAACTCATGATCCCTTGCAGGGCCCAGCCACTCCTCCGCCTGTTGTTGCCCCAGCTTCTGATGCTTTTGCTCAGCAGTTTGATTTATTGTGACAAGTGGCTTGCAAACCTCTAAGCTTCATAAAAACAAAGACCTTGGTTCTCATATCCAGGCATTCTCCTTGATGAGGTCTGTACACCTGGGAATTTATGCTTCTGAGATGTTTCCCAGGTGGTCTGGATGAACCCAGTCTGGGGACCGACCGTGTTTAGGGCCGCACTGCTTAGAAGGTCATGATGCTGGATCAGCAGAGTTTCCTTCAGTCCTGCTTCCGCGTTAGACAAATGCTGGGCTCCTTAAAATGCCCTGTTAAAGCCGTGTTGGTGTTGTCGTTGTGTGCCATTGAGTCAGAACCAACTCCTACCTGACTCTCCCAGCGTGTTTTCAGAGGCAGTAAGTTGAATGGAAGGAGATTGCCTTGGTCTTTAAAAGCTTCCAATGTCTTTGATAGTTCCTCAGAGGAGGCTTAAGAGACAGCAGACCAAGAACCATTTAGGAATGGGAGGGAACCTATTCCATGCATCTCTGCGCATCATCAGTTCTACCCCAAATATTAAATAACAGCCTTATCAAATATAATTCACATTCCGTGAAATTCACTCCTCATAAGTGAACAGTCAATGTCAAGCAGAAGGTCAAGGACTGTAGTCTTCAATATGAATTTCCGCTCAACCTCAAGAAGAAAAATATTCTCACCACTGGGTCAACTGTCAGTAAGTACCATGAAAGATGGAGAAAAGATTGAGGTTGTTAACAGTTAAAGTTTGCTCAAGTCCACAATCAACATTCTTGACGCTCTAGTTGGGAAATCAAAGGATGACTTGCACTGGGAGAAGTCTGTTGTCAGAGACTTCTCCAGAGTACTGAGAAGTTGGGTCAGCTGTGGGTCAGTTCTGGTTTGACAGTATACAACACAGATTAAAGTGCACCTGTTCTGGGCTATGTTCTTCCCAGTTCCTTGCTCTGCATCAGAAAGCTGAATGATGACTACGAATGATAGAAGAACTGATGCCTTTGAATTGTGGTGCCGGAGAAGAGTCTTGAACATACCTTGGACCTCCAAGAAAACAAGTAGTCTATTGGTGTGAGTGAAGCCTAGTTTGTCCTTGGAGACTGGGAGTTTGAAGTTCCATCTTTCATATTTGGGGCACGTGGCCAGGAGGGACCAGTCCTTGGAGAAGGACATTATGCTCGGAAGGATGGAGGGACAGCTCAGGAGAGGAAGAACCCCGGATGAGAAGGATTGATACAGTGACTGGGGCCTCGGGGGTTAGTGTGTCGGAGTCAGTGAGACGAGCTAAGGACATGGCAGGCTCAGAGCTGTTGTACAGAATTGCTGAGTCACAGGCACATTGATAGCAGCAAGTGAACAGTTCATTGATTGTTAGTGGTTGTAGTGTGTTCATTGCAGAAGTTGGTGCAGCCATCCCAGCTGTTGAACTGTCCCGAACGCCACTCCCAGGAGATGCTCCTTACTCATTCTTCCTCGTCGTCTGCCTTCTGTCTCTGTGGATGTGTCTCACCTGGACACCTTATGTCTGTGATGTTCTAAGCTACAAGAACATGGGCCCAGTTACACCATGCATTAGCTCCAGGGACCACCTGTCCCGCAGGAGTTCTAGGGCTGACATGGTGCAGTGACAGTGAAGTCACTTGTCCTCCTTTAGCATCATCCTCCCTTATTATTTGTCTGAGAAACAGATTATTCTTTCTCCCCCGCCTCTCTCGTGCCATTTCACTAACCTCCAGATTCTTTAGGTTTTCACACCCATCACCCCGGTCACCCCTCAACTTGTCTGTTTGATGATCTCAGTCCTTTTGCCCCCTCCTCACATCGACCCAATATTTTCTCCCAGTTCCTCTTCTCATTCATGTATGGAGGGTCCACCAAGGAAAGGAAGACCCTCTGTAGGGGCACACGGGCTACAAGGGCTGGAACACAGCAGTGATGGGGAGAATGGCGTGGGCTGTGCGTGTTCATGCCACTGTCCGCAGGGTCGTCCACAGGGTTGTCCACAGGGTCACTGGGAGCTGCAGGTGACTCATCAGCACCTAATAACAATATGCACTCTGGATAATGAATGGCTGCCCTTCCCCTGAGGGAAGTGCCTCCCCTGCCCCACCATTCTCTCCCTCTTCTTCCAGAGTCTGGTTTTTGTCTGTGTCTTCGTTTTCCTTTCAACCTGTGGAAATAAATACTCAGAGTGCCTCCTTTAAAAACATTTTTTTCGATCCTGCTGCCCCCTCAAGCTCCATTCCATTTTTCTCATTCCCTTCACTGTCAAACCTTTTGAAAGCACAGTTTGCTCCCGCTGTCGGTGCCTCTTCTCCTCCCACGCTCACCTAACTTTCTGCACTTATGGTTCCATCTTCATTATTTTACTGAAATTTCTCTCTCTGTGACTCATGGTGCCATCTTATTTGCTAAGCCAAACCGCCCACCCTGAGCTCTTTCCCCACAACCTTTAGGTAACAAGGAGCCTTTTGTCCCTCTCTCCTTGCTGCAAGCCTTCTTTTCCTTTGGCTCCTGTGATCCTCCACATTCTGCATCTCCCTTTGGCTCCAGTGGCCCATGCCTTCCTCGAGATGGGTGCCCACTCTTTTTCTAGTCCTCTCGCTCCCCTTTCCCAGCCCCATAACACCATCTGGCTCCATACTCGGTGGCTAACTTCCAAAGCTGTCTTCACCACTTGGATGTCCTGCCAGCTCTCTAGACTCATTGCTCAAAACAGAACTCATATCCTGGCAAGCTTCCTGTCTTCCCTAATTCAGGCCATAGTATGACCCACGCTTGGAAATCTGACTTGTTTCTGTTTGCACCACTTGGTTGCCAAGGATGACAGCCATCATGTGCGCAATAGCCCTTGTGTCCTAACAAGGCTCTGTTCATCTGTGGTCCCTTCTTCCAGCGTCACTGTCTGAGGTGGAGGTCTTCATCCACTCTTCCCAGAGCACCAGCACACCTCATTCCCTCCCTGCTCCACTTCATCTTACACATCACTGTCAGACACCGTGCTCCCCTCCAGTCGGGGCTGCTTGCACCGTGGCCCCAGGCACCAGTCTTTCTAATGCCTCTAAGCCCATTGAATACCCTGAGCTTGCTAACCTAACATGGAATGCCTTCTATACCTTAAACCTTCTCTGTTTCTTTCCAGCCTATTTTTCGGTTCTTCTTCTTATGCCCTGAGTACAACTTAAGTAAAACATTGACCACGCTTCCTTTTATATCTACAGTTTCTCACTTTTAAGCCTTTGTGTGCCCCATAGCTTTTATCCAAAACATTCACCTTCAGTTTTCTTAACATCATTCCATGGGTTTAAATTCTTTCGTCCTTCAAACTCTTTCACTTTATAAAATCTTGGTACAGGATTCCTCGCTTTTGAATTTCCAGAATCTCTTGTATTGTGTGCATGTTTGTGATGTGGGAGAGGGCTTTTAGCATTCTGTACGCTAATACAATTATGTATATGCTTGTCTTACCCAGGCCCCTAAACACAGAAGCATTGTATTTTCATTGTTAGAACTCCTATCAGCTGATACAATCCCTTAAATATAATATATTCTGAACAAATATTTCTTGAGTGATTGAATTTTGTAACGTCTATAAAATACAGAAAATGTGAGAAATCAAATGTGTTGGGTGGCAGGCTTTATGTCAGTGTCAAGAGAGTTCTGAGTAGTTTCAGAACTATTATTATTTTCAATCAATCTAAGTGCAAGACTTAGATGAAAGAAGCCTGTTACAGTTGTAGCAAACCTGCCATCCTCTTCATGGTAATGCCTTGCATTTGCATAATCTTTTACAGCATTTCAAGATACTTTCACATCCTATGTGACCTCTGTGATGATGTAGGAAGAGATAGCCTGATATAATTTGGCATAGAGCATTTTGATGCCTTTATTCAGTGTTAAATTATCCAGTAGGCACAAAGCCTGGATGGAGACATGTTCCCTCTCTTTTAAATATTTGAATAGATATCAGGTGAAAGTGTAAACATTTTTATGATTTATTGTTTCTTCAGAATGTGGAACAAGTGCATGGGGATTCTAGCTCAATTTAGGGAAGACATTATTGAACAATAGAGCCATTCCAAGATGCTGGTGACTTCCCTCATAGTTTATGTATTATATATCATATATATACTCTGTGTGTGTGTGTGTGTCTGTGTATAGATATATACACACACTTCATTGCTCATAGAACATCCTGGCAAAACAGGTATAGGCCATTTTGTTGAGAAGAGCTGCTCAAAAAAAAGGAAAAATCAATACAGGCTGACGTAGGTTCTTTCTAATTCTGTGATGTTACAACTCCTTGTCAGGTGATCTCTGTGCCACCACCCCTCGTATCCTAAGTTTTAATTTCTGCCTTTCTCTAGAACTTAACCTTAAGCAGTTTTAGCCCTCTGTGGGATGACCCAATGTCCAAGTGCTGCATCTTTGACAAAACAGAGACACTGCTTGTTGCCAGCTAACTTTGTAACTGCCAGGAGACCACCTGCAGGTGATAATACAAAGGGCCATATTTCACCTAAGCCTTCAGGGCCTAGAGCTACTAGCCCAGATCAAAACAACATGAAGTCTGCAGGAAAGCTCTCAGATGCCATCATCACACCCAACCAGCCCTTTCTGGCAACTTCCCGGGACCTGTCTGGTGTTACTGACAAGGTCGGCAGGCCCAGCATTCTCTGGGAATGGCATATTCTTTTGGAAGGTGGTAGGGAGTCTAATGAACTCCAAACTTTCTCTCAAAATGTGGAGTCGCCTAAAAAGGCAACTACCACAAAACAGCCAAATGGAAATTATGATATTTCACTGAACTAAGGTCCAAATCTGCCTTTCCTCCCCCCTTTTCTTTTCTTTCTTTATAGAAACATTTTGTGCACCATGTGCCTTAGGAGCCAAAAAGGAATCAGACTTTGGCTCTCTGTTCCACTTTGCTAAGCTCAGATACTGTAAATACCCTTCTTTCCTCTCCTAACATTAAATTTTTCATGAATTCATCATAAAGGAGCCACTTTGTAAGTTTGACTCGTACCAATGAAAGACTTCATTTTCCATTTCACAGTAACTTTTCAGTGCTGGGGGGAAAATCTGGGTGCAATGTTGAAAGACTAGAATTATTCATCAAGCCCTGACTGCCTGCAAATGAAGAGAATTTTTCTGAAACCTATCTGGTCGGGCCCAGGCGTGGACATGCATATTTTAGATGGTGCTGCATCCCAGCCATAGCCTGCTAATCTGCCTCAGGGGAGTTGGGGTTGAAAGAGGACATGTGCTTGCCCACTGCTCTCTGGATTCGCTCAAGAGTGCACGTCACTCGGAGATCTTCCGCTTCCCTTCCAGGGCTCCTACAGCTCACAGGTGCACCAGAGGAGACAGTATCTCATTGTTGTGCAGCAGTATAAGTAGCTTTGTGGTTGGATACATAAGGATGGATTCAAGAGGCAACATAATAAACACCAGTGGTTCATAGACTTCAGTGAACATCAGAATCAACACAGAGGATTTGTTGCTGCACATGTTGCTGGTAGGCCCACCTCACGAGTTCTGGGTTCAGTAGATGTGGGGTTGCTGGTGGTTGTTAGGTGCTGTTGAGTTGACTGTGACTCCTAATAACTCTGTGAAAGCCATTTGAGACCTTATCCTGTGCCGTCCTCACAATCTCCACCACTCAAGCCCATTGTCTCAAGCACTGTGTCAGTCCATTGCTTTGAGTCCATTCTCTTTCTCACTCATCTCTCTCTTTGGCAAGGTCTTGGGTAGGTATCCAGAATTTGCCTTTATAATTAGGGCCCCAGTGATAGGGATGTCAGTGACCACTCTTTGAGAAGAATGTAGAATTTGGAAGACAGAAAAGCCTAGTTCCAGTCTTGAATCTACTCTGTAGGAATTGTGGGTCTGGGGATAAGGACCTAGGTTTCTGGTTTGTAGTCTGTAAAGAAAGGATCAGCCTTGCTCTCTGTAGAGGGGTTTGTGTTGCTATAGGAATAACTCTGAAGAAGACACTCTCAGTGCCGTGGAGGAACTTGACGCACTCGATTCCTAGAGTTTAAAGAGAAGGAATATAGGTAAACAGTCACAACAAGAACAGAACTTCACTGTCTTACCAAAACAAAACAATAAGAATAGAAACTGTACCCATTGCCCTCAAGTAGATTCTGACTCATAGCAGCCCTCCATTCAATTTCTGAAGCTCTAAGTCTTTATAGGAGCAAAGTGGCTCATCTTTCTCCCACTAAACAGCTCACCCTTCAGTTAGCAGCCCAGCATTTAGTGCACTGTACCACCAGGGCTCCTCTCAGTATCACCAAGAAAGCGACTCCCAGAGGAGAGATGCAACGATTGGGGAAAGGTTAGGAAATTCCTTTCTCTGTGTTTTTGTTCTTAGTGCATTGGGTGGTTGGTTGGTTGCTATGTTCAAATACTCTGGTTTACTCACTTTCAGCACTGTATTAGAACAGTGGTTCTTGGACATCCCTGTGATTCAGAATCACCTGGGTTACGTGGTGAGCATCTCAAGGCCCTGGTCCTGGGCAGCCTCCAGGAGCCAGGCTTTCAGATGAGGGTCCCAGTGTTTGAGGACCACCGAGTTTGTACTCACTCCAAAGCCACACGTGACAGCCTGTAGAGGAACAGTGCATTTGAGACAATACTTGAAACCTTGACTCAAGCTGGAACTGCCTGGGGAGCTTTTAAGAATACAATGTACAGTACCCACTGTTCAATCACTTAATCAGAATCTCAGTGGGATAAGGGCCAGAAAGCAGTAATTGGAATTTGTAGGAAGGGTCTCTTAGGAAGGGAACCTCTGGGAAGGGTCCTCTGTTAGTCCACCAGCAAATAGATTTTGTATGTGTTTGCTGTATCTCTCCCACACAATATTGAAGGCAGCTCCGTGTGCTTGGAATCCAGCACAGTGAGTAACACCTTCCGCAATACTTGTCGATCTGGGAGCACATTGGGATAGCTTGGAGTGAATTAGCAGCTCTCCCAGTTACAGAGAGATGAAGCAGAACTCCCCCCTAGATGCCCCCACATTTAAATTTGATAGCACAACTCTTTGAGGACTTGGGGCCCTCATGAGCTAGATGGAGTTCACCAGATGCTTGGCACAATCCCAGTCAGATGAATAACTTGCAGAACTGCCATCAACCAAACGATATGTGCTTCTTGTAGGTGAGGCTGGGAGGCTTGGAAACTCTTGTCTTTGAGAAAGCTGAGGAAGAAAGCCAGTGAACACCTAGTGAGCACCTGCTGAATGCCAGACCTGCTCAGGTGTGTTCACTGAATCTGCAACAGTGAACTCACATTGTTCTTGCTTTCTGAAGACACAAATGGGGAGTGAAAGTCAATCATTCAAGGTGAGAGACGTCAGAGCACATAGTGGACTGCAAAGTCTGCATTTTCTCTTCGTTATTGTTAGGTACTATTAGTTCAGCTAAACTCACGGTTACCCTGTGAAGACTTGGCCCTGTCCCAGACCGTCCTCACAAGCGCTGGCATGCTCACACCTTGCATTATTGCAGCCACTCGCTCAGTCCATCCCGTAGAGAGTCTTCCTCTTTTTCTCCAACCCTGTACTTCCCCAGCTTGATGTCTTTTGCCAAGAACTGACTCCTCTTGATGGCACGCCCAGAGTCTGTGAGGTGAGGTTTCACCACCTTTGCCCCTAAGGACCGCGCTGGTTGTACTTTCTCCAAGATAGAGTTTGTTCTTTTGGTGGTGGTTGTGTGCAATCAAGTTACTTTCAACTCACAGCGACCCTACATACAGCAGCTCTGAACCTTACCTATCCTGAGCCAATCTCGTCGTCTCTGGCAGACCCAGTGCCCTTCTCGAGTCCCTGAATCCATCCATCTCTCCCAGGGTTTTCCTCTCCTGCGATGTCCCCTCCACCTTTCCAAGCATGATGTTCTTCTCCAAGGACTGGTCCCTCCTGGCCACATCCCCAAAGTACGTGAGAGAGAGCTTCAAAATCCTTGCCTCCAGGGAGCAGCTCCACTTCATACTTTCCAGGACTAACCCGTTTGTTCACCTGGCAGTCCACAGTATGTTCCAAACTCTTCTCCAGCACCACAATGAAAAGGCATCAATTCTTCCTCTATCATCCTTAGTCTTAGTGTAGCTAGTCTACAGTATATTCAGTACTCTTCACCAACACCGTAATTGGAAAGCATAAATTCTTATTCAGTCTTTCTTATTCATTGCCTAGCTTTCAAATGCACATGAAGCAATGGAAAGTACTATTGCTTGGGTCAAGTGTACCCTAGTCTTTAAACTGACATCCTTGCTCTTTAGCACTCTATGTGCTAATGAATGTTGTCTTAGTATTCCTTTTCTGCCACCCTCACTCTTCCCTGGCTAGCATGGCCCAGCAGTAGACACCACTTCTCACTCAACTCTGATAGACTCAACAGAGTTTCCTGACTTCTCTGGAACCTTCTATTCCCCAATCACTCCATCTTGATTAATGTTTGACATCCCTCGGGGTTGGATCCCTCCAATGCCCTTGCTATACAGGCGACCATGCTGTGCAGTGGTGAGATAGTCTATGGACTATTTCTCCTACAGATCAGAGACTTGCTGAGAGCTGAGCTGGCTTGTCCCTTGCACTGCCCCAGGCCGGGTGCAGCCCAGCCCATTGGAGGTTCCCAGCAATGGCTCCTTGTGAAGGGTGACCACAGACTCTCATCCCCCAGCACAGCTCTCCAGCACAGTGGAACACACATGCATGGGTTGTGCGACAATATTTTAGGAACATTTTCCAGATTTAATTGAGGCTTCTGGGAAGCCTTGCTGTGTTCCTCCTCACACAAAAGAGACGGCCGTTACCAGGAAGTGCCGGCAGACCATATTTATCTGGTGAGTTTTGAAAATACTGAGTAATGGGACTAATGACTCAACATAGTATTTTCCAAACTGTGAGGTAATCTTTGGACTTTGCAAGATTATTATATTAAGTGTACTTTCTAGTCTGTCAGTAAAAAAGAAAAAGCCTGTATTTTCACATTAGAATTCAAAGAACATCTGCTGCGTATTGTAAATAACATATTTTGAAAACCAACGGATGCACGCTCCGCCTGCTCCGCCCGCCGCCGCCGGCAGGCCTTTTAAAGAGAAGAGTCAGTTGGCCTTGGTGCTACTCCACTTGGACGTCCCACTGTTGGCCTGCCACCCTCTTCCATGGAAACGCCAGAAACCATTTGCTGCTCTCAGCATACACAGCAGTACAAGGCGCTAAGCGTCTTGGTGAGATGACCAAGGGGACGTAGTTCTGGATGGTTTGAGTCTGGAGAGGGGCTCTGTCCGGGAACAAAGGTCAGAGGAAGATCCTCGATGAGGTGGACCAACTCGGAATCTGCTGCTGTGGGTTCACGCAGCAGTCCCGGGAGTCAGAGCTCACTCCGCGGTGCCTGACAGCCACACCGCTCTTCCTCGGCTGCAGCAGGCCGTCCAGGTGCAGGCTCACATCGCCGCCGGGCAGCGAGCCCGCTCGGGCACTGACCACTGCGCTGATTTCCTAGTGGCAGTGCAGCAGTGAGCCTGCAGGCCATTGCGCAGGGGACACCTTTCTGCACCCTGTATTTGTTCACACAGTGTGGCCTTGAGGAGTCACATCCTCCAGCCTGTATCTCAGGTCCTCCTGGGACTGAAAGCCTCTGTCAGCTCTACCCCTCGCTCCTTCAGTTTGTCTTGTTAGCACTCTAGCTTGGCCAGCAAGTATCACATGTCTTCGTTGGGAACACGTTTTCCAGAGACCCCCAGAAGTATGTGGGCTGGCTAGAACACGGGGCCTAGGGTGTTGTGTGAACCAGCCATGCTCACCAGGGGCCTGGCCTGCTCACTGACCCGCAGTGGGAGCGAGTATTTTCCCTGGAACTTACCAGAGTCGCAGACAGCACAGGACTCCGGAAACCTGTGCGCCCTCATCACCGTGGCTCCTCAGCCTGGCAGCTGGTGTCCCACAAGCATCTCCTCCCTGATGCAGTTCACCATCCTCGAGAGCACAGCACACGCCGTATCCTCACAGAAGGAGGGGACACTGTGGTGCCTCCTTGCTCTTCACCAGGCCCAGGTGCCAAGCGTGTGACTAATGTGCGCTGCTTTTGAAACCATCCGTTGTTGTCACGTCGAGCCTGTCACAGCCCCCCTCCAACATTCAGTATCTGTCTCCTTTGAAATCCAGCTTGTTGAGCATCCAATTTGTCTTTTTGCTTCTTCACTTCCCCCCACTTTCCTTGCACTCAGGCTGTCTTTTATCACAAACAGGCAGAGGGGGAGCAGGTGACAGCTCGAGCAGGCAGCAGCTTGACGCGCTTTCTTCATTCACCTTGACATCTCTTCAGCAAAGGAAAAGCAAGGTGTGGGATCCTGTTCTATTCATTTTGGCTTCCACAGGTACCTCTTTTAAAGCTGCTTCACAAATAACCTCGTTGGTTATTCATGCCTGATACCTGCTTCCCTGGAGGTTTTCTCCAGTTGTTTTGAAACGATGGCTATTCCTGTTCTCTTGAGAATTCACGTTCCATTGGTGGGGGGAAAGGGGTGCGCGCACGCGCGGTCCTGTGCGCACTTCTGGTCTTGTCCCATCACTCAATGATGAAAGCACAGGCCAGCCTCCCTCTGTGCTTTATTTCCTTACAGATAGTTCATCAGTGTTAGTAATAATAATTGCCACTCCTTTGTGTTTCCGTTGTGCCAAAGAATATGCAGTGTCGGGTCCTGTGTCGAATAGCTCTTTGACAAGATCTTGATTTTGCAGGTGAGGAGCCCAGTGCCCACAGAGCTTGTGCACCTATTCGAGTTAACACCTGAAGATACGCTTTCTGACCTGAAAGCCCGTTGCTGCTGTTCTTCGGTGCCTTGAGTCAGTCCTGATTCAAGAACTGAGGCACTGCTCACAATGTGTAACAATCCCTGCTGTGTAGGAGCCCACTGTTGTCCCTAGGGGGCCCTGTATGTCATAGAGAGTCTTCTTTTCCACTGACCTTTTTATTAAGCATGATGGTGTCCTTCAAGGACTGGTTCCTCCTGGTAACATGTGCAAAGTACAACGAGGTAAAGTCTTGCCGTGTTTGCCTCTAAGAAGCATGCTGGCTGTACCTCTTTCAATAGAGACTTACTTGTTCAGCCCATAGTGTATTTAATATCTTTGCAAACATCGTCATTCAAAGGCATTCTTCTCTTTTTTGTCCAGTTTCTTCCATGCCAGTGAAGTGACTGAGAATCCCAGGGTTTGGGTTGAGTACTCCTTATTTCCCAAAGCAGCATCTTTTTAGCGATTTAAAGGTCTTTTGCAGTATGTTTGACTAAGACAGCTTTTTGGTGTCTTGATTGCTGCTTCCATGGGGGTTGATTCTGGATCCAAGTGTAATGAAATACTTCATGTCAATCTTTTCTCCATTTATCATGTTGCTACTTTTTTGATCCAGGTGTGAGCATCTTGTTTTCTTTTTTGGTGAAAGCCCAGAATATTCTCTAACTGAACTGCCTTTGACAAAGGGCAGGATAATCCAGTCCTGGACTAGATTTCAGCCATCACACATTTGAATTTTGCGGATCGTAGTGCTTTTGGCCCTGTCTCTCCTTTACAGGCTTAAGTACCAGCAGGATTAAGTGGAAGATCCTCTGTAATGATTGGAAGACCGTGAGTGTTCAGAAGTTCCAAAGCTTAAGACACTCTCACTGAGTTCTGTGAATCAGGTCGCGGATTCTCAGTAATATAGAGGGGGACTACCCACTGAGGGAAGGTGGAATAATGACCACAGGAGACCAAATGGGGAACACTGGACCGCTTATTTCAGGCAACTGGCCTGAATGGTCAGGTCCATCCCGATGTGGCAGAGGAGTTACCATAGTCTCTGGGTTGACAATCAGCATTCTAAAACCACACAGTGTTGCGCTGGTTATATGAACTACCACTAGTTGAAAATACAGTACATGTCAAGCATTGAACTAAATTCTCTATAAAGGCTTTCATTTAACCATTGCCAGGCTTCTATCACAGCCCCAATGCTGTTGAGTCAGTTCTGATGCTACTGAGTTTTCGATGCTTTAAATATTTTTTTTTAATTCTTTATGGGAGGAAATGGCCTCATCTTTCTCTGACGGTGTGGTTGTTGACTTCCGACCCATGTTGGTTACATAATCCACTGCACCACCAGGATTGCTTCCACACCCCTCGAGTTGTTAGCTCCTGTTGGCTTGGCTCCCATTCATTGTGCCCTTGAGTGGAACCTAATGAAACGTTGCCCAGTCCCACTCCTTTTTCATGTTCATTGATATGTTTCAGTCCATTTTTGTGGCTGCTGGGCCACTCTTTCTCATGGAGGCTTTCTCATGTCTCAGTGGCCTTGTAAATTATCAAACAGGATGTCCTCTTCCAGTGACTGGTCTTTCCTGATGACATGTCCTGTCATTCACAGAGAGAAACAGGGGCTTAAAGAGGTTCTGTAGCTTGGCCAAAATTTGTTCAGCATCATAAGCGACAGAACTGAGATGATGTTTAAACTCAAGTTCATCTGTCTGCAAAGCTTGTGCTTAGTTCCTGTCTGCTTACCAGCTTTTCTTTACCCATTGTGAGATTTAATGAGAAGCATTATTGCCATTAGATCATCCTACTCATAAAGGAAGGAAATTGATGGGTGTGAATCTGAGCTTTGTTGTAACATAAACATGTTACTCTTAAGTGGTTACAGTACTCAGCTGTCATGGCCTTAACTTTGGTGGAATTTTAATGAACAGCTTTGCCTTATGGAGACTGTTACCAGAAAAAGTTCTACAACTTTGTAGATGAACACAGAACTCAGGGAATGAGTTCAAGGCATCTGCAGGAGTCAGAGGAACTGGAAATTTCTGACCCTACCTATTAACTAGCTGTGTGAACTTGGGAACTTCACTTAATGCATTTTGACCCCAGTTTGTGTGTGTGTACATTGTAGTAAATAATTTAAATGTTTGTTTCATCTCCAAATAATGACTGTTTTCTGATGTCAAGCAGTTTACTTGACACATACAAGAAGACCTCTGTTACCTGATGAAGTATTGTTGTTTGTTGCTGCATGTCGAGTCATGTGCAACTCTTAGCAACCCTGTGAACAACAGCTCTGAACCCTGTTCTTAATTAGTCCGTCTCCAACACACCTACCCCCATTAACCCAGTTTCTATGATAATCCATCTTAACAGGGTCTTCCTGTCTTTCACTGTGCCTCCATCCTTTCAAGCATGATGTCCTCCAAGGACTGAAGAAGTGTAGAGTTAGTTAACTAAGAAAGTAATTTAAAGGAAGAAGTCATTAGAAAGGGAGGTGTGCTATGGATGTCCAGTATTTTAAAACAGATTTCTTTTATATAATGAGCATACCACATTTAGATGGACATTAACTGTACATAATTAAAGTCTATAATTTGACAAGTTTTCATGGATGTGTCCACCATGATAAAGATTCTTCTTTTTGTCTCTTCCTCTTATCCTGCTTCAAACAGTCCTACTACCTGAGCAACTGTCATCTCCTTTTTGTCACTGTAGATTAGTTTGTGTTTCTAAAGGGCTGTTTAAATAGCATCACACAGTAGATACTCCTTTTGTCTGGCCTTTTTCAATCTACTTAATAACTTGGGATTTTTAATCTTGAATGTGCTGGAAGGTGTTTTTCTCGTGAACAGTATCTTCCTGTGTGAATGTACCATTATCACAATCCTTTCACCAGTTGATGGATATTTGTGTTTCTTGCAGTTTTGACTATTGCAAATAAAACTCCTACAAACTCATATACAAATCTTTCTTCTTGAGTAAGCATCTGAAAGTAAAATCCCCAGATCATGTAGTAGGTAATATTGTAAATGTCTACATGTATTTCCAATGTTGGTAAGCTGATTTCCAGAGTGGTTTATATACCCACCAGCAGTGTGCGTGATTTCTAGTTCTTCCATATTCTTAACCACAGTATATTTAAAAAAAAAGCCATTTTTATCATTAAGTAGTGGTATCTTGTTATGAGTTTAATTTGTGTCTTCCTACAGGCAAAGTTGAACATCATTTAATGAGTTTGAGATACAGAAATAGTTATATGTAACTTCTCACATCAGTCAGTTCTAAGTATAACTTCAGAGTCAATGTACACACGCCCACTTTTTAAAGATTCTGTCCCAGTCAGTAACTCCTATTTATTTTCTTACATATTTCACAATGCACAAGTGTCTAAAATGTTCTATAAGAATTATTCCTTGAAGGCTCATATTTGTATGCTATTAAATTATTTATAAAGGTTCAATTTCTGATTGTTGCTCATATATAGAAATAAAAATTGATTCTATAGGTCAGTGTTAGACTTGCTACGTTGCTCACTTCATTTCTCAAGCTTAGTAGCTTTTCTGTGGGTTAAACTGGAGCTTCTCTGAAGTTGGTTACTATTTCTGCATGGAAGACAGTTGGACTTCTTCATTTCTAGGACAGAAGGCTTCATTTCTCCTTTCTGCCTCAGTGCACTGTTACAACTTCTAAGACGATGTTCAGTAGAAGCTGTGTCTTGTTCCTTGTCTAAGGGACGTATTTCATCATCATAATGTTCATTTTGGATTTTTCCTGGATGCTTTTCATCAATGTTATGTTCTTTTCCATTTTTAGTCACCTAAGAAATTGAGTCAGAAATGGATGGAGTGTTTTGTCAGATGCTTTCCCTGCATCTGTTGAAAGGCTCGTATGCTTTTTTTTCTGTTTTGGTTTGTTAATATGGTAAATTATGATGATTGATGAAATGCAACACCCCTGCATTTCTTATCAGTAGGCTACGGAGGATTTGAGGGGGGCCCTGTAGGCCCCTCTGTTCTCTCACGGGGCTCTCTTCTCTGTTATGATCTGTCCTGAGAGGTCTCGCCCTGAATCTCCCTGGGTGTCTTCTCTGCTTCCTCAGCTCAGGGAGTCTGCTGGTCTCCATCTCTCTTCGTCTTGGCTCCTCATGCTGGAGGTTGGAAACCCTCAAGACGGGCAAGCTGGCCCCCTGTCCCATTTTGTCCCTTCTTTCAGGACACTACTTCTGCTGGCTGATATCTGTCTGTGTTCTTGAAGACTGCTGTTGCGTGTATTTTGTTTGTTTCTTTTGCATATATTTGTAATATTTTAATGGAGTGGAGTCTGGATATAAATTTGGCCCCTCTTATTCCTTGACCAGAATTAGAAGTACATCCAGACATTCTGTTTTGTATTAAAGATTGAAATGTACTTTTTCATGGATGGTCAAGGCCTTTTAATAGTTGGTGGATCTGCTCATTAGAGTTTTGCATCAGCTATCCTGCATAAATCACACCCATAAATCCCAATCTTTTCAGGTGGTGGTAGATGTTCAGCATTCCTGACCTATAGAATATTTCTAGATAGACGGTATAATTTTTTTTCCTTTATCAATTTTGGACTGTAGTGGCTTAGTGGTAATGAGTGGTGTTGCCAACCCAAAGGCACGTGGTCCAGAAGATGACAGAGAGTGGGTAGTTCTCCACTCCGTTCCCATAAACAGCGCTCCTCCTGGTCGTGACCGTCCAGTGGGCCGCATGGTCCTTTGATTGCAAGCTCTGCTAGGTGAGGAACGTACAGTGAAAGTAACCGTAGCAAAGGATGGACTTTGCTTGCATCAGCCCTCATGACACGGAGAACAGATACGGAGTAGTGAAAGGACTCTAGGCTTCGAGCGAGACTGGATCTTAGTGTTAACAGCGGTCTCTGTGCTAGTGAACTGGACAAAATTAGTCCCACAGAGGGTCATCTTGAAGAATAAGGGAGAACACAGGCAAAAGATGGGCCAAATATAGGTATTCCTAGTCTGTGACTTAGATCCTCATTCCAAGATATTTACACTGTCTTCTTAGGTGTTTGCTGCTGTGTTTCATTTCTGGCTGGGTCCAGCTCCTCCGGGGGTTTTCAGAGGCAGTAAATCGCACTGGAGATTACCGCTCTTTCTCTTGTGGGGCCGCTGGTGAATTCTGCCATGTGCCTTTGGGTTGGCAGCACACCTCCTTACCAGTAATTCACACAATGTTCCCTTTACCCTGTCTAGAAAAATCCATTCTTCTCATTTATGTCATCCTTCTGCCCAGAGGTCTTTCCCCTCCCAAGCCAGCCTGCCTCAGTGTTTGAAGGAGGTGAGGAAGAAAAAGCATACCAGGCCCAGGCAATGGCTTGAATTCAGTGAGAAACCAAGGAATTCGAAAGCATAAATGGGACAGTGTGAGCAGTAAGGATGAGATACGGGGTTTGATTTGGGGTCGAGTGGCGGGAAAGGCTGGAAAATAGACTGGTACATGACCATGTCAAGCCCTGATGAATAGAGAGGCTTCGTAAGCAGTGGGGAGCCACTGCGACTTTTCCAGAAGTGAGCACTTCGGTGGAAGTCGTGTCGAAGATTCTCCAGCCTTGACGGCATCAGAATCACCTGGGAGCTTGTTAAAAAAACACATATACCTTGGGCCCCACCCCAGACTGACTCAATCCTAATCTGTAGGACGGGGTCAAGGCATCTGTATTCTTAACAAGCTCCCCAGATGATTCTAATGCACGCCAGAGTTGAGAAACCACTCCTTTAGAAGGTTAATCTGGCAGCGCTGTGCAAGATGGATTGGAGCCGAGAGAGCCCGGAGGTTCAGAGACCTGCTAGCAAGTGATTGCAACAACAGTCCCGGCAGGAGATAATGAGGTTGGGGGCTGTGGGAGCGGAAGGGAAGAATCAGATATGGGAGGTATTTTCGAGAGACAGTCAGCAAGGACTAGGTAACCAATTTGATGAGAAATGTGGGGGAGAACATTGCCCTAACAAATAATGCCAAGGCTTAGAGAAGTAGTTCTCCAAGGTCTTAGGGAAGAGGTAGCAGAATCCCTCTGGGACCTTATTCAGATTACACACACCTGCTTCCTTCTCCCCTCCTTTCCCAGCCCCTCCTTTTCTGAGAGCCACCTGCGGTGCAGGACAGGCTGGAGCAACATGCACGTGGAGTTGGGGTAGGGGAGTAAGCTTTTCCAGGTGATCTGTTTGACAGCCATGTTTGGCAACTTTGTGAGAATGCTGACACTATGCATGGTGAAGTCAGGAGGAAGGAGGGGAAGGGATGGCCTCTTTCTGGGAGGACAGGGTTGACAGTGAGGCCTCTGTTAAGTGCATCCTTTGCTGTGGACAAGTGGTTTAGAGCTGGGAGATTGGAGTTAGACTGCAGCTGTCAGTTGGAGAGGCCACCACATGGGGGTCAAGGAGGAGTCAGATGAGACTATGGGCTGAGAAAAGTGGGATCCAGAGAGAAGTTAGAGACGTGGAGTCATGATACAGATCCCTCGCAATCATGATGTCCCTCTCCGAGGACTGGTCCCGCCTTGCAACATGCCCATAGTATGTCCGACAAAGCTACAGAATCCTTACCTCCAAGGAGCAGCCTGGTCTTACCTTCTCCACGACAAACTTGTTTGTTCTCGTAGCAGTCCATGATATATAGTCAGTGCTCTTCTCCAGCACCACAGCTGAAAGGCATCAATTCTCCTATCATCCCTAGACATTGTCCAGATTTCCGATGCATAGTAAGTAATTGCAAAGATCATGGCCTGGATCAGACTCACCTTAGTCTCCAGATTTACATTGTTGTTCCTCAGTACCTTGGAGAGGTCTCTGACAGCAGACTTTCCCCAATGCAATTCCTCTTTTTATTCCCTGGCTGCTGGTACCAAGAGTGTTGATTGTAGAGCCAAGCAAACTGAAGATGTTAACAATCTCGATCTCTTCACCGTCCATCATGATGCTGCCAGTTGGCCCCGTGGTGAGAATCTTTGTTTTCTTGATGTTGAGCTTCAATCCATATTGAAGACTGGAGTCCTTGACCTTCTGCAGCAAGCGCTTCAGATAGATCCTCCTCAGTTTCAGCAAGCAGGGTTGTGCCATCTGCATAACGCAGATTGTTGATGAGTCTACCTCCAATCCTGATGCCACATGTTTTTTCAATTCCTATCCAGAATCCATTGCCTTTGAACTGACATCCCAGGGATAGCCTTTTACTTCTTCTACTCTTCTTCCAGGTTTCTGATCATTTCACAGCCTTTCTATTCCTGTTCTGGCCAGTATGCCGAATATGAGATATACCCACTCCTTATCTATTGATGGGCTAAGATTCCAAAGGCTAAGACATAACACAACTGCCAGACTACAGAGAATCTTTCCCTTGCTGCCTTGACACAGACTCTCACCTCACACTCTGGCATTTGCAACTGCACATCATACAGAGTTAATGTGCAAGATAGTAAGTAGACTTTGCACTATTGTCTTAAATGCAAAGTGTTGGATAATGATAGTCCATAAGTGAAGAATAGATGTGTAATAAATCATTATAATGCTTTTGGGTCCTTAATCCATCAACCTTCCATTCTGTCTGTATTTTGTCACCTCCCACTGAGAAAATAGGATGTTCTGCTTTGGAGGCACCTCTGGGGTACCCAGTGATTGGCACACCTAGCTGCAAGAAGACAAGTGAATGAACACTAGAGAGGAAATGCATTTGTGCTTATCCAGGAAGCAAGGACTTAAGCAGAGATGGTGCTGCGAGGCTGTGGTTGCAGACTGATAACACCATAAACCTTGACTGCTCTTAACCTTGGCAAGAATCCACTGGGACCAGACCCGCGGAGGTGAAGTGGGGACAGCTGCCTCAGAGAGTGCTCTCTTAGCTGACTCTGAATCAGTTTGCTGGACCAAGAAGTTTTCACAAGGCAGAACTTTGTAGGGCAGACTGGAACTTGTCTTGTTTTCTGAGTGATGAACTGAGGCACTAACTCGTGAAGCTCACTTCTCCAGGATCCCACAGCTCAAGGGCTATTGGGAAAGCGATGGCACCTAATTGCCTGTTATATCTAGTGGAGCACACTTTTCCAGATGGGCTCTTTAAGGGAACGCTCTCCCAAATTGGGGCTGTTGCATTAACAAGAGAAAACATTGCATTTGGAGAGAGCCGCATTCACCAAGCGTCTGAGAGATGAGCCTGGGAGGCACTGTAGGCTGTCCTTTCTTAGTTATGTGACCTTGGACAGTTTGTTTGAACTAAGTTTCAGTGTCCAGTTGTAAAGCAAGGATGATCGTGTGCTTCCACAGAGTGGTCTTGGGAATCCATTGTGGAAGAACCTGTGCAGTGGGTAGCATGTGGTAGAGCGTGAACCCTTCCTGGCTCGCATAGTAACTGGGTGCCCAGAGGGCTTCCCCTGCGCTTAGGGAACTCAGCGTTCCTGGGATGCAACTGCAGAGAAAAGTGTGTTTTCTTGCCTTTGAAATCCTTTGCTGGCATTTTAAATATTTTTCCCCATAAAAATGAGTAATTGGTCTCAAACTGTTGGCACCACCCATGGACCTTATATTACATTAAAATGGAGTTTGCATACATTTAATCTAAACAAATAAGCAAAAAACCAAACTCACTGCCGTCGAGTCCTTTCTGACTCGTGGTAACCCTGCCTGAGGTTTGTGAGGTTGTACATCTCTGAGGAAGGCTGTCCATCTTGTTCTCACAGAGGGGCTGGTGGATTCAAACCACTCACCTTTAGTTCGCAACACAGCATGCTATGTATCGTGCTGCCAGAGCTCCTTACAGCTGAACTGTTATGTACATTGAGGAGGAGCGCGTCCATAGCTGGGGCAGCTGAGCTGGTGGCTTCTAACCGCGTGCCTTCGGCCTTGCAGTGCAGCTCCTTACCACTAGGTCCCCAGAGCTCCCTTACAACTGAACTAGTACTATTAACTGTCTTTCCTCAAACTATGTACAAGCTGAATGGGACATCTGGGGTATGTTTGGGCACCAGACTGTCCCGGAAAATTGTCCTCTCCTGTTACTTTTAACTGAACTTTCATTAAGTCACCTGCTCATAAGTTATGGAATTCCAGGACAATTGCCCTGGGCAGACGTAGGAGCTCACAGAGTGAGGAAGACAGTGGGATGTGAGGGCCTCCAAACCCCTGAGAAGAACATTCTCCAGGACATTGCCTGCCTTCTAGGCCTCCCCAGAACTACTGCTGACCACCCCACATTTATACTTGGCATTGCAAGGGGAGAGCTGGCCAGGGAGGTCTCCTCAGTCCAGCATCCTGCGGCCATGCTGCTCCCAGTGGGGGCTGTTAGCTCAGTGCCACCCCTGGTGCTGCTTGTTGAGACACACTGAAAGCAGCGTCTGTCTTTCAGCAGATCTTCGAGTGTCTGCCGGGTGCCTGCCTGCCTCCCATGGCCGGGACCTGCCTTCCAGTGGACATCAACAGATAAACCTCCCCACAGTGAAATATCTCAAAGGGAAGACAGACACCTATCTGCTCTCCTCTCATCCTTGCAACAAAAGAAATGACTGAGCAAGGAGTCAGGATGGGAACGTCTCTCTGGCCCCCTCTGAGGCCTTCCTTCCAGAAGAAGCTGAGCAGAGCTAAATCTTGGCAGACTGTTTTGATACAAAATTCATTCAGCTTTGTTTATATTCTGGACAGTTTGGGTCCTCTAAAGATACTGCAGTCCTTCTGGTTCAACTTTTGTGTTTAGAGAGAGGTTTTGGAAGGAGATCAAAGATGTCAGACTACTGGCCTGATTCTCAAAGAACTGATTTGGGAAAGTCCTTGAAAACATTCACACCCAGACTTGAAAACAAAAAGCAAGAACGTGTCCAGAAAGCTTGGTGACATGGCTAGTGGCTTTTTGAAAACAAGATCTGGCTATCTTTACATACCCTTCTCTGCACTCCCAACTTTCTCTCTCTCCCTTGCTGTCTCTTAGGAATTGCAATCCCCAAACGTACTTTCTTCTTCTTTAAAGCCTCCTAAGCCTCAAGTGTCAAATTTGTGTCTCCACACCCACCGTGGCATGGACAGGTGGTGGTGTAAAGGAGATTGGAATCCTTTGGGGACATAGTCAAAGAGGTGATAAGGGCCAAGATGAAGTCCTGACTTATTAATAGTTATTTAACTCTCGGGTCTTTTGTGACTATAGTTTCCTCATAGGCAAAATGCAGACAAAATAAACTTCTCAGAGAACTGGAACAAGATTTTTAATATCTAAAATATTAATATCTCTTGCATGCCCACCATATGCCACCCCATCCCAACCACAGGATTTCTGGAGCTTAGTGGATGGGGATTCTTGCTGCCAAACCAAAGATAACCAGTTTGAATCCACCAGCTTCTCGGAGGAGAACGATGGGCACCTTCTCCCTTGTGATTTATAGCCTCTGAGAACCCACTAGAAGGTCAGTCATGAGTCAGATCTAAGTAAACAATGAGTTCGGTTTTGAAACGTTGGCCCTGTTGATTAATCAGCCATTGGGTCACTGCCTCATCTCTTCCAGAGAAGAGGATACAGGACGGAAAGACAGCGCCACGCAAACCAGTCCCACTGAACAAGTGCCATCAGCATTCTCCACAGCCACTGCTTCTGGTCGAGTCCAGGAGGAACTGGGGGACAACAGCGTGGTTAGAAATTGGGGCAGGAATTTGCTCACCCACGTCAGCCCACTGGACAGGTTGGAAGTGAGGGGCACCCTCCCAGCTCATGCCCACAGCCTCCCCGAGGGAGGTAAAAAAGCATGTCTTTCAGGGAATATGCAGATAGCAGCCCTCCTACCCCCAGCAGGAAATTAGAAACCGCTTTGGTTAACACACAGGGATTTTTTTTATTAAAGAGGCGAGATGCTTGAAGAGGCATTGTATACTTTAAAACTATATTTATGTGCTAAGACAAGCAATTGATGTTGTTCTATAAAATATAGTAAACACCTCTTCCTCGCCCTTTCGAATGTCAGTCAGAATTCAGAATCATGAGATTTGATAGTATTCCTGGTTCGAAGGGCCTCCCAGCGGGAGCAGATGCCATTTCTGTCTTCATAGACGCTGAGAAAGTCCTGACATGTTTCCTGGCGTTCACACGTGGAAGTCTGTGAAATGGAAAGAAAAACAGCGTTTTCTGTCAACCTGTCACCGACAGAAGCTTTTACATTCCATCAGAATGACTAAACTTTAAAGCTGTTTTCCTCAGAGCGGAGTATCTCTCAGAACTCCCAAGTGGTATCAGATTGATAGAGTCCCAGCATCTGATAGAAGACCAAAGCGCTCCGTGGCATGATATTAAAAATTCATTCAGATACTCGATAAAGCATGGTTGACAAAAGTGTGAAATGGAATAAGGGGAGAGTGAATTTCTTCATGGTTTATTGCCCTTGATTTCTCTACACAAAATAAATAGACAGAATGGACTAAAATCTCTTCTTTATGAAGGTGGAATCCTGGCAGCTGAAGGCCTGCTCATAAAAATCCTTTCTGTGCCGCATACCTCGGCGGCCGTCAGAGCTGGTGGGGATGCGGATTTATGGTCGGGTCTGTGTTCATGTTTCAGCCTCGGTGAATATGTAGAGGGTGCCTCTGTGAGGTTGCCAGGATGCTGTTTAGAGCAGAGAATGACAACAGGCCTGGCGGTGTCCAGCCCTTCGGAGGGGGGACAAGGTTTCAGTGGTGGTAGTGACAGTGATGGTGGCCATGGTGACAGTACCATGGCGTCAGTAGCAGTGTGTCCTCTGAAGTATTTGAGAACTCTCTTTGGATTCTTTCTTCTTCCTTTTCTACCTGCCATCTTTCTGTGAAAGAGAAATAGCAAAAGCAAGAGCTTCTCAGCCACTGTGCACGGAGCCTGCGCCTCCACCTCCCTCCCTCCGTGGCCTCTCACCCTCCTTTCTGTGCGACCACCCCCTTCCTCCCTTGGGTCCTCAAAGGATGCACTCGGTGCAGGCTCCCCCTGCTTCCCCACAGTGGTGGGACAGAATGCCTCATTGGTTTCAGATATTAACTTCTGTGCTGAAACCCGTTTGGAGCTGGTGTGACAAATGCATTTTACCTGCTGCTGGCAAACCCCGCCTGCCCCACCCCCCCTGCACACACAGTCCCTTCTTCCCATCTTGGAAGCCCAACCCAGGGCGCAGCGAACAGAAATGTGCCCCGCGGCGCCATCTGTTCGTGCCAGCCTCCACACAGCCCCGCCGGTTACATCTGTCGAGACGAGAGGTGGAGTTGATGAGTTGTTGGGAAGAAGTGCCTGGTCCCCCACCCCCTTCAGCCCAGCTAGCCATTACCAGGCTGCTGGGCGCATGTGGGCACCTGGGGCGCGCCGCCTCTCAGGCCTCATCTGTATCCATTGGACGTCAGTCACCGGGGTGGGCTGCAGTCGGCGGAGACCCTGGGCATCTCTCAGAGACATCCATTCCTCCTCTGTCGTAGAAATGCAAAAAACAATTAAAATTCTGATGCATTCCAGGGAGAGTTTCAAATAAATCAGCTGATACCTTGTAACTCTGGGTAGCAAAGCAAAATTAACAACCCAGCCGCATCTGCGTACTGTGTGCTAAAATAAATAAATTAACCATGCATCACCTCCAATCAAGGAAGCAGCTGGCTTGTTCTCAACCTTTCCAGAAGTACCCAAAAGCTACTGATTTGTTAAGTTGTCATCCTCCTTATGGACATCAAGGACTTCCCACATTTGCCAGAAATGGAGCTGGCTGGGGATCAGCAAGTTCTGGAAGATCCAGGCACCGCTGAAACCAGCTCACAGCGCCTGCGTGAGCAGAGCCGACGTGGCGAGCTGGGCCCAGGGACGCGATAGAAGACATGAGGGGTTTGGGCTCCTGAGCGAGCCAGAATTGTGTCAGAAAGTGAGGATTTCAAAGTGTTAACTGGGAAGTGGGTGTGTGGCCTGTCTCTCCTTTGAACCAAATGCTGGGTAGATGGCATGTTAAGTACGCACTCTTGTAAGCCACAGTGTTTCCCACCAAAGCTTCGCAGGCTCCGTTTTGCAGGGTTTCTCATCTTGCTACTCACTGGATGGTAGAGTCCATCGCTTTGCTTGGGTTCCTTTAAAGCATGATGAGGACATATTCAAGTGCCCATCAGCAGATGAGTGCGTAAACAAAATATGGGAAATGCACACGCTAGGATACTGCAGAGTGTTCATTAAAGGAATCCAGGGACCACTTCATACCCTGATGGACCCGGAGGACACTGTGCCAAGGGAAATGAGTCAAATGACAGGGGACAGATGCTGTGTGACGCCACTGTTACCAAAAGTCAGGGGAAGGTTTCCACACAGAAAGGAACATTCTTTGCTGATTACCCTTGGAGGAAAGGAGGGATGATAAGGGTTCAGGGAGATGCTCGAGGTTGCTTGAAATAGAGCGTGGGTCACACCCTGGTCAGACCCTATCCTGTCTGGTCTGTCTAGTCTCTGCCCTACATGGGCATGCCCCGTGTGTGTGTATCTGTGTGTGTGTGTGTGTGTGCGCGCGTGCATGCTTGGTGGTTTATCAGGAACTAGAGGATAATGTTTCCTTGAAAAGGTATGTCCGTTTTCAGTCTAAAGACTATGCTGTTGCTCTGTGCCATTAAGATGATTCCATCACCTAGCAGCCCCACACGGTGCAGCATTAATCTCCCCAAAGAGTCATTTTCTTGGCTGTAGTCTTCACAGGAGCAGGTCACCAGGCATTTCCTTTGAGGAGCCACCGAGGGGATCAGAACTGCCAACCTTTCAGTTAGCATCCAGCACTTAATCACTGTGTTACCAACAAAGTTCCCCAGAACACTAAGCCCGTCCTCTCTGGGATTCTGATACCTAGCACCCTGATAGGACAGAGCAGAACTGCCCTCTAGGGTTTCCAGTTCACAGAAGCAAATTGCTGAGAGTGACTGGTAGATTTGAACCACCAGCCTTTTAATTGACAGCACTATACATAATCAGCAGCACCACCAAAGCTCCTAATACAAGGAATACAGTACTTAACATGATCCCACCTGTCAGATGCATGGTGTGCAGAAGGAAGAAGGCAGACATGATACTGATAGGGTCCTTTCAGAAATGGTTTATGGTGGGGGATTAGAACTAGTAAGCATAAGTGCTTTGGGGAAGTCCTGGATTCTGATGGCTTAGTGGTAAGCATTTACACTGCCAACACAAAGGTGCACGGTTCCAATTCACCAGCTGCTCCGTGGGAGAAAGTTGGGCAGTCAGTTCCCATGAGATTTACTGCCTCTGAAAATCCCACTGAAGGGTCAGCTGTGGATTACTTCTGACTCAGCAGTACATGACAGCGGTAATAACCTGGACGCTCTGGGAGAGGATAAACTTAGAGGGCAGAAGAACTAAGGAATAGACGAAGATAGGTCTCGCCAGGCCAGAAAGAATAGCAAACAGCCTGCTAGCCCTCCTGGACACAGCAGCTGTTGTCATCCACCCAGTTCCTACCTTGCCTGGTGCATCCCTGGATGCTGAAGATACAGTCGTTGATAATCATCACAGTTTTTATCGACAGAGTACAGCTCTGAGTTACTGACCCCTCCTCCCCAGGCAGCCAGAGCGATTTACAATGGATGATGAGTGAATAGACAGGTCCCCTCCCACCTGGGGCTCCTCACACAAGAAGCTTGTCCTCACCCTCACTCTCAGTGTGTGTTGTCTTCCTCACCCCACCATCCTCCTCCATCGGTGAGATACACACCTCACAGCCTTTCTGTATGACCCGTCCCCTCCCAGACCTCATTACATGCACAAGAATTCATAATCCCTGTGGCCTAGAGCGAATGATGCATGTCTATAGATGAGCCTCACAAATAGGCCCTTAGATCTGAGCGGGATCCCTCATCCAGGTGGGTCCTGACCAGACAAGGGCTTCCACTGGCACTTCACGTGGAGCAACAGCTTTGGAGACAGTGGTGTGTGCGGCCCTGAGGGCTTCGTCTTGGTTAATGTTATGAGCACCGTATGGCACTACTTTGTGTTGCAGTGAATGTATAACAAAGTCCTTTTGTCTGAATGTGTCTCGTGGGTGTGGGTGTGTTGTGAGTACACATAGACTCTCACATCTGGAAAGGTTCCATCGAAGTGTCTCTCACTCTGTAGATTCTTGCTGTGTTGTCTGGAAGTGACCGTTGCATATGTTGTAAGCATGTTGGCACCTGCTCATGGAAGTCAGGAATGGGGTGTAGACTTGTCAACCACCACTTGGTATCCATGTATTTATAGATGGATAATAACTCACCAATCTGAAAATTTACTTAGACTTGTTCCCTTTGTGTGAGTATGAGTGATTAAAACATTACAAATTTGGAGAAAGATTTTTAAGCCTGTGGACTTTTGCATATACACAGTTTTCCAAGATTTCTCCCATGGTGTGTGTGCCTGTGGGTCTGAGCAAGTGGACATTTCCCCCATGTCGTCCCTGAGAGCTGCAGGGAATTATGCTTTGTAGGAAATTATAGTCACCACTTGTACAAAGAGCTGTTTGATCTAGAGCAGTATTTAGTGGGCAAATAAAGCCTAATTGAAGAAAAAACATGGCTGGGAAATCAGAACTGCTTTAGCCTTTGGATCTGAGCTAATAAGTTATATTAAAATTTCTAAAGCAGAGACATGTGTTATTTTTCACACTTTATACTAATGAAAATAGTGACTGGCTTGTCCTAGTGGCCAGGGGCTTAGGTCTATAAATATTAGGAGACCTCCCGTTCAGTACACCTTTCATAAATTATCCATTTAATCTTGAAATTCAAAAGCTGATCCAGCAGGGAAATCAGACTGTAATGCAGGCCAGTCGAGGGTCTGTTGTCTGACTCATACAGTAGAACAGTGTTCACAGTGAGGAAAGGAGAGAGCTTTGTGCAAGTTAACATGCTTCAAGAAGTTGGAAGCCATGTGAAGCAATTCCTTTTCCCCTGACTAGGATCTGGGTGAATTTCTAGTTCCTGCCCTTTACATCTACAGGAATGTTTCAGAGTCTTGTAATGAGCTTTTTGCCCCCACCTGTATTCTTTGTGGCCATGGGCCAGCCTCTCAGTTGGGAATACGTTTGATGGAAAGCGGTGCTCCTGTGGCTGTGACCCCTGGAAGTCAAGGGGCTGACCACAACTGGGTGATGCCTTGAAGAGACCAAGGTCTTCCAAGTTGCTGCCCCGCCACCCTCCTCCTGTAAAACACAGTCTTGGCACTGCACACATCACCGATGCTGCGCCGCGTTTCTCGATCGTAGAGCTCAGCCTGGGAAGAACATCAGCCTCTCTCAGGAAGCTTTGCCTTTCCTTTCAGGAAGGAGTGTGCACTCCGTGGACTTCAAACGACATGATCTTTGGCCAGAGCTTTATCAAATGGCCACCTCTGTCTGCCAAGGAACTACAGAAATGTACTGTTTTTAATTTGACATAACACTGTTCTGAACTAAAATGCCCTGTTAAGGGGGGGGGGGAATGAAGACGTAGACGAGCAAGGCTACACATTGATGGGTGTGGCTAGCCATGGGTTCTCAGAATTTGTCGTATCAGAGTACGATTTGCATTTCTAGTGCTTTAGAAGTACAGCTGACCATTAGTCATGGAGAAAATCCTAACAGTGACTCTCAGAAACCGTAACTGAAATAATCCACTGTGTGTGGACTTCTGCGTTAGACACAGTTCCCCGAGAATGGGCAGAGAGAATGTCTCTACTAATAGGAAGAGGATACAGCCTGATCACACACCTGAGGTCCACTGCCGTCAAATCACTTGGGGCCCACGGTACCCTCCTTTGTGTTTCCAAGGCTGTAAGTATTAACAGGAGCCGACTTTGCAGTCTTTCTCGTAATTGGCGGATTCGAACCATTGACCTTTCAGAAACCCACTTTAGAACACATTTGGCACCAGGGCTCCTTAAAACATAGACTTACCAAGTCACATATTGCTAGAATGTGGAAGCTTGCTCAGACAAAGTAAAAAATAGACCATGCTAATGAGGGAACTTTAAGATATGTAACCTCTATGGGGGAGAGAATAGTCTAAAAGTGTTATATTTTAGGGCATTATTTTTATCGTAGGAGTATGCAATGAGGGTTGCAGAGTGGATTATATTTGGGGGTAGGGGGTGGGGTTTGGGGAGGTGCGGGGGGGATTGTGTACCAATGAGGGAGTTTTTCTTTTGCTTTTCAGGGAGAGGAGCAAAAGGGGTGGAGGGGGGGAAGGGTTTGTGCGGGGAAAAGGGTGCAACAATGAATGAATGGAATCCCAAAATCTTTGTAGATGTTCATTGAAATGAAAAATAAACAACCTAAATTTAAAAAAAAAAGATATGTAACCTGTATACCCCCCAGAATAGTAAATGTAGACAGAAATGTCTGTGTGAATGCTAATAGGTGGCATCAGAGGCCAGTCAATAAGCAGTTACTGGGAATTAGAAATGGTATGTGTTCACGTAGATGAGGGGCTACAGGCTGCATGAAAAAATGATGCAGGCACTAAACCAAAGTATAAACAAGGCAGTGTTGGGGGTCTCAGTGGCCACCTCTGCCAAGGTTTGTTGATGAAGGCCATTAATCACTTTCCTTCACCTTTCACATCCAAGAAGTCAGTTAGACCTTCTACAAAGGGTCTCCTGGTACCCTTACCACAGAGAGAGCAAGCCAAGGTAGAAGTTCTTACTGTGTTCTCATTTTTAACTTTTATGAAATTCCAGTTAGAGAAACTAATACCTGGGTTTGCGACAGATACTGAATGTGCCACCGACTGCCAAATCGAGCTTGGAGGGAGTATAGCCGGAGGGCTTCTTTGAGGCTGAGGTCTTGAGACTTCGTCCTCCATGCTATGGGTATGTTGTCAGAAGGGGCCAGTCTCTGGAGAAGGACATTAGGCTTGGAAACGTGGACGATCAGAGAAGGGGGAGACCCCTCAATGAGGTGACTTGATGCGGTGACTAACACAGTGGCTTTAAGCACAGCAGAGAGTAAGGACGGGGCTTTGTTTCCTAACAATCACAACAATACTTGGGTTTGTAATTCGGGATCACACTCCAGGCTTGGAATCCTTGTGTTCACTAAATCCTTTACAAAGATCTTTGGACTCTAAGGCTGTGTAGGCCGCCTGTAGAGTAACACCTGAATATTGAAGTTGATTCTGGGGGACTCAAGTCCCTAGTAATGGCGCCACTTTAAAGAGGACACCCTTCTGGCATTTCCACAGTGGGTATAGTAAATGTTCGGTGTCATTCTGAAAACTGACCAATGTTTCACCTTGACCATGACATAGGTACGACTTCTATGTAGCATTACTAGAAGATGGTCTAATTGACGCCCTCGCCGCCGCCGTTCTGTAGCACTGGCGTGAGCAGTGCAAAGTGAGCAGGCAAGCTGAGGAGAAACAGTCCTTCAGGGGTGGGCCTGTGCCGGGGGTCTTCTTCCAGCAGAGGTTCCAGCCAGGGCAGAGGGCAGCCTCTCCTTCAGCCTCTGTGCTCAGGAAATTGTGAATGTTGTAGATGTCTGAGCCCACCCACCTTATTAAACCAGAATTTTGGTAGCACCCATGTGTTGTTCCTTTTCATTCCCAAACAGAAAAGGCATTCAGTCAATGGTTGTCGAAGCAGAGCAAGAAGTAGGTCTAGATTAGAGCCTAGCCAGTCTTGTGTGGAATCCTTGGAAGAGGTCTTGGAATGCCGGTGGCTGGAAATGCAAGTGGCAGGAGTCAGAAAAGGCAGCAGGGGTCTCAGTGCTTTCTCCGTGTCGCTTTTACAGAGAACCTGGCTTGACTCAGGGCCCCCATGTGCTTGGGAGGGAGGCTTATCTTGAGAGAGGAGGGGGGGTGCAGGCATAAGTCAGCCGTGCTCCCTTCTCCACCCCACCCCTCCTTGCCTCTCATTTCCCCTTCAGGTCGCCCAGGTACAGTTTCCACATAAAATATTTTTCCTGCACACTGCTTTTTGAGTGGGAAGAACATGAAATCTTTATTTGGATTCTCCTAAATTTGAATCCCAAAGAGTTTGATAATCCTTCAAGAAATTGTCCATATTGGTTAAAAAGAGAATGCTGTGATTTCCCTCAGAAAAAGAGAATGTCATTTCCCTGGTAAAGTAAATATTAACTAGGAAAATACGAAGGAATCCACCCAGAACCTAGTAAGTGGCACATTGTGTAAAACACTGGGTCTGAGGCTGTGGATTACCCATGATGCCTTTCCCAAGACCACATGAGGAGAGAGGCTTCAGCCAATTCCCCTGCAGAACTGTCTTGGAGGTGAGCTCGCAACCCATGACCTCTTCCTATCAGACCTAACCAGCAGGGCGCCCACAGAATTGGAATCCTCACCTGGGAGACCATGCTGCTCCAGGGTCTCTGTCCCCGGAAGGGGGGTTTTCGAGACATTTGCAGATTGTTCACAAATGGCCTGGCAGACACATTTAGCCAGCATTCATCTCTCAGGGCCAAGAGCGTAAAGAACAAGAGTAGGGAGGCACTCAGGAGAACCTCAGAGGTGAGATGCAGGGAGAGAATTCTTCTCCCTGCCCAGGAAGGAGGCAGAGGCATGCAGGGATCTTCCTAGCACACTCTCTGAAGGGCTGTCGCGTGCTGACCCCAGCGCTGGTCAGCTGTAGGAGGTGCCGTTGGGGAGTAGAGCTCATTGTTGTGGTGCAGGACTCCACATACCTGTGTCCGTTCATCCCAAGCTTGATCAGCCAGCTTTCTGACCAGCCTGCTTCCTGTGGCATCTCACGAGGCAGCAGAGTAGTGTTGGCCTTCTTCCTCATGGGAGCCGAGACGCTGGGGCCTGCGTTGTGGTGGCGGTGGTGGTGCCTGGTGGTGTCAGCAAATTGCAGGCCCTTGTTGCATTAGGAGTGTTAGCGCCACTGTTCGACGGCTCCCTTGAATGCTCTTTACATTGACTCTCCCTTCAAAATCATTGAACCTAACCCCTGCTCCCACCAAACCCCTGCTCCCGCGTCACCCCTGCTCCCACCGAACCCCTGCTCCCACTGAACCCCTGCTCCCACCGAACCCCTGCTCCCACCGAACCCCTGCTCCCACCAAACCCCTGCTCCCGCCTCACCCCTGCTCCCGCCTCACCCCTGCTCCCACCGAACCCCTGCTCCCACCGAACCCCTGCTCCCGCCTCACCCCTGCTCCCACCTTCATTGACTGCACACGCGGCTTTAAAATCACCGAAAAGGCATCTGGCCTTTTCCTTACACTGACCCTCCCCTGCCATGGAGTCAGGTTCAACCGTAGCAAGTCAACTGAGCACAGTAGAACTGCCCATGTGACACCTCAAGCTGAAGTATTTACAGGAGCAGAAAGCCCGGCTTTCTCCCTAGGAATAGCTCATGGGCTTGAACCTTGAGATTAGCCGCCCAGCACTTAATCCTCTTTGCCACCAGGCCTCCTTCTTGCACTAAAGTAAGACTAAGTAAAGGATGTGTGCATCTACTACGACTTAATGTACACGTTCTTAAAGATAAGCTCAGGAACTCACTTGTGACTTGAGCCCAGCTGTCGTCCCGGGGGTGCTGCTTGTCTCCCCTGCCTCTCCCCCACCCCCAGCACCAGCTCCAGTCTCTCTGTGCCTTCTCCCCAGCTGCAGGGATCTCCACCACGGTTCCTGGCAACCCCTCATTGCAAAGATGGACTCTTGGCTGGTCAGATCGTGATGGGTTATCAGAAACATTAGTGCAGCTAAAGGTTGGTATACAACCCCCAGTGTTGAATTTGATTGGAAAAACAACAACAACAACAACGGACTGTTGTCCAGGTCACCCCCTCTGGATTTGTAGTCATCTTGACTGTAATATGTGTAGAATGTGTGTATCCGCCGGCCTTGCTCACCTGACAGCATCGTCGTGAGCACAGGATGTGACATGCGTGCATGTGATGCAGAGCTCAGAGCCACATCCAGGTATGTCCTGGTGACAACTTACTGTGCTTTGTGTTTGTCCCATGAGACTTCCAGCTAGACCATTTGTGGCCCTTGAAATAGGAAGAGCAGAACAAATTCTTTTACATTTGTACACTCTGACACATAGTCACAACACATAATGTGCTTCCAGTGTTTGTGGTCGGGTCATACAGTGTTTGCCTACCAAGTTGTGCCCCCACCCAGAAGAACGTCTGCACACGATGGATTATCTATCATAACAGCAGTGCTGGGGGCTGTTTGCCTTTTCGTCTTTTGGTAGACCGATGTATGTTACAGGGAAACAAACCAACCCACTATCCTTACAAGAGATGGGGCAGCTTGTTCTTAAAGCACATGCACACAGACCAATCGGGCCTGGGCCCCATGCGATCTGTCCTGTGGTTTGTAGACCCCTCAAGGGTCAATTCAGAAATCCCTTTTCCCTCTTTGCTACTGAAGAATGATACTAATAAGGACCTGAAGACTGTCTGCCCCGTCGGTTCCATCCTGGGTCATTGCCGTGTGTTAGGTTTATGCACTGTGATGTAGGTGTCCTCTTACAAGGATTTGTCGTTTCCCACCAAGATTGGACATAGCTCCCCCCAGTAACCACTGCCTTCAACAGCCTTCAATGACAGCAGGCTGCCAGGTTTAGCAGTAGAGCCCTCACAGGTCTCTTAGTTCAAGGTCGCTCTTTGTCTTCCCAGTGTGAAAGACAAGCCTGCCTGCGGGAGTGCTGCTGGTGCACGGCTGGAAGGTGCACTGCTGGAAGGCAGTGCCTCTGCTCATTCAGCCCAGGTCGTTGAGCAGAGTCCCACCGCCTGCTTCAGATGACTCTGTGGACCACATGTTGACCCCTAGCCGGGAAAAGCAGGTATTGCCAGGAGCAAGGAAAGAGGCAGCTCTTTGAATTCACCAGCTCCCTAACCTCAGGGAGAAGCAGTGATCACCACCCCATGCACCTGTCCAGCCACCAGAACAGCTGACCAAGGCTATTCCCTCTCCTGGGCTCATCCCAGCTCCTCCCCCAGCCTGGCTGACACGGCCCCCAGCGGTCACGGTCGCTCCCGGGGGAAGGCTCCTTATGTCAGCAGTCCCCGGCTCCGTTCCCAGGTGCTAGCAAGACATGATTGCAGCCTCCCATGCTGCCCTCCCACCCTCCCTCACACACGCAAGGTCCCGCAGCCCCCGGAAGCTCTAGTTAAAAGTACCAAGTTGCTGGAATGCCCAGGGAAGTGGGAATGAGCAGGTCTCACACAGGGATGATTTGAAACAAGCCTTGTGGCTTTTTAATAATGTGCCAAAGCGGTCTCAGTGGTGGGCCAGCAGGGCCCCTAGTCTATCTTCTGTGAAAGTGAAGGCCCAGCAGGCCTGCCTA
>NW_006399830.1:8419996-8484996 GCF_000299155.1 Elephantulus edwardii | reverse complement strand
AGGCTTGGGCAGGGCTTTGATCTGTTCTAACTCACTCTGAGGTGGAAAAATTTGACAGCACCTGACTACAACAGCAGAATGACCTCTGGACGTCACTATGTCAGGACTCCTTCACTCTGTGGCATTTTAAGTAATTGTGGTATGTGGGTCTCTTTACCAACCCAGAAAGTAATATATGAAAATAAAAGGAGAATTAGACAAAAGTGAAATGTGGAAATACAAATAACAAGAAGGATCACTTGGACATTATCACTATTTTCATTTCGTACATCTTTTTATTTTCCAGTATATCCATTCAATAAATTCCAAGCAACCTTGTATATATAGCAGTGTGCATTTTGTGATAATGATTTACAATCATTAATTTAATATTCACAATAAAAATAGCATTGTTTAGGGAATTATCTTTTACCATGACCTTAGAAGTGGATGTTGTTATTCTTATGAAGAAAAGAAATTAAAACTGAGGAAGGATTTATAACTTAAACAACATCACTTTTAGCAATTTAATTTTAGCTTCTCTAATCATTATAATTTTCCCATTTTAATAAAATTCCTTGTGATCACTATTTATAAGGGGTAAACAAAGCCACCACACCAGCACTTAACCTGTTCCCTACCTAGGAGTCATTTAGGTTCATGAAGTTTTGGATTAGGACACAGAGTAAGAAAGAACTGGGTTCAGAGGCCAGATCTTTCTCTTCCAGTTGTGTGATCCTCTGGCAAGTTCTGTTTTGTGTCCTGGCCTCACACTTCTCACTGCTCATTGCCATCAAGTTGGAACTGACGCATAGCTGACCTTTCAGTGGGTTTTCAGAGGCTAGAAATTCCAGAGGAGGACCTTAACCCAGCATTTCCCCACTAAGCCCCTGGTGGATTTGAACTGCCGGAGCAGCTGTGGCTTTGGGTTCGTAGCACAGCTCCCCGGGCTGTGCCCCAAGAGCTTCCTTGTCTTCATGCTATTGTTTGTAAAGTTTCAAAACTGAAATAGGTGCTAATAGACTAGTTTTAGAGGAAGGAATGTGTGTAAGCATATGTCATGTTGGTAGTGGTAGCCGTGGGAGTATTGGGTTTGTAGGCTGTTGTATCCTGGTGGTAGTTGGTAAGTCATGGTTTCTCAGGTGGGTGTGTGCTGGTGGTTGCCTTACAAATCCTGGCAGTAGCCTTGTGAGGAACAGGTTTGTAGGTTGGTAGAAGTCGTAGCTTTTCTGTTGATGTGCTTGTGGTCACCTTACAATACCTGGCAGTAGCCTTCCAAGCCATGGATCAGTGGGTTATTTCTTAACTCCCTGATCAGATTTTAAAGCATGAATTCTTGTAGACATTTCTGCTTATTTTTGAGGACTGTCTAAAGAGAAGACGAAATTAACTCATTGCCTGGAAGTTACTGATAACTTCGTAACTGACCCTCCATTGGATTTCTGATCCCGTAAATCACACAGGAGGAGGTTGCATGTCTTTCTCCTGAGCAGCCTCTGGTGGGTTTGAACTACGAAGGAGGCAGTGACTTTGGGTTAATGGTGCAGCTCTTTATCCACTAAGCCACCAGTGCTCCCTGGGAAAAAGGTACGAATTCATCTAAAGAATATGAAAAATGGGAAGGCTCTGGACACAGGTTTTCTTCTTCTCTTGCATATTATAAAATTCTTTTCTCTATAGAAGATTTACATTTCTGCGCAAGTGTGCACGCACTGGCCTCACCACGACCTTGCCCATACTGAGCGCGGGTACACACATTTTCTATTTGAATGTGATTGGAAAAAGAAATAGAACTTTTTTTAAATTTGCATCGTTTTGATTACTTGTAAGGTTGGGCCCCTTTTTCATGTTGATGAGCCATTTATAGCTCCTTTTCCACAAATTGAGCCTCTGCTTATGAAAGGAAAGCAGAATCTCTGGGGTACAGCCAGAGAAAAGATGCTCCGGTGATAATTACTCCCAGTCCTGGACTGAGGAGCTGCAAAGGAGAGAACTGAGGGGTTCTCAGACTGTGAAAGGGTCCTGGAGACACTGTGGGGCAGGTGTGGGGCTGCTAACTGAAAGATTGGCAGTTCAAATCCCCCAGCTATGCCTTGTGAGAAAGCTGAGTCGTCTCCTCTGTGAAGATTTGCAGCATCCTGGAAGGTCTCCAGGGTCAGAACCAGCATGAGACTGGGGCGGGGGGTGTCTGGTGGCGTAGTTTGTGGAGAGCTGTACTGCTAACCCAAAGGCAGCCCCTCTGGCGATTTAAACCCACCAGAGGTGCCTTGTTAGAAAGATGAGCACTTCTCCCGTGCTGTTAAAGCCTTAAACCCTGCAGGTCAGCTGTGGGCTGGTTCTGATTCAGTGGCAGTGAGTGAACTAAAATGTCAGTGGTTCGATCTCACCAGCCGCACCATGGAGGACAAAAGTGATGGTGTGATCCCTGACGACGGTCTCGGGAACCCTGTGGGACAGTTCTTTCTCCAACAGGCCAGTGTCCAGTCCTGGAGAGAATGGACGTTACAGCAGTGAAGTGGTTGGAAACCACGGGATGATGACTCTCAGATAGGCTTCTTTCTAAACTGAGCAGGGCCCTCCACACGCAACCTGCGAGAAGTCTTCACTCCTCCCTTGATTTGTCCTGTTAAGAAATCCGGGTTTGGACTTTGTCGCCGGGCTCGCGCCACTCCCCGGGAGTGAGCCGTGGTGTGTAATTCTTCCAGGACGCATGAGCTGTGCGGCTGTCTGGTCCGGGTTCCCGGCTCCGCGGGCCCCACTGGTTTACAACAAGGCGGCCGTAGATCTTGCCTGAGTCTTTTACGAGCCCTGCCATCCAGCCCGCACTGTGCCTGCTCGGTAACCTTCTCAGACTTAAATCTGTTGCCCGTGTTCTCCTCACAGCATTAGGGAGCAGCGGAGCCCATCCATACTGATGTCTTCATATCACCCTCTCCGCCTTGGATTTATGGGGGGAAATAAACCCTCCACCATACAAGTGCTTATTGATTACTGAAGTACATAACGCTGCCTTAGACGAGAGCCAGGCAGAGTGATCAGTCTTGTACCTGGGAGAGGACAGCAGAGCCAGGCCGAGGCGGCTCCCGAAGGTCGCCGTGTGCCCCAGAGGGAGCACGGGCCCTTTTTATCAGTTGTCTAAAGAGTAAACAGTGGATGAGAGAAAACAGGAAAGAAGAGAAAACACTAAGATTCTGTTTATTTAAAACTCTCGACAGTAGGAGCCATCAGTCATGGCAGAGAGCAGGTGGGTGATTGTAGGCGGGGCGAGGCACCTGTATGAGGTATGCGGCCGGGACCAGCAGGGTGGGTTACCAGACGAGCACACGGATGTTTTGGAGGTCCTCGGTCTTATTATCAGGATCCCTGAGGACAGTTGCTGTTGCTAAGTGATGGATTAGTCAACTACAGCTCCTATCAACCCTCTGAACTACAGAGCAAAACCTTGCCCTAACCTTCACCAGCATCATCACCTCCTCCATGTTCAAGGCCATGGTCGCAGTCCCTGGTGGCATAATGTGTAAACTCGTCAGCCTGCCCGCTGTGATCTGCCAGTTGTTCTCCCAGGGAGAGACGGGTGGTCTCCTCCCAAGAAGATTTACAGCCTCAGAAACCCAGCGGAGGGTTGAAGAGTCGCCACTGGCTGTGAGTTTGTTTTCTGGATCAAGGTGAGGATTTTGTGGGTCTGCGCATGGATGAAACTGCATCAAATTGTGGGTTTTAAATCACTGCACTTTATTATCAGATGTCAGAAGTAATTCAGAACATTCTTAAAAGGAGTTAGCAGGGAAAAGAGACACCCCATGTCGCCCTTTGTGCCAGGAGATCTTCTCCTGACCACAGAAAGCTGTATTTTGAGGAGCATTTAGAAGGAATTGTGGGACTGACCTTAACCTTCACATTTAGATAAATGGAGATTTTCCTTCCAAAGACTGAATGAATGATGCCATCAAGAAAGAAAGAAAAAGGCAGGCCAGCCCTCTTCCTCCGGCGCCTTCCCTTTGCTCCAGCTCCCCCTGGAAGGTGGCTTTTAGCATAAATCTCCAGGTGAAGGGAAAGAAACAGAGCTCAGAAAGAATAGCATCCCTTCCGCCATGATCCCGCTCAGAGGAGAGGCTTCCAGGTGGAGTCAAGTGCACATGGTGGCTGGCTGAAAGCAGAAGGGCATTTTTGACACAAAGAGATGTTTGTTTTCCTTGCATTTTAACTCTTAATTTTTGACACAGTGGGGAACTCCAGCTGCCATTTAAAATGTGACAGTGCCGGGGTGTTCTGATTATCTCTGTCACACGGATGTGTGATTGGGGGACAGAACACAAAGCAAACCAGGCCAGAGATGGTGCCCACCGCTGAGGCACAGGGCCATTTCTGGGTTTTCCTTCTCGCTGGCTAACTGCCTCCTGGCTAATGAGGGGTCGCTCAGGGAGACTAAAGCTGGAATATGGACAACCTCTTTTCAGTCCTCTTGATTTTAATCAGAAATACACAATTATTCTTTTCCTGCAAATAGAGAAACTCAATCCCCACTTTAAATTCAATTATTGTAATTGCAGCATTCCAAAAAATAGCACATTCATTTTCTAATAAGAGATTGTGGATACCAAATTACTGCATATAGGATGTCAAAACAGGAAACTTGAGACTGGCAGGCCAGTGGGTGTTTTTATCTTGGCAATTTGTATTTTCTTGCAGACAATTTATTGTAATCCTACCCTTCCTTGTTTATGACATAGAAGACTGGATTTTCAAACCATCTGAAGAGAAAGGCAATTGTTCGGTACAATTTCATTTAAAATCTCACTTAGGAGCGCATTTAATTCTAAAATTGGCAAAAATGAAGGCAGGTCCCCAATGAAAGACAGGCATAAAAGGGGGTCAGCTTTTGAACCCTATGTAGTGGTCTTCCTTTGGATCACCTGCACTCACCTCCAGCGCTTGTAAATCAGTGTCTCGAGGTTGTGATAAGAAATCAGGTTGGTGGGGAATTTACAATGTGGTTCTTTAGACTCCCTGAGGCAGCACCACCATTTTCCTGTTCACTGTCAGTCTGATTGGCTTCACACAGTCAAATGTAGGAAGAAATACTTTGGGAGGTTGAGTTTGTTGTTTTCTTAAAAGAGTGACTTTAAAATCCAATTTCTCTACCTGTATGCTGCATTTTCCTAGGATTTCTTTCTGTCCCGAAATCCTCCCCGTGCCTTTCTCAGAAGCACACTCAGGTACCCACCACCTTCAACACCCAAGCATCCAGTCGGTCATCCACTGTAGCCTTCTGGCTCGTCTCAGTGTTCCGTGATTTCCCTGGGGTGCTTTGGAATGAGATCCTGACTCCATGCATTTACGTATATTTGTTGAGCATCTATAAAAGGTATTATGTGGAACAGGAAGTGAGCAAACTGAGTGACAGAGGCAGGGAAATGGGTTACAGCGGCGCAACCCCTGGAAACCGACAGGTGAAATGTCTCCATACAGGTTAGAGTAGGCACGAATGACCCCCCAGCAGGCTCTCCCATAGCAGTGGGAGTGGACGTGAGTGTGTGTCCCCGCACGGCAGAAATGCACTGTTGACTGTGGAGCGTGTACTGAGTGCCAGGCCTTTGATTCTAATCTCTCATTGGTTTCCATTTTTGCCGTTACCAAAGGTAACTGGGAACTGTTAGACCTCTCCCCCCAGGTTGTTCTTTGGGTCAGTTTGAGTAAACCAACTGCCATTGACTGGCTTCCAACACATAGCACGCCCCTGTCAGGTCTCCCTCCGGGAGATGGGGAGGGACCAGCCTCTGGCACTCCTAGCCTTAATCCTTATACAGGCCTGGTATAAGTGTGAAGTGTGTGTGAAAGGCTATCCAAATAGTGCCTGATTCTGATTGGTCACAATTTTAGACTCATTCTACACAGACCCGCTTCATAGGTGCGGAGAAGCACCTGGTGGCTTTTCAGGTCCATTCAGACTTCCTAGCTGTCTGTCACGTAATTTGCCGTTATGAATTTGAGTAAATATCTTTGTAAAGCCCAAACCTAATGAGGCTTTGTACTCTACGAAGAAACCACAACTCAGAAGCTTTGTCCCTATACACACGTTAATTACTGTTGGCTAAAGGATAAGTCCATATCATACCCACCAAAACAAATGTGTCTCAGAAACCTTCGATAACCAAATTTGTCAGCTCCATGCCTTGGTGGTATTTTAGCAGTGGCATAAAACCAATCATTACCATGAAAAAATATGATGTTGTCGTCTTTGCTCAAGAATTCTCGTTTGTGGTTTCATTTGTTTGTTTCAGTATTTCTACACTGCATAGTGTCAAGTCTTCACACACCTCCCAAGCAGAAAAGTGATTTCCCCTCCAGCGTTAAAATAGTGAAAAATTCAGCCCAACAGTTAAATACCTCTTTAGGAGCCGCATTTTTCAGGATAACATCTCTTTCCTAGAAACACTTGGGGGGAGAATAAATAAAACTACTTGATTTCTTTTGACGCGTGTGCATACTCGCCGGTTCCCTTCAGAAGGCCCATGGTTGCCATTCCCCTTTTCAGATTCAAAGTAGGTTTTAGGGTGACGCCAGCCCTCCGGTGGAAGAGTAAGATTTGAACCTAAGTTAGATGCATGTTGATGTGTACTGTGGAGTCAGAACCAACCGATAGCCGACCCTCCGGTGAGTTTTCAGAAGCAGTTAATTGCACAGAGGAGATTGCCTGTCTTTTCCTCCCACAGTGCAGCTGGTGGCCTCGAACCATGAGCCTTCAGTCTTGCAGCACCACTTCTTGCCACTCAGCCACCAGAACTCCCTTAGTTAGGACGATTAGAAGTATCCAATTTAACGAGCTTTTACTAGGTGCTGGGTTCTGGTCCAGGCTGCTCCCACAGGGCAGCTCTCTGCTGCTGCTTGGAATTGAGGCTGGCTGGCTGGTTTTTCTCTGCCTGTCTTCAGTACCACATCCTCTCCCTTTCAGGGTTCCTCTTTGTTTACTCTCTGCCCAGCAATTGGTAGGAAAAAAACAACAAGGCAGATAGGAGAGTCTTCTCCCTCCAAGATTTATCACCTTGGAAACTTGACGGAGGGGCACTGAATCAGAATTGGTTCAGTGACAGGGGAGTTGGTTTGTCTTTTTAAAAAAACAAAAACAGCCGACCAACCAAACGCATCCTTCTGCTGTCAGGTTGGTTCTGACTCATAGTGACCCTGAAGAACTGGGAGGAAAGGCCCCATTTTCCCAAGTGGAAATCTTTACAGACACAGACCACTCTTCTTTCTCCAGAGAGAATGTGATGATTTAGAACCACCAGCCATTCTCTTAGCAGCTGTGCACTTTAACCACAGCCTCTTCAGGGCTCTTGAATTGAGGATGTTATTTTCAGCCAAGTGTTGGCATTTCTGGGGGACCAGGAGGGGGAAGTTCTAAGAGGTTCCTGTGGAGGACCTAGATGCTTCTTGAATCCCCAGCTGTCCCCCCAAAAGAGCCGTGCAAGGGAAGGTAGGCATGAGGAGGTGGGCGGCCCTGCTCCTTGGCCTGAGGTCGGCCTCGCCTCGTCCATCCTTACAGCACGGGGGTGCAGGGAAGACTGAGCCACTCTGTCCTCCATTCTGGTGACAAAGGCTTCACCATTACAGGCACTTAAAGAAAGATGCATTTACTTGGAGTGTTGGAGAAAATAGAACAATTACCTATTGAAGGCAAAGTGGATGGAAAAGCGCCCGTGTTCCTACTGCCTCGCTCATTTCACCCAATCAGAGTCTTCTGCCTCCTTCCTGCACTGTGACTCCAGCCACGGCCCTCTTCTCACTGGCTGCACTCTTCCTTGCCCAGGCTCGGCCCACTGACCTCCCTCACGGGGGTCTCACTGGAACATTCCCCATCTGCCTGGGGACCAGGACATGGAATGGAAATCCCTGGCCCAAACCCAGCACTCACCCCATTGCCATTGGGTGACGTCTGACTCCCCGTGCCCCTCCACCCGGCTCCCCACATCTTCCTCCCTCAGAGCGTCCAGTGGGTTGGAATGACAGGCCTTCTAGCTAGTCATAAAAAGAATAATGCTCTGTGCCACCAGGGTCCTTAGGAAATCTGTGGAAAATTAGATAAAACTTAAATAGGAACACTGAGACTCCAGCACCTGGCTTACCTAAACATTTAAAAAAAAAAAAACCAACAACAAACCAGCCATTCTCGGTCTTTGTTGAAGAATGAACGACAGAACAAACATCCAGTATCTGTTGAGTGTTTCCGATATGTCGGGCATAACTGTGGGGAGGTTTCTGGAATTTTTACCCAGTGTTCTAGGCCACCTTGTGCTGTGTTGTCAGTAGTTCCATCTCAGAGACGATGAAACTGAAGCACAGAGACATTAAGTTCCTTACCCAAGATCTACTGATAGTGTGTGGTGTAGCCAGATTTGAAGCCCGGCGGCGTGGCCGCACAGTGCCGTGTGAAGCAATATGAGCTTTTCAAGAGCCTTGATAGCACTTTGGCTCAGCCTTAGACAGCAGGTCGCTGAGGTGGCACAAATGGTTAAGCACTGCAGTTACTAAACAGAAGATTGACAGTTCAAACCCACTCCGAGGAAGCTTGGAATAATAGTTTGATGGTCGTCTTCTGAAAGACCCCAGTCTTGACAGCCCTGTGGAGTAGAACTGCAGTGCACCTGGGGGTCACTCTGAGTGGAGGGGGCACCAAGGAAGCGCGCAGCGGGCATCTGAGTCCTCTCTGCAGCAGGGCCCACCCCGCCCCTCGCCCGGCCCCGCCTGGCCTCTCGTTTGTCGTTTCTCTTACCGAGCACATTTCTAAACGAGGACGGTTGCTCCACTTTAAGGACATACAAATGGCTTGCCCTCACCTGTCAAGCATGATCCTTGTATTTTACCAGGCCCATTATGAACGCAATCTTTCTGTCGAAAATTTGCATACCTCCTTTCTTGAAAAGTAATGACAGCAATTTCTTTCCCTCCGCTCACTTTCTGAGTGTCTCATTTAACGGCACCTGTGAAACCGACAGGCACAGAGATGAGAAGTGAAAGAGAGCAGTTGATTAAATCATCATCAAGTCGGGCCGCAGAAAGTCAATTCTGCTTGCCGTCTGCAATGATATCCTTTTATCTTAAAGTAATGAGCTATGGCACTTTTGCATCGGGTAATGCGATAAGTTCTATTAGCATGTTCCATTTGCCTCACAAGCAAGGGCAAGTCATTTTAGCTGGCTCATATCGCTGCAATCAAAGCAATTGGCTTCCCAGGCAGAGAAGAAGGGAAAGGCTCAGGGTGATTTCCATGGATCACAACACAGCGGAAAAAATAGACTCTTGTATTATTTTAACCCGTAACTTACTTTTCCTTTTTACTCATCAGCAAACTTGGCTTCTGTTAACCCGCACAGGACTGGGCTATGGACCCGGCTTCAGGTCAGCGAAGCTCGGGGTCTAGGCCCCACCCAGGGCAGCCAGCAACTAAGCTGTAAACCCAAACCAACCAAACCCACCGCCTTTGATCCTATCCTGACTCTCATTGATCCTAAGAACTGCCACCCCGTTCTGATTGATGCTGATTGTTGCTCTTGGGTGCCATCGAGTCAACCACGACTGTACACAGATGGAGACCCTACCCTGCGCCGTCCCCACACAGTCTCCCAGGCCTCGGTCCGTCCAACTCATTGAGGGTGTTCCTGTCTTTCACTAAGCGTCCACTTCTCCAAGCCTGACATCTTTTTTGTAAGCACAAAAACTGTCCCCACTGCCTTCGAGTTGATTCTTACTTGTGGTGGCCCTCCAGGCTGTCCGTCTTAAGGCGAGGAGGCTGACGTGTTTCTCCTGTGGAGCGGCTGGTGAATGGAATGTTCCCCTTTCTGTTAACAGCCTGAATAACCCGTTATACCACTAGGGCCCTGGAGTGCTCAACAGGACGGGTAGAACAGCCCCTTAGGGCTCCCTGGGGTGTAAATGTTTACAAAAGGAGACTCCCTCATCCTTCTTCCACATATCGCTTGGTAGATTTGAACTTGTGACATTTTGGTTAGCATTCTGATGTTTCTGAGCTGTGGTATGTATGGGAAGGCAGAAATGTCGCATGAGACATACACTGCTAAGGAAAACAGCCAGAAAGAGCACCCTGATAATAACACTGCAGTTACCTAATAAACGCTTGCTTTCTGCCATCTTCAAAGTCATTTGTAATTGGTCCCCAGGCAGGTGTGGATTAACGCTATTGATGACTTAGAATCAGTAAATCAATGGCAAGGAGGCACATAAAAGCATCTGTTGCGTCAGCTTTGAAGAGATCCTTTTCAAAGCACCTGGCCCCAAACTGTCAGGTTTTGGACAAGAAACCTATTTTTTTCCCTGAACAGTAAGAACAAACAAGTCAGTCTTAGAGGAAGTCCAACAAAATCCATAGAATTAAGGACGGTGAGGCTTTGTCTCACTTACCTTGGCCATGGTTCCAGGAGGGTCCAGTCCTTGGAGAAAGACTTTATGGTTGGGAAGGTACAAGGTCAGAGAAAGAGTGAAGGCCCCTCAGGGAGATGGGCGGGCACAGTGGCTGCATTGCCGTGCTCAGACAGAGAGGGTGCACAGGGCACGGCACCCGCCAGTGGGTCGAGGTGTACGAGTCAGAACCACTCCAGCACCTGCCAACAACAAAGGACATCCCACACCATCTTCAAGTATTGCTGCTGTCTGTGAACAGACCTGAGCCTGTCCTGTCCTGTGCCATCCTCACAGTTTCTGGCACACTTGGTCCTGTTGCAGCAGTCACTGTACCAGTCCATTTGGTTGAGGGTCTTCCACGCTTTAGCTGACCCTCCACTTCCCCAGCCTATCTTTTTCCAAGGACTGACCCTTCCTAACAAAATGCCCGAGGCATCTAAGACAAAGTTTCATCATCCATACCCCACATATAACTGAAGCTCAGTGCCTTTAATTCTGAACTGACTGACTGATAGCTAAACCTCCGAGGGATTGTCAGAGGCTGTAAATTACATGGGTGGATTCAGATAGCCATTGGGTTGACAGTACAACTCTTTACTTACTAGGTGAGCACAGCTCCCTTTCTGAGGCCTAAGTAGCTTTAAATTTCATGTAGCTAAGAATAACCACTTTTTATGATCACCATCATTTCAAATACGAGTGGCTGCTTAGAGTGACCGCGTGAAGGAGTCATGGAAAATGAAGCGGTATCTTTGGTTTGTAAATGGTCTTGACCCATAGAAAGCAGTTATATCCCACATATATAGATGATGTTAAAAGTTACAACAAAAATATCTACTTGGCACCCAAAGACGACAGAAAGTCACGTAAACAGTGTGGCTAAGGCTTTGTGCGTTGACAGTAAACAGACGATGTTGGGGCACCATGTGACCCAAAATGCTGCTGCTTTTCATAGGCACAAGAGAGCAGCCGACGAGAAGACGCAAGTGGACATGGTTTTAGTCACCGTCCACTACCTGTCCCTTTAAATTCGAAAATACGTGCCACGTTTTCTTCAGGTGGCTTCTTGTGCACTTGTCCTCAAGTGAGGGATGTCTTGAAGGTTTTAGATAATCCGCCGGCCCCTAAGGGATTCCATGTGTGTTGTCACTGGCAGGGTGAAATCTCCTTGCTGCGAGGAGTGGAGGTTCTCCCTCATTTTCCATTCGTTTCCTCTCGGCGCAAAGACGAACACGGATTCTGCTCAGCGGTGGCGCGGAGTCCTGGCATCTTTGGTGGCAGTGATAAATGGATCTGGGCCACAAAAGAACTGTTCCCACAAGTTCCGTTGAGCAGAATAGAGAGCGGTGCCTTCTCAATGTCGTTGTGTGTGATAGATTCAACAGTGCCACTTTCTGCTTAAGAATGCTTTCCATCTTGAGAAGCCCGGAATTCCATCTTGCGTCTACACTCAGAATGAGTCACAGAGGCACTGTGGACCTTGACGCTTTGCGCTTGGGGCTTCAGTCTTAAAACACAGAACTCTAGATGCCTAAGTGGACGTGGGGAATGTTTGCTTTCGAGGAAGCATAATAAAGTCATTTTTGCATCTTTTCTGGGCCTTGTAATGAAACACGTTTTCTTCAATTTCCCAGCTTTGCACTCTGCTACTAATTCTGAGTCTTTTTTGGTGCATTGAAACATGAAGTCTTAATATTGGGAGGTTCCTCTGCCCATCTCTCTCCTGCAGAGATGCTGGTAGATTCGGCTTTTGATCTGTCAGTTAGCGTCACACCTGAACTATAATATAGTGGAGTATAGAAGATCAACCACTGGTTAATTTAAACCTTACTCTGCACCCTGCCTTTCCTCTTTATTGAGATCTGATGATGAGTGAGGCTGCTTCTGGCCAGTATTAATCATTTGGCCCTCTCCCATCGGCACCCAAAAGATGCTTTTGGATTTAAGTTACGAGGTAGTGGTTTGATACCTTTCCTTTTCTAGCTAGATTAGAGAAATTTGCAATGCTCTGGAGCAGCTTCTGGTGGGAGTTTTTTATAGTTAACATTTGATTTCCTAGATAATAAGGAAACTCTTAAGATCAGAGTAAGAGATCTGCTGGTAGCTTTCCTTTTCCACAGCTGCTACTAACCGAAAGGCAGCAATTGGAGCCCACTCAGAGGTGCGTCGGAAGACGGGCCTGGCAACCCTGCAGAGAGTTCCCTGTGCTGACATAGAGGGGGTCACCGAGAGTGAGACTCAGTTAGCCAACAGCAGCAATTGTTCACAGAGTATCAGGACATTAAAAGGGGCGGGGTGGGAAGGTGAATTGCCACTTTTCTACTGAAATCTTAAAGAGTGCTGTTTTAGGCAAGCTGAGACTGGGAGAATTGGATAAAGGATGTGACAAGTCTTCACTGAGATTTAAAAGAACCCACTGTAGCCAGTAGGGACTTGGATTTGGGTGTTGGGGTGGGAGGAGAGCCCAGAAAGAATCCTGAAACAACCAGAAACACCAAACCCATTGACCCGGACTCAGTTCTGACTAAGTGGTGATGTCACTGGGTTTCTGGGCTGTGAATTTTTTTTTCCTTTTTTCCTTTATCTTTAGCAATTTGAGTGAAAATTTTAAAGCAAATTAATTTTTTTGTTCATATTTTGTTCTGTACCATTCATCTGCATACCTGGAATGTAATTCCACTTCTCCTTGTAATCCTAATTTCCGTTACTCCTTCTGTGCCTTTCTGTGCTTTTCCGTTTTGAGTGATATTATATGGTTCATCCTCTTATTGGACATTGCTTTTCCCTTTATCCATCTTAGTATGTCCCTGTTATCTATTTGCTGGTGTTTACTCCTCACTTTCCAATCTTCATAGCTGTCCAAGAATAATCCTTTCCCTTGTCTTTCATAACAATTGTCTTATACAAGATTTGTCAATTTTTTTGCCCAGCTTATTTGATTTAGTCCTCTAGATGTATCTCATAATGTTCTCTAGATATGTCCCTTTTATGTGCCATTTTGTCCTCCTTGATTTTTAATGTTGTGCGTCTGATACAGGCTATGGTCTTCGCAATCATCTGTTATGCATCAGAGAGTTGGACAATGACCAAGGAGGATAGAAGGAGAATTGATGCCTTTGAGCTGTGGTGCTGGAGAAGAGTATTGAGAATACCGTGGACTGCTAGGAAAACAAACAGATTCGTCCTGGAAAGGGTTAAACCGGGTGGCTCCTTGGAGGCAAGGATTCTGAGGCTCCGTCTAACATACTTTGGACATGTTGTGAGGAGAGACCGGTCCTTAGAGAGGGACATCATGCTTGGGAGGGTGGAGGGACAGCGCAGGAGGGGAAGGCCCTCTATGAGGTGGATTGATTCAGTAACTGGGATAATTGGGATGGCTGTGTCAGAGACAGTGCAATTGGCACAGGAAAGAGCAGAGTTTAGGGCTGTTGTACATAGGGTCGCTATGAGTCGCAGGCGACTCGATGGCACATAACAACAACAACAGTATTCCATTGTGTGACTGTACCGTAGTTTATTTACCCATTTTTATACCCAAATTTATAGCAAAGTAGCAGCAAGAAAAAGACAAAACAACCCAATTACAGAAAGGACAGAAGGTGTGGGATAGGGGAAGTACTTCAGCAAAGAAAACGCTCAGATGGCCAATCTAACACCTGAATAAATAGTCAAGATCACTCGCTGTTAGAAAGATGCTAATTGAAATAACAATGAGATACCATCTCAGTCCAGCAGTAATAGCAATAAAATGTCTAATAATAAATACTGGCAAGGGTTTTATTATTGGGAGATTGGAACTCTTAATGCACTGCTTGACATACAGAATGGCATAGCCACTATAGAAAGTACAGACTATAATGGTGAAAATACAGAATAATATCCCCATAATATAAAATGTGACAGACTGCTGACCAAAAGGTCAGAAGTTCAAATATACGAAGCCCATGGGAGAAAGAGAGTCTCCTCCCATGAAGATTGATAGCCTTGTTACCATACTGGTAGTTCTGTCTGAAAAGGAGCCCTGAAGACTAGTATTGAACTGGAACTGTCCCTGTGGTTACATTTCCGCTGTTTGTAAGCTATCCATACATAGACCATAGTGTTGAATCTTAGGTTCAGTTATATCTCTATCACAAAGTTTGTCAACTTTAGGCAGGCAAGAAAAAGATCATCTAAAAATGTCTAAAACAGTACATTGAGAGGAAACTGCCAGAATGTCAGGCTAGGTTTAGAAGAGGCCATGGCACCAGGGATATAAATTTTTTTTTATGTCAGAAGGATCCTAGGTGAAAGTAGAAGAATCTGGGTTTTATTGACTATATAGCAGCGTTCTGACTGTGTGTGTTGCAACAAACTACACTAACATTGAGAAGAATGGGTATTCCATAGCACTTACCTATGTGCGTACAAAATCTACACCCAGCCCAAGAAGCTTTTGCCCGAATGAACAAGGGAACACTGCATGGTTTACATTTGGGAAGGGTGTGCATCAGAGTGGTATACGTTCTGCACACCTATTCATTCTGTATGCTGAGCAAATAATTTAGGAAGCCAGACTCTATGATGAAGAATGTGGCATGAGGACCAGAGGGATTCTCATCAACAACCTGCATTATGCAGATGACACAACCTTGATTGTTAAAAATGAGGAGGTCCTGAAGCACTTGCTGCAGAAGATCAAAGACTACTACCTTCAATATGAATTATATCTCAACACCAAGAAAACAAAGATCCTTAACACTGGGCCAGTAGGCAGCGTCATGATAGATGGAGAAGGGATTGAAACTGTCAATTTCATCTTGAATCCACAATCGGCACCCTTATTACTAGCAATCTAGAGATCAGGAGATGTATTGCTTTGGGCACGTTCACGGTCGGGGACTTCTTTAAAAGTCTGAAGAGCCGTACTGTCAGTTTGAAGACTAAGGTGCGCCTGATTCCGGCCATGGTTTTTTCAGTCACTTACTTTGCATCTGAGAACTGGACAGTGAATAAAGATGGCAGAAGAAGAATTGATTCTTTAGCGTCACGGTGTTAGGGAAGAATACAGAATATCCTGACTGCCAGAAAATCAAACAGGTATGTCTTGGGAAAGGTGCGGCCAGGGTGCTCCTTAAAGACAAGGATGACAAAGCTTTGTCTCTCATATTTTGGACATTTTCCTAAGAGAGACTTTTCCTTAGAAAGAGACGTCATGCTTGGAAAGGTGGAGGGTCAGCAAAAGAGAGAGGACCTTCACCTCGATGGATTGACATAGTGACTGCTGCGGTGGTCTCAGGTGTATCAGGGATGGTGAAGATGGCACAGGGTAGGACAGACTCAGATCTATTGTTCTAGGGTCACTGTATGTTGTTCTTGATTTGATGACCTCCTAACAATAACAAAAATGCTGTAACTTTATAACTTATAGTGATGAGATGAAAAGAATGAATTTTTTTTATGAAGATTGATAACTTAGTAAACCACGTGGACAGTGTCTGTGAGTTGGAGCCCATGCGATGGCAGTGGGATGAGTGGGATGCGGAGGTTTGCACACGGGGAAGAGTGTGTTTATTAAATTATATCCCGATCTCAACAATGGGTTTCAGGACAGCCAGATCTTAAAGTGATATCACAAAGCAAAGTACACCGATTAAATTGTTGTTTACTTGTTCTAAAAAATAGATAAACTAGTAGTTCATTTTGATTTCTTAGAAATGTGTAAGAAGAATGAGGAAGATTGTAATTATTTTTTAAAAAAGACTGAAAAGAATTTTATATAATTCTTTTCATTGCAATATATAATGTTTACTCGATTATTGGTGATTTTTAAAATTTATTCAGTGTACATGTATGGATTTTTAAAAGGGAAAAATATTGGGTAGGTTGATGTGTTGTTTAAGGAGCAGAGCCTGTCTGGATGACAAGAAGCTCCCCACAGAAGCAGAAAATGAAGTTCAGGTGTAGAGGTACTGGGAGAGCTAACAGGTATCACCTACCTGCATGGCACAGGTTACACAAAGAAGCTTGTGCATCGTAACTGAGGGGGACTTGAAGCATTTGCTGCAGATCAAAGAATGCAGCCTTCAGTATGGACTGTATTTTCAACATCAAGAAAACAAAGATCCTCAGCACTGGGCCAATAGATGGGTCATGCTAGACAGAGAAAGGATAGAGGCTGTTAATCTCATCTTGCTTGGGTCCACAGTCAACACCCTTGGCACCAGCAATCAGGAAATCAGAAGACGTATTGCCTTGGGGAAATCTGCAGTGATTGATCTCCAGATTGCCAAAGAACAGTGTGTGCCCGATCCAGGCCGTGGTCTTCTCTGTTGCTTGCTATACATCTGAGAGCTGGACAGTGAATAAAGATGGCAGAAGAAGAATCATTGTTTTTGAGTTGTGGTGCTGGAGAAGAGTATTCGACAGACCATGGACTGCCAAGAAAACAAACAGGTCTGCCCTAGAGAGGGTGAGACCAATTTGCTCTTTGGAGACAAGGTTTTGCATACTTTTGGGCATGTCACCAGGAGGGACTAGTCTTTGGAGAAGGACATCGTGCTTGGATGGGCAGAGGGTCAGCGGAGAAGAGGAAGACCCTGGATGAGAGAGGGATTGTTACAGTGGCTGTGGTAATGGAGTCAGGTGTGTCTGAGATGTTGGGGTGGGCTCAGGATAGGGCAGGTCCAGAGCCATTGTTCACAGGGTCACTAGGAGTGGTCGTCAACTCAATGGCACAGAACAACAGCAAGCCCAAGCCCACTGCCCCTGAGTCCGTTCAGATTCGTGGGGACCCTCTGTCAGGTTTCTAGGGCTGTAAATCTTTCTAGGAGGAGACTGCTCCCCTTTTCCTTGAAGAGTAGCTGGTGGATTCAAACCACCAACCTTCACTTCCCTCCCTACCCACCAGGGCTTCTTGGATGAGACATAGTCCTCTGTGAATGTGCAGTGACACATGGGACTTGGATGTCATTCTTCTCTCCCCCTTAGCCTGTGGTGAGCTTGATCACCTCTTTCAGGATCTGGGGTCCAACGGCTGGTCCTTGTCTATGGTAGAAAGGTTGGCTGCCTTGTTTCCTTCCTTTTAAAATGGAGGGAAACATTTCCAAACATGGGGACCCCACTTCTGCGTGTGTGAGCCTTCCCATTTCCCAACCTCTCCTGTCTCAGTTCAGGAGGCAGTTCAGTGCAGACTCTTATTTAAGTGGGTGTCTGCGCACTGGGAGTGCAGACACGTCGTCTTAGAGCCTCAGAGGACCCAGAATCATCTGGAGAAGCCAGGGCGGCCTGAGCGGGGCCCTGAAAGCCGTGAGTGTACTAACTGTGGACGGGAGGCCATGAATCCTTCCCACGTCAGCTCCATAAAGCAGCCTCCCCGTCCACAAAGCACGTCCATAAAGCGCTGCCAGCCGAGCAGAAAGCCTCGTCCGGCCGGCGGCCCTCTGCCGTCTGGGCTTGTCAACAGGCCCCTTTATGAGAGGAACAGACTCCGTGTGTGAGGGAGCGTGTGCGGGCCAGGCCGGCGCTGGCGCTGTTTGCAGAGCGCGTTTATTGCCTCTGCATAATTTATGAGCTGGAGGGCTGGCCACCATCCGTCTCTGCCAGGGGCTGGCACCGCAGCCCCCGAGCCGAGCTGTAAATTGGATGGTGCGCGCCTGCTGGGCTCGCGGCACAGTCCCCGGGTCAGTATGGGAATTTAATACCAGAAATGGAACTGTTTTCTCACGCGCCATGTGGGCCCCCGCGCAGCCGGGGCTGTTTTGGCAGACTGTGCGGCTGGCCTTGTCGCCGAGCTGTCACTCACCCGCGTGTCGTGTGGGGAGCCCAAGCATTTTTAATCGGCTTGGCATCCGTGCTGCTTCCATAATGGATACCAGTAGGTCTCGGTTCTCCACCATATGCTTAGCTCTGGAGACAAGGTGCTTCTGGGTATATCAGTAATTACTTGATGCAGAATTAAGTGGACCTTGAAATTAGAACTGGACTGTTGGAAGGCAGGAAGCTTAACGCTTTAAGAGAAATAACCCTTCTCAGGGACTTACCGCTGTTAAGACCAGGGGTGGGGGGGTCTCTCCCACCTTCCCCTCACCCTGTCAACCCAGAAGACCCTGTCGTGGGGGGATGGCAACGTGGTGGTGAGGCTTTCAGCTGCCATCGGCCACTACACCGAGAAAATTGGCAGCATCTGGGGAGTGAGCTCACCTGACGGAATCTGCTTCACCGCCCCGCACCCGCACCCTGCCTGACGTTTTGTCACTGTTGAACTGTGCCTGGACTCCAGGAGCAGCAGATGAAAACAGAACCACCAGTCATACCACTGCTGCCCTGCTGTTTCCGGCTCTGGTGACCCTCCATTGGCTTCCGAGGCCGCAGTTCGCCATTTTTCCTCCCTCCAGGTGGTTGATGAGTTTGAACCACTCACCTTTCCGTTAGCAGCCTAGTGCATGAATGTTATGCTCCTTTAGGTGCCTTTGTTGGGAAAATCACTCAGATCATCACTGGGTTCCCTCTGACTTCTGCCTTGCAGGATACTCTAAGCCTTCGCCTCACTCAACGGCCTTATTACAGAACAGAAATCACCCATTGTGCATAACAAACAGCAAACCAAAAATCCGTCAGTGTGGGCCCTCTGGGACTGGAAGTTGTTGGCAAAGATGTGTGTGCATGTTTCTATCATTGTCACTCAATTGGATAACCCTAGGGCGCTGCGGTGGGAAGGAGCCATGCTGCCCACTCGAAGGCACAGGGTTCAAATTCCTTGCTTGCTGCAGTAGAAGGGTGGGCCGGCTGCTCCCACTCCGTTTACTGCCTCTGAAAACTTACTGGAGGGTCAGCTACGGGTCGGTTCTGACGTGACAGTACTTAACAATAATACAACACTGGGGAGCCGGAGGGGGAACTGAAAGATTTTAGAACCTCAAGTCTACACTGTTGTGATGGACGCTTCTAAATACTTACAATAGAAATACCTTAGTCTGGAAATAGAAAGCTGTAGTCCCCAAATTGTGATTTATAATAATAGATATCCACCTTGATCAGGTTTTGTTGCTTATGTTTAAAAGCACTGAGTCAACAATATGGTAATTTGTTTTTCTCTAGACTAAAAAAAAAAAAAAAACAACAAAGTCCAGGAACAGACTGCTCTGAGGTTAAGTCAGTGCCTGAGTCATGTAGACTTTGTCTCCACTGTCTTGTTCTTGGACTTGGGCTTTTTGCCTCATCTCTGCAAGGTAGCTGCCAGAGATCCACACGTCACGTCCTCACACACTCAACTTGAAGACAAGAAGCAGAGTGTTCCTGTTTCCCCCTTTGTATCAAGAAGAGAAACCTCGTTCCAGACCTTCAGCAGACATTTCCTCATGTCATATTTGCCAGAAAGGGACCTCACGACCGCTCTTAGCTGCAAGTAAAATTAGGAAGAAGCCCTCTGACTTTGTTAAACCTGAAAGTGTCAAGAACGGTACCAAGAGGCAGGAAAAGGTCGTGAATGGGTGTGAGGACCTAGTCAGGAGTGACTGCCCTCAAAGCAGTTTATTTCCTGCTTCTCTCCTTGCCCAGGTGGCCACTCTAAACACATCCATGGCATCATCCTAGCCGGCCTGTGTGCCCATGTGTTTGCAGTTCCTGTTGATCCTGCTTTAAGTATTGCTGTGCCGTGTGTTCTTTCCTTTCCCAAACCACAGCACCATGTGGCTCTGGACAGTGTGGTATCTGCCAGTCGGGTCTCCCCGCCATCTGTCCCTTGCCCCACAGATCTGTCCAGTACCTAAGGCGAGGGGTCATTTCCTTGGAATACAGCCAACCTAGTCATAACCCCACTCAGGGTTTGTGTTCCAATGGAATCTGCTAAACAGAAAGTGACTTCAAGGAGAGGCCCGCGTCTTGGTTGAGTTTGTGCTGGTTTCTCGAGGTATTTTGGTGTCACTCTTAGCTGGTCCTGCACCCTCCTCCCAGCCATTGGCAATGGTTGAGTTCATTGTCGTAGCACCTGTGTCTGTCCCTCTCACTGGAGGTCTTCCTCGTTCCCCTTGATTCTGTACTTGATCAAGCATGCTGCCTTTCTTCAAGGACCAGTCCCTTCTGATAACATACACGAAATGAGACGAAGTGTCACCAGCTGAATCCTCCTTCTTGGCTGTCCTCCTTCCGAGCAGATCCTCTGGTTCTCCTGGCAGGCCATGCCTACTGAAGGTCACGGAGTGAATGAATGGGTCTTTCTATCTGCTGCATGTATACTGTAACAAAAACAGAATGGTGGTATCATTTCTTTTTAATCCAAAATTGGAAAGCAAAAGCATTGTTCATTGTCTTCATGATTCGTTTTTAAAAACAGTGTTTCTTTTTTCTTTCATTGTAATGAGATTCCCAAAGCTTTGAAAGAATTCTTTGATTATCCTCAAACCAAGTCACCACTTAGAATATGGACTTTACTGGATATGATGTGATTCTGCCGCCCTGAACCGTATTTTTCTCCCATATCATGAACTTCTTACAGTGGCCTCCAGCCCTGGGCGTGTGTCCTGTCAGTGAGATTTCTCCTTTGCTCTGAGCCCCTAAACCCTGCAGCAGGGCCTCTATGACAAGGACTAAGGCTTGTCAGCTAGGAGCGTTTCCTTCCCAATCCAAATGAGACCAGTGCCTGAGGGTTAATGTCTCTTTAGAAAACACCAGAGATGCAGCTGTCAGCATTTCTTTTTTCTTTTTCTTTGATGTTTTAGCTAAAGTTTACCGAGAACTTGGTTTTCCTTTCATTCATTGTTGCACATTTTCTCCCTAATCATCCCTCCCTCAGTGCTTTTCTATTTAAAAAGAAATTCTTTCATTATTGTACAGTCAGCATTTCTTTTTATTGTTTGTTTGTTTGCTCACAGAGTTCCTGTACATTGTGTGTCATACTCTTCTTCGTTAATATTGGGTTTCATACAGTCATTCCCATTCATTATGTTTTATAAAATCACTCACCATGGGACCTTTCCAGTCTTTTCAGGTCCCTGCTGGATCCTTCCCATTCCCTTCACCTGCTCCCTCCACCCACCAAACTCTGCAGCCTTGTGGTTTTGCCCCTAGCCTTCCTCACCCCTCTGCTTCTACCCCTTCCTCCACTGGGTCCCCATACATGCTTTACTAGTTTTTCTTCTATTTTTACAATAATAGCCTTATGCAGAATTTGTCCTTATGAGGCTGAGTTCGTTCACTCAGCATAATACTCTCCCAGGTTATGCAGTACTTTTTGAAATCATTGTTCCAGAGGGTTGCATAGTACTCGATTGTGTGAATGTACCACAATTTCTCAATCCATTCAGTTGTAGAACATTGGTGTAAAGATCTCCATTTGTGTCCAGTTCCAATTTCCTTGGGGTATAATTCTGGTGGTGGAATAGCTGGGTCATAATGGACTTTCTATGTTCAACTTTTTGATGAAACGTCAAGCCGTCTTCCAGAGTGGTTGTCACATTTTACAATCCCACCAACAGTGTAAGAGAGGTCCCAGCTCTCCACATCTTTCCTCAACATTTATTACTTGTTGCCTTGCTAAACTTTGCCACTGCTAATGGTGTACGATGGTATTTTATTGTGGCTTGTATTTGCATCTCTCTTCTCGCCAGTGATTTTGAGCATTTCTTCATGTGTCTGTTGGCCATCTGAATGTTGTCTTCTGTAAAAAAAAAAAATCTTTCCATGTCTTTTGTCCATTTTGTAATTGGATTGTCATTCTTTTTCTTCTGGAGGCCCAGGAGGTAGAGAAATTGCTTTTATTCCAAGTAACGTAGAATGATCCTGACTCAACATAATCCTGGGCAGAGTTGATGCCTACCTGTCTGGCCTCTCTGTCCTGTGCAGCAGGAGTTCTCGTGTATTACAGAGAGCTTTGCTGGACTGGCCCGGGAATGGGGAAGAACTACAGAGGACGGGCTGGCAAGTACATCAGAAAAGAGGCTTCCAGCCTTGCGCTGTCCATTCCATTGACAATCTCTCCACCTCCCCCAGTGTTTGCCATTTGCTTTCTTTGTATCAGAATCAAGAAGGTCCTCGATCTTGCACTAACCCTCCTTCTCTTTTTATTTTCAGTGTGACAGCGACAGCGACCAGGAAGAGAAGGTAAGCCCATCACGGGTCTCACACACAACATACCGGGGAACCCTCCCCACAGCCTATGCTGACCATTTCTGTAGTTTATTCACATGAGATTTCCTGTGGCCAGATAAAACATGTTTCATTTGGGAGGTCCACTTTTTTAAAAACAAACATGTTAATGTTCTTGGTGTGACATTGAATTTTCCCTTCATGAGAGATGACTTGTAAACTCAAAAGTATTTTACAAGTAGAAATTATTTTAATAACCATCTGAATGTTTCCTTTATTTTTAAAAAGAACATATAAGAACATTAAGTTTACCGGTATGTATATCTTAGGCCATTTCTGCATTTGATTCCCTGCACCATATGCTGCTTTCTGGACATTTTGGTCTTCTTGATAGAAATGTGGGCATTACGTTTTATGTACATTTCCAGGACTCTCATCTTAGGGGCGGGCAGGGGAGACAACATGGGGACTACCGTGTTTGCCCGGGTGAACGGCGAGGTGGGAGGGCAGTTCTTCCAGCAGGTGCAAACTGTGCCAAGGCTCATGGCCACCACCAGCCTCGGTGTGTCCGGTTCGCCGTGGATCAAGGAGAGGAGCTCACTTTTGTGAGCCGCCTGAAGATCGGATCCCAACCTGGTAAAGTGAGCTTCCTGTTGATGGGAGCAGAGGGGTGGTGTGTGTGCCTGACCTTTCTTCCTCACTGTTCCAATTTCCCAACCAAATTCCTTCTCCTCTTTTGCTTCCGCTTTATACAATCTGCAAAGACTTAGGGTCTCGCCGTTCTGGTAGCCTCACGCCGACAGCCACAGCGGCCGCCCGCCCGTTTTCTGAACCCGCCTGCAGGGCTGCCTCTCCAGAGCTCTGTTCTCCTCCATTCACCTCCGGCACGCCCGCAGGTTTTACCTGCACTCCTGTGGTTAGTGCTCAGTGGGATTCCTCCATCAACCCCGAATTTCCACCCCCCCCCCCAACGCCTCCTCTGCTGCCAGCCTCCCAGAGCGATGTGAAGGCTCCTGTTGGGTCCTGTCGTTAATTTGAATTCAGCATATGTAGCCTGTTATAAAATGCGAGACATCATCATTTGAACAGGTCAAGCATATTCAGATGAAGACAAATGGTGCTTATTTGATTTCCTTAAAATCAGGAAATGAAAAAAGTGCTCTCTAGAGAAATCATGCTCTGCCTGACTTGGATGATAGGCCGACGCGTGTCCCCAGATAAGAACAGGCCCTCGCCTGGAGGTTTTTATCTCTGAAGGACGGTCAGGACTGTCAGCCTGCTGACATGTGCATTAACCATGTCATTTTAAACAAAGTGACCTGTGGAAGGGTGCACTGTGCTGGGACATGGTAATGGGCTGTTGGATGACAGCGAAAGTGTACACTGGAAAGGCGGCCTCGGATTATTCTTTTGTTTAACTGACAAGTAGGCGCTTCCCTCCTGCAGCCCCGTGGGATCCCTGGCTCCTGGGTGTAGGGCCCCTACTCTCATAGATGTCTGTGCCGTGGGTTTCAGAGGGAGTGGACAGCAGGGGGGGTGCAGTATCCAAGGCCTGGTGGTCACAGAGACGCAGGCCCTGTTTCCACATTGGAAGGACTTTGTCATCTCCTAGCAGGCACCACAGGGCCTCGGGAGGGAATGGTTCCTTTGGACCCTTGCCCAGGGACATCTTTGGGGCTCAGTCCCACAGGCAACAGCCAGCCTGTGGTACTTGTCCAGGAGGCTGGACCTTAAGTGGGGATTCACAACCAAGCCAACCGTAGGGTCAGCCAGCATGCTTGAGCAGAGGTAGAGGGAAGGTGATAAAAAGAAACCCTTTTGCATTCCTGGGTTCTTCATCATTGTTCTTAACCTTGTCAAGGTGTTTGAATGCCCCAGGGGTACCCAGCCTTCTCTGCGAACTGTTACAGGATTTCCCCAGGGCTCTAGAAGGTGCAATCAGGATGGCCATCTGGGGCTGCCATCTTCTAGACGTTAGCCACTGGGATTGGCAAAGGGGCTCGCTGAACCCCCAAAGAGAAACCCCACCCACGTGTTGGTTCTGACCTGAATTCCGAGTTACTGTCGCCTGGTTTCTGTCTCAGAAGCAGAACAAAGCAGAGTATTAGTTACTGGGGGTGGATAGGTAGCCAGCACCCACCCCTCACAGGTGGGGAGGAATTCAGGGCAGTGAGTAGGGATCTGGGGCCAAGAACTGCTTGGAAAACTAGAGAGTCAGTGAGAGAGGAAGACTCTGACCAAGTTGAGTTGCTACGGTGACTCCAATGGTTTTAAGCATGGCTGAGATTATGAGGATGACACAGAATGGGGCGAGGTTTTGGTCTGTTGTCCACAGGACCACTGGGAGTCATAGTCAACTCAATGGCACCCAACAATAGCCAGGCCCAAGATGGTGGTGACTGCAGGGCACAGGGGGGCAGCAGGAGCCTCAGTTCAGTGCATCTCCGTGTGTCGTGACATGGCCATTTTTCCATTGCGTGCTGGCAGTCCTACCTTCCTGGCACTAGGCCGGGCACTGCCCTTGTCTCCCTGCCCCGCCGCAGGCATTTCTCCAGGACTTTGGAGGCAGGCAGAGCAGACCTTCTCTGATTGCAGCTGGGCCTGCTCAGCCCATTTAGAGTTAAAGCCGTGGGTTTCCCCTCTAGACTGAAATTGTCTGCTGTGTGTCACTGACCAAGCCCCCACCTCCTGACCGGTGCTCTGAGGTGGTGCAGGGTCCCTGTCAACCTCAGGTTCCAGAGACTCACGCCGTGGCCCTCAGAACCACCCTCCCACCCCCGCTACCCACGGCAGCTTTCATGTGCTGCTCGGAGGACTCGAGTTCAAATCTGAATTGCTAATGGTGCCAGGGATGCCACTCCGCATCCTGGGATGCCTCCTGAAAGACCCTCCGGGGATGCTGGTGGAAGCAAGCGTGAGACTCGAGGGGACCCTCTGGGAGCTCTCTCCAGAAGACCTGTCATGCCTGTATTCCAGGGGGATCCACAGAACCGGCGCTCTAAAATTAGAGTACTGTATTTCACACAGCTGACTGAATTAAGATAAACTCTGCTTTCCTCTGGTGCGGAGCTGTAATTTATAAAATGATACCCTTACTAATTAATGTGGAAGTGGCTGGGAAAGGGGCTGAGGAAGCGAAGCTTTCCATAAATGCAGGAGCCATCCTCTCCTCGTGCGTGTGGAAAAGAGGACATTTCTGTTCTCTGCGGACAGGCTGGAGGACTTTTCAGAAGGGGGACTGGGGCAGGAGATCAGACGAGTCAGCATCTTAAATGTGGGATCACTATGTGGGGGAGTTACCACAGAGACAAGAAGCGGTGCTTGGCACCGTAATCACCCAAAGTAAGCAATGATTCCGCCCCCCACTCCAGAGGAATTGGTGTCATGGACACAGAGCTGAGAGGCCACAGACCGTGTGTTTGGTCTGTGTGTGTTGATCTGTTTCCCGTTTCTCTGCCAGTGCCATAGCACCTGTAGGAGAGGACAGCTGCAGCACACGGTCCCCCAGGCGCTAAGTCTCTGCAGAAGCAGATTGCCCTATCTTTGTCCTTGTAACTTCAAACCTGACTTTATCGTTTTGCTGAGCGCTTCTACCTCTGTGTCACCAGGCCTCCTCTTGCATTAAAGCACCAACCCTCTCTCCTAAGAAACACCTCTTCTGTGGCTCTGAAGTTCATCAGGAGACTTAAAGTCATTCTCTCTCCATCAGCCCACTTCCTGTCTATCATCTTGGCCACATGGCTTGTGTTCAGCTCTGTTATTTATGACCTTGTTGCCATGCAACAGGCAGACAAATACGGTAACTTAACCACGCTGGGCCTCGGTCTCCTTACCTGACAGATGGGAGAACAGTAGCTCTGCCCTAGCACTGTAAGGACTAAGGAGCTCAGCTCCAGACCTGACCCACAGTGCATGCTCATTAAGGTTGAAGTTGTTTGAGTCAGTCCTGACTCAACAGCCGTGAGTTTGCGTTTGTGAGTCAGAGCAGATCCCTTAGGAAAGGAGGAAGGCTGCCCTCCTCTTTAGAAATCTTGGGCTCTGCCCCAGGACCTGCCAGAATATCTGAGAGTGATTCGTTTCCATAGGAACCCAGGGTTCAACCGTTGTCCCCAGGGTGCTTTTTGCTGGGTGTTACTCAACTTGGAAGGGCCCCCAAACAGCATTTTTATCCAAACTTTGCCCTGAACACAATGCCAAGGAAGAGCAAATCTGCTGGCCTGGAAGGACCATATGGCCGTCCTATGACTAGCATGGTCCTCACCCCCTGGGCAGCAGTGTCTGAAAGCCCAAGCAGCGGAGGTCCCCAAATACCCATCTCAGGAGAGAGGATGCCATTCAGCACATACGGGTGGACAGGACTTGGATGTTTTGTAAAAAGCTTCCTAGGTGATTCTGATAGACAGTTGGCTTTGAGACTGAAGTGCCTGATAATCCGTGCCGCGTAGAACATTTGCTTCCCCTTAACTTCTGACTGCTTAGGAGCTGGATGGGAAAGCTGCAGAGATGGGGGGAGAGTGTGGGTATGTGAGCACACAAGTACCTGAGGTGCTAAAAGGGGCTTGTATTTATAGATCCACATACGCACTGTCTCCCTTTGCCTGGTGACAGTGTGGTTAAAGCATCAGCTGCTAGCCAGAATGACCTCGCGGTGTCCACTTCCGGCAGTGCTCTCTGCCTTGGGATCCTGCGGGGCAGCTCTCCTCTACCCCACAGTGTTTCTGGGAGCTGGAGTCAACACGATGGCTGTGCATTTGTTTGATTGGTTGGGTAGTTTATTGAGTTTGGTCTGAGTCTGAAATCACCTCAGTGGCAGTTGTTGTTTAGAGTTGTGGGGTTTTTTTTGCCTCTGACACCTTTTCATCTCAGTCCCCCTGTCTAGTCTACATGATGGCAGAGTGACCACCTGGAGAGGAGGCCACCTGGGGTTTGCACCCCAATACCGGGACAACCTGGAGGAACTCTGACTGAATGAGACTCTCTGAAGCCCATCTCCACGTGCTCACTTTCTAGTGCAGTCTTCTTTTTCAATTCATGCTACAGTTGGTTTGTGTTTGACCAGAAGTATTGTGGTTTTTGTGGCCAAAAGGATTTTGTGGTAGTTTTTAGGGAAGAGCTTGTGTTTGTTGATAGACATTGAGAGAAGAAGGTGGGGAAGTATGATGGCTTCTTTAAAAAGCTGGAAAGCAAACCAGCGAAGGTTTATGTTCCTAATGCAGCAGAAATCACGCATCTCAATTCACTCTCGAGAAGCCCAGTAAGCACTGGTGGGCACAGAAGATGGGCCAGGTGGCTTGTGCTCGCAGTGGTAGCGTCCTGTCCCCTGGTAGGGCACATCTCACTGTGAGCCCCTCAGCAACATAGCAGATGCTCAGGAGAAGGTCTCTTCATTGATGTAGGAACTGCCACTTGCTTTTGCAATAGGAGATGCTCTGTCCAAGGAGACAATGCAGAGATGCCATCCTATGTTGCAAAGTGAGAAAGGAATTTTCTCCTCATTTCCAGATAGCCCAGCAGTAAGTAGCCACGTCCCATGAACAGAGCGAGGACCATGTCATGTCGCTCCCAGCTTCATGCCCTTGGCACTCAGACAGCCTGGCAGGACTTGAATGTCTTGTTTGTATTTCTTTTCAGAGACACCACACTCCAGGTGGAGGGAACAGGTTCTGACGGCAGACACTCGAACTTTCAGAAAGCCGCTCAGAAATTCCCAGTGACTTTAGTGCCCTGCTTGTTTGGGCATCATCCGTGGCTCTTAGCTGAATTTCAGGAGCTTTCCATTCTAGACGCCTGGCCTCCATCTGCCCATCTATTCAGCCTCCATACACGCTCCAAAAGTATGTCTGGGTCAAACTGACATTTCATTGTTCATCCAACACCGTCATGTTGCCAGTGCGTCTGATTACGTTGTCTCCACCCACGGTTCCTCTTGATGCCATCATTGGATGAAATTTTTGTGCAGAATCGTTTTAAATCCTGAATCTCATTAAATGTCTCCACTTTTTCATAACACTTTCAGGCCAAACCATATTTTGCTGTACTGTCAGTGAATGCATACATAGAATATCTGCCCATCACCTGTGTGTCATGCACCCAAAAAGGCAGTGGCTGTAAATGTACTGACTCCTGATTAAATATAAATGTACAAAAATGAAAATACTCTCAGGGGTCCATGGCAATGCAAAGAACAGGTTCTATAAATGTTGTTGTTCACAGTGAAACGGGTAGCAGAGAGGGAAAGTCAGAAGGCCTGCTTTCTGATTTCTCATTAGCCAGCTGTGTGGCCTTGGGCAACTTAACTAATGTTGCTGAACCTTCCCCTCCTCCACCTTGCTATAAAATGAGGCTAGATCCAGTGATCCGGCCTTGAACATCCTGATCTCCTGTGTAACCACTCAGCTCATCCCCACAGCGTCGGATAACTCAGAGGGCAGTGAAGGTGGAATTGGCTTTGCCTTTTCTGAAGGAGAAGATTCTATAAGGAGTTGTCTCGGTTTCTCACTCGAGGTGCTGGCACTTCTGCCTGGCACGTGTGGCTTACGCACTCCTTCCCATGACTGGACATAGGGATCTCTTGTCTGTAAAGGGTCCTCACCTATGTGCGCATTTATTCACTCAAACCCACCCACTTTCTTACCTTTCTCCAGTGTCTGCTCATCGCTCGAGGTGGGCATTGTAGTAGATGGCTTTGTTGGGATTGTAACCATTTACCTACCAGTGAGTAGTGGCCTCATTGGTTTTGTATCAGTTCAATGTTCATTGCAGGTATTTAGGATTGCACAGGAAGTTAAGTGAAGAGCTGGCTTACCTGTTGTGTTTCACTTATCAGCTAGGCTGGGGATGAGTCACTGGACCCGTTACAGAGATTCTCCTGGGCTTGTCTGAGGTTGAGGCCATGGTTGTAGGTGCTCAGAAAACAGGCTGTGGTGCTCGGTCTGAAAATGAGCTTAGGTCATGTCTTACCTGAAGGGCAAACTACAGAGTCAGGAAGCAGGTGGAAGCGATGGCTCCCTGCCTCAGGGCCTTGACCGCAGGCCTGACCTGCTGAAAAGCGGGAGGGTCAGGAGCAGAGCAAGTGCACGGGTGAAGCGTGCAGCAGCATCTGGTTCTCCTGGCTTCTCGTGCCGGGTACCCCGGCTGTTCTCTGGGTGCTGGGAGATCTGACTTCTTCTGTTGGCTGCAAAGTGTTCAGTCTCAACAGAGACGTAAGGATTTCTGGAGGGTTGTACACCTGTGCGTGCGTGTGTTTGGTTTGATTCATTCCCTTATGGCCCCTTCTGGATGGTGGGATGTTGACGATAACTGGTCCTCATCGCTGTGCCAGAAGTTAGCCAAACTTTGTACTTTTCAGAAGACCCAAAATTCAAGGGATATTTCTTCTACTACTTTTTCCTTTTTTTAAAAAAAAAAAAAAAGTCCGTCTGGGCAGGTCAAATCAGCCCCATTCTGTACAAGCACAGAGCTTCCCCCTGTAGACAGCAGGGCAACTTCAGTAGCTTAAGGAATAACTACAAGTAGTGGGTTCCAGTGTTCCAAACCCAGGCTTACTTCCAGTTCCAAAATACGCATGTGATTATAGGGACACGGCGCAAAACATGTGGAGGAAGAAGTGTCCGGGCACCTCAGGATGGAGGGTGACCAGACACCCAGAGAGCTCTGCTTGAGCTTCATCTTGTCTCTCTGGGGACTTGCAGAACGCGATGCCTCAGTTCCCTCTACTCTTGGTCTAAACAGGTAGGCGCTACCCATTCCTTAGGGTGGTGTAAGCAAATGAGATTAGGGGCAGTGATAATAACGGGGAGGGTAAACAGTATATAGCACCATTTCCCATTAAAGAGAGCATTTTACCATCCAGAACACATTCACAAACACTATCTTTGGTGAGCTGATTAATATTTATTGGGGGGTCTATATGCATCCTAGGGAGCGTTGGTGGCCCCGTGGTAAGGAGTTGCCCTGCCGGCCCAAAGGTAGGTGATCCACGTTCACCAGCCTCTCCCTGGGGGAAGGATGGCAGTCTCCTCCCATGGGATTTACAGCCTCTGAAAACTCACTGGAGGGCCAGCTGTGAATCAGTTGCGACTCAGCAGTGGATAACAATTATCTGCATCCTCAAGAGGCCTGGTGGTGCGGTGGGTTGAGCATTGTCCTGCCTGCCAAAGGGTTGGCCCTTAATCCACCAGCCACTGCAAGGGAGAGATGAGACTGTCTGCTTCTGAAAGCCTGGCAGCTGCGGGAGCCCTCCAGGACCGTTCTGCTCTGTCCTTACGGGGTTGCTGTGAGTCAGAACTGGTAGAGCCACAGGAGATGTGGTGGTTTGTTCATGTCGTCACATCGCAGTGTGCCCAAGTTCATGCTGCGTCCTCTCAAGGACTTCATCACAAGTAGGTGCCCTCCTCTTACAGAGAAATAAAAGGAAACTCAGCAGCCAGTGAGAAGTGGAGCTGAGATGGAAAATCTCTTAATATTCCAGGACCCGGACTCTCTGTCCCCCATCACGCCCCTTCCCTGTACATCGGGGCCAGTTGAAATACGTGCCATTTGGGACTGCTTGCTGTCTTCTTTTCTGTGTTCAAGTGTCTCTTGTGCTACGTGAGGGGTGCGCTGTGCTTCTCTCCCCGCCCTCACCTGCACCCAAACGGCCTGTCCTGCTGTAGAAACGTCCAGCCTGGCGGCTGCTCAGTAAACACTGAATAACACTGCAGACCCACCGACTTCGCTGTGCAGACTCTTCTGAGGCTTGCCCTTTGTTTCCCAGGAAGTGCATGGATCCCAGTAAGAACAGGAGCACTGCAAGGTGTGTGCTTAGCACAACAAAGGAGTGTCCAGGTCACCACGCCTTGTGTGCGGAAGAGCTGGACTTGGAACAGAGGGATTCTGGGCTTCCAGTCTGGGGCTTCTTGGATCCCGTCTCATCTCCTCAGTTTGTTGTCCTCTATGTGACCACATCAGAGAAGGGATATGGTGTCACCACGGCTCCAGATTGTTCCCAAGGTGGCTTCCCTCCAGATTATCATTAACACCTCAAGAAGCCTTCCATCCACCCCAGACCCTGCCCCTGCCCCCGTGAAGCCCACAGGCCTCTCCTCTTCCTGCAGCAAACACCGCAGCGGGCGTCCCTGCCGCCCGGAATGGCGGTAAATATCCACAGCCACCACATCCATATTAAAGATTATGGATTTGCCACCAAGGGGAGGATGGAGTGTTTCTCGGCTGGAGCGTGTGCCGGCTGAGCTGATTACGGCACAGCGCTCTGTCAGCCAATGATTTGTCCTGTCCTTTATCATCTGTGTCACTCAGCAGCGAGCTGGCAGGGGGAGCAGATTGCCCCCTTCCCCCCTTTTTTTTGTACCCATTTCGTGTAGAAAATTTGTATTTACTTTGGGAGTGTAATTTGTTCCTCATGGATAATGTGACCCTGAGCGGAGCTGGATCATGGGTTAGTTGAAGTGATATTTTCCGCTAATGGTAGTCGTACATCATCGCTGTCAGCTCGGGTTAGGAGGCAAACACATTACAGCTCCATTTTACCTCTGCAGGCATCTGGGATTATTTGCCATAACCGAGTATGACATGACCACACTACAGAGTGCATTAAAATTTTACTGGCTTCTCGGGCAAGTTCCCCGGCTCTCCCCGTGCTCCAGGCAGGCAGCCTGATGGGAGCCCCGGGGCCCTGACATCCTGCTCAGAGGTGCTGCTGGGGCTGGCCAGGCGGGCACCTTGCCCACTGTCCGGAGAAGGAGGCCAGGAGGAACACACAGGGAGCCAGGCTGCAGGAGGTGGGCGTGCTTTGGGCATCCTGGAGTAAGAGGTGACCACGGCTTCCCCTGTGTTGTGTGCTGTGTCTGCGGTGTATAGTCCTGGGTAGGCCGGACAGCAGAGTCTGTCTCCACAGAGAAGCCCAGAGAAGCACCAGTCCAGCCTGGCCCTGGCCTAGTGTCTGTTTTGTTGCCTGGGGTCAGACTGAAATAAGACGCTCACTGTGATCGAATCCATGTCTGTCCACACACCTGAGCTGCACCCGATGGTCTGTAAGCCCCATGAGGAATGTGCTGAGACATTACTCATTATTGTCTTGTTGTTGTTGTTGTTGTTACCCACCCAGCATGGCAAAGATTATGAAAACAGCGCAGGATAGAGCAAGGTTTCAATCTGTGTTATCCTCAGGGTTACTATGAGTCATGGTCAAGTCCATGGCACCTAACAGCCACCAGCACCTACCGAACGTTTGCCCAGCCTTTCCGTGTGTTATCTCATGCCCTCCCATTGACATGATGGTGTGATCACTCTGTTTTACTTTTGAGGAAACTGAGGCCTAAAGGTTAAATCGCTTAGTGGATGTTCTAGCACTGGTAAGCGATAGCGGTGGCCTTCCTGTCTGGTATCCGGATCTCTGGCTTCAAACCTGTATGTTTCTAGTGGTTCTTGCTGTGTGAAGATAGTAACTGTCCGTTAGTAATACTTACTACGTGTGTTATGCATGCTAACTTGTTTAGTCCTCACTGAGGAGGAACCTGCAATCAGCTGCTGCTCTATGAAGCGTGTTGGTTCAGATCTTATCCCACCAGCTTTGCAGGAGAGAGGTCTGATGAGCCGCCTTCCTGAAGGATTAGCATCAGCAAAACCCTAAGAGAGAATTCTATTCTGTGACAGATGGGGTATCAGCTCAGTCTAAACCAGACCCAGTGCTCTCGAGTCATTTCTGATGACTGGACACCCAGATTTCAAAGACTATAAATAGCTTTACAGAAGGACACTCATTTGTCTGTTTGTTTTGGGGTGGATGGTGTTTTCAAACTAACAACCTTCCGTTTATCAGCCCAGCACATCCATGCTACACCCCAAGCACCAGCAACTAGTAAAAAACCGCAGCAGTGCGCCTTCCGGCTCAGAGGCTGCTGGGAGGCACCATCATCAGCCCCGCCTCGCAGCCACCTCGTGTACTACAATGCACTCTTGTCCATCGAGGAAGCCCGCTCCACCCTGCACTACCCTCAGAGGCACTGGCGTGCTGGCAGCCACTGCGGCAGGCCTTCCTCATTGCATCTTTCTGGCTAATACGGCCCCATTTTACAGAGGAGAACACTGACTCCCCAAGACGTTCGGCCTTACGCTCAGAGTCCGACACCTGGCACGTGGCAGGCCACAGGTGGCACACCCAGGCCGTCTGGCTTCAGTCCATGTTCTTCCCACAAGCCCTCCGTCCCTTGTGTCACATCTCTGTAAACCTGAGGACTACTAGGAAAGCCCCGTGGAGCTCAGTAAGGCGTCAGGATGAAGGGAAATGTTCAAAGACTATTTTATCACTTTCAATTGAAACTCAAACTAGCATCCAACAAAATATTGCTCAAAAGAATGCGCTGTGATGAGCTTTAATTAAGTAATAAGTCCCATTTGCAGTCAGCACATTACTTGCATACAAATGGTCCTTGGAAGGTGCTTGAGACGCATTTATTTTGCTAGGTTACAGCTAAGCAGTCACTTTGGCAAAATAACGCGTCTTTGATATTGCTTAGCAGCCTTCCCCCACCACCATCCCTCCCCCCTCTTTTTAAACTTAGTTTGAATCATGATCTTTCACCTGAAGAGCTGTCTCCCAGCAGTGAGCGAGAACTATTCCACGTAGTGGGTGAGCTGGGGTGGGGGCCGCACCAGTGTACACGCAGACAGAGGGCAGGCGTTTCCCTTTGTTCTCTCACCCCGCTGCCCCCTCCCCACTCCCTCCTCTGAAGACGTGCACCCTGGACAGAATGGACAAGCCTTCACTCAGTGACAAGGTTGGGTTGTGCATACGTGGACTTAATGAAGCACACAGAAAACGAGTTAGATCTTTTACCCTTAGGGCATTTCTTAGCATACTGCACCAGAAGAGCCACAAGAGACAAGCGTAGCTCTGCTCTTGGAGACCTTGGAAATGAAGCCAGCGCGCCCTGAGAGCAGGCGTACACCTTCAGCCCTCCTGCTAGATTGCGGTCGGTCCAGGGTGCGGGCCTGATTTCCTCCACTGGCCTTAGATCCAATCACTCGAGAAGGAGAAGGGAAGTATTGATCCAGTCATTGAAAACCAATTGTCCCTTACAAATGATCTGTTTCCAGTGCAGCAGTAGAGAATGGATTTTCCAGCGACAGCATGCGTCATAACGACAGCATACTGGGATGGTTTCCTTTGTTTACACGGAGTCACTCTTGCACCCTCGCCCCTTCCTAAACCTGTCATGATGGACGGGTAGGTCTGATTTTTTTTAAAAAAGGGCATGAAGTTTATGCTGATGGAAATTTGGGTAGCGATAACAGAGGACGGTTACAGAAGGTGATTGACGTCACTGACAGCACAAAGCATCCCCGTGATGACCGTGGGATGGGTACGTGGTGTGTCACATTGTTGTTAGGTGCCATCAAGTTGACTATGACTTACAGGCTCCCTGTGAACATTGCTTTGTCCTGTGCCATCACCACAATCTCAAGTCCGTTGTTGAAGTGTCACTGTCAGTCCATCTAGTTGAAGTTCTTCCTCTCTTTCTCTGACTCTCCACTTGCCCTGGCCTTCTCTCTGTGGCCAGTAGCGAAGCAACATCTTATCTCATCGTGGGGGTGCTTTTGTGTCTAACTCCCCGTGGCTTACAGCCCCAGATTCCATCAGATTCTTAAGGAAACCAGGGTGGACTCGCCCCGGGAGCTCACCTTCCAGTGGGCTGATCTGCCTCACAGAGGATCTGATCACCTTCCTTGAACCAGGGCTGAATTAGCTGCTTGGAGACCAGGGGGCAGCAGCAGTATCGCTATGGACAGCACCTGGAGGCTGATCAGCTGTGGCCTGATGTGGCCGAGAGAGTTCTTAGAGACAAGCCACCCAACCTCATGACCAGGCAGGAAACAAAGCCGCAGTGCGGTGGAACAGACCCACGGGGGACAAGGGCTGAGGGTGCTATTCTCAGGGTTGGGTCAGCCAGGCAGGTTCCGTTGGTTTATAATCCAGAGGGCAAAGTGAATAAAAGTAGAAACGTTTCTCCCTGTGTCCCTTCACACTCAAGCCCTGGTAGCATAGTGGTTAAAGACTTCCACTACTAACCCGAAGGTCAGTGGTTTGAACTCCCAGCTACTCACCAGGAGAGAAATGAGGCCGTCTGTTTCGTCAGCTGTCAGCCTTGGAAACTATGGAGCAGCTCTGTCCTCCTCTACAGGCTCAGTGTGCATTTAGAACAGGCTCAGAGGCCATGGGATTTGCTTTGTCGTTTTACTCTTCACACCTGTCCTCCTCAGAAACGGAAATGAGGTGAACAGAGAGAGGAGCTGCCTTTCCCACCATCCTCCACCAGGGAACCCGTCTCCCTCTGCAAACCCAGTTAGGCTCATTGCCTGCTGGGAGCCAAGTCTGCAGGCTTCCCCTGGAAGAGGCTCTGTAGGAATGAACTGGCTCTGGGAGGCAGAGCAGCAAGGACACCAGGGCTCAGGACCCCTAGTGCCGGCATGCTGAGCCCCTTTGACCCCTGATTTTAGAGTTAGGAAAAGTTTCAAGCAAGGTACTGGAAATTCCCACATATCCTTTCCCTAAAGGTTCGTATAATTAGGCACAGGATTAGCATCCAGACGGTAACATCACCTGATCCATTGATGTGCAGACCACCCTCAGGTTTCTGTCTCCCCACCGATGGTCACCTCGACTGCAGGCTTTCATCCAGGACCCGTGATTCACTTAGGAGCCCCGTGTGCACAGTCTCCTTCTGTCCAGGACAGCTCCTCAGTATGTCTTGTGTTTTATAACCGTGACATCTTTCGGTCTTCCCCCTTCAGTTTGGGGTTGTCTTATGCCTGCCCTTGATTGGATGGAAGCGATGAACTTGATGCAGGAATGCCACGCGAATGATGCTGCGCCCTTCCTTGCAGATCAGGAGGCGCACGGCGTCTCGTTACTGGTGACACCAGCCTTGATTGACGTGGTTGCCACCTTGTCTGTGAGGCATCTCCACTGTACAGTTGCTGTTTTGCCCTTTCTTGGCAAAATAGGGACCTAGTAGGGAGAAATTTCTTTGAGACTAGGCAAATGATCTGCTTTTCACCACTCTCACCCACTCATTTTAGGATTCACCAAGGATTTCTTTTTGTTTTGAGTAACAATTCCTGTGGTCTTGACCTAATGATCATGAAGTCCTGGTGGCATAGTAGGTCAGTGTGAGGCTGCTTATCCAGAGGTCAGCAGTTAAACCCGTGGGAGAAGATGGGGCAGGTGCTCCTGTTAAGTTCCTGCCCTGGAGCTCGGGGGAGGGCTGCCTGGAGCCACGCTACTCAGCATCTGTGTGGCTTTTGGGCTGAATGGTAGGACTTGTGCGTCTAAACCAGCACGAGGCATCCTGCACCTGGTCCAGAAGATGACCACTGGCCTCTTGTTGGATGACGACCGTGGGTGTGCTCCAACAGGCCAGGCCTTAGCTCTGAGGATTTGTCTGTGTGAGAACAGAGATGTTCTCTGCCCTTTTGGTGTTGGGGATACTTGCAAGGTGCAGGGGTGAAGCCACAGTTCCACTTCTCTGGAGACATAGCAGTATGTCCTTAAACAGTTTACTTGATGCTTTAACTTCTTGCTATTTCCTTCCCCTCTTTAGTGTGGATCTCAAACATCCAGGGCTCTGATGGCTTAGTCCGCACCTTCTTGTGCTCCTAACCACAAGTCCGAGTGTCTTCTGTGCTTGAAATTCACAGACACTCCTTGAGAGAAAGACGGGCAGCCTCTGCCCACTGTGATTTACAGCCTCAGACCCCCCCGATGGAGGGTGACTGTGAGTCAGAACCGGCAGAGTGAGGGTCAGTCATAGTATGGAGAATAACTGTCCATAATAATGGATACTCATTAAATGTTACAGTTCAGGCCCTTCTCATAGGCCCTACTTAATATCCACCACCACCACCAAAATCCCCACCATGCACGAGCTGATTAATCCATCGCAGCCACGTCAGTCATTCGCCTGGAGCAGACAGAACCCCCACGGGCACGGTTTGAAGCAGTTGAGGAAGATCAGAGAGATACAGAGCGTGAGCCGTGTCATCAGTCAGTGGAATGTGGACAGGAATTCCCCAGGGAGCGAGCAGCAGCGAGCAGTCACTACGTTGTGGAGAAGCAGGAGCTCTCTGGAAAAGAATAAGAGGTGGTTGGAAGGAAAATAATGTTGCCACAGGGACGGACAGCCTTTGTGATCTCTGAGGGGACTTGGTTAATCTCGTGTTGGATTTACTCTCATAAGTACTGTCGATTCCTTCAGGTTCGTTAGTTTCCTCCTGGACCCTCCTCGTCCTCCCTGCTGCCCACCTGCCATTGGCCTCCCGTCTGCAGGAAAGGTTCTTCATGCCAAGTGCCGTGTGCCCTTCTTCAGCCCTCACTGAGCGGACTGTGTGCTTCAGGATGGGAGTCCTGCTTTGGGTAGAACTGGTGGTAAGAGGCTGCACTGATGAACCACCGAGGAACAGTGATGGGGATGTGAAAGCCAGGTTTTCTTTCTGCAAGGTGGGAGCAGGGAGGCGAGAGGATAGTGCCGGCTCTGTGAATCCACAGAGCACACAATCTGGGAGGTATCTTACTGTTTGCGTGGGAGGAGGACAGCCAGTCCTTGTCGCGTGTCTCAGCATCTCAAGGTGTGGAAGGAAGGAAGGAAGCTCCGTCGGGAAGGAAGCTCCGTCGGAAAGGAAGCTCCGTCAGGCTACAGTGGCTCGGCCAGCGTTTTCGTTTTCTCTGGCAGCTGTAACAAATTACCCCATACTTGGTGTTCCAAACACAAGAAATTTGTTCTCTAATAGTTTCAGAGGGAGGTGGCCTAGTGGCAAGAAGCACGTGGTTCGAGGCCACCAGCTGCTCTGCAGGAGAATGGTGGGCAGTCTCCTGCTGTGCAATTAACTGCCTCTGAAAACCCGCCGCCGGAGGGTCAGCTGTGGGTCGGTTCCCACTCGAAAGTATACAACAACAGGCATTTTAGAGCCTCATCTGTCACCCAGAATTCTGGTCACAGAGACAAGGTAGCAACACTCTGAAAGTGCTAACTTAGAAGTAGCAGAATAGATATCTGAAACTAGCTCCCCTAGATCTGCAGAGCCCAGGACTCGGCTCAGCTGGTAGTTTCTAGGGGAGAAGTACCAGCTTTAGGGTCAGGAAGTCCCATCCTGGCTGCCAGCTGTGCCACATGCCAGCTCTGAGCCTTAGTCTCCTCCTCTCTGAACCATGGTACACGAGGGTTTGAAACTGGCATGATAACTTGTTGGCCATCTGGTACCCTCTTGCATACAGCTTGAGTAGTATTAATACAGCTGTCGGGGACCTCTCCTGAGTATTAAAGAGCAGTGATGTCATGCTGGAGACTAGGTGTGCCTAATCTGAACCATAGTCTTCACAAGTGCGTGCTATGCGTTGGAGAGCTGGACATTGACTAGGGATAATAGAAAGAGAATTGATGCCTTTGAGCTGTGGTGCTGGAGTATTGAGTATACCATGGACTGCTAGGAGAACAAACAGATTTGTCCTTGGAGAGGGTGAAACCGGGCGGCTCCTTGGAGGCAAGGATTCTGATACTTTGGGCATGATGCATGGAGGGACCAGTCCTTGGAGAGGGACGTCACGCTTGGGAGGGTGGAGAGACAGTGCAGGAGAGAAAGATCCTTGATGAGATGGATTGATTCAGTTATTGGGGTAATGGGAGTAGGTGTGTCAGAGACAGGTTTGCACAGGATAGAGCAGGTTTAGGGCTCTTGTACATAGACAGCGACTCGACAGCACATAACAACAGCAGCTTCCAGGTTACTGTGAAGATGGAGTAAGATGTGGATGCCACACAGTTTCATTGGCTGGTCTTGGGAAGCAGGTAACCAGGCCTTTCTTCCTAGTCTACCTCAGCCTGGATGCTCCCCTGAAACCTGTTCAGTATCACAGAAACACACAGACCTCCACTGGCCAACAGGTGATGGCTGTCTTTGTGGAGTGGCTTGGCCAGGAGTCGAACCCAGGTCTCCTTTGTGGAAGGTGAGAGTTCTACCACTGTCCCCCAGGACCTAGTTGCCTACTGGGATTGAATCATTAAACCAGTGACACGCTGCATCCATGTGTGGTGAGGTAACCCCTGCCTCGGTAGAAATCTCAGCTAATCTCTAGTGAGGACCACTCACTCCACTCCCAGCCCTCCGTTCTCTCTCTGAGGGAGGCGGGCCTTTCAGGACTGGGGGTGGTGCGGAATGCACACACCGCAGCATTTTCTCACCAAGTTCAGTGCTGCCGTCTTCATCCACGCGTCCACGTCTTCTCATTCACCCTCATTACTGTCAGGCGACTCAGAGCTGATCCTCCGCTGGGTTTGCCGGGGCTGGAAATCCCGCAGGAGGACACTGCCCATCTTTAGGTCAAGAAACCACTGGTGGACTTGAACGTCAGAGGGTTGTGGTCCTTGTGTTCACAGCTTCCTCTCAGGCTAGGCTGCCAGGGCTTCCTGGTTTGTCCACCTCTGGTCCCGTCAAAGGCAGTGGAGAGCTAAGGAAGGACCTGAATTCTCGCCCTGCTCTCTCATTCGTCCTGCTCTCCAGCGGAATCGCTGTGTCTGGGAGCTGCCACAGTGGAGTGAGAAGCTCTTCTCTGGAACAGGGATTTGTCATCTGCACTGATGCAGATTGAAATTTTCAGAGACTCGGTGCAGTTAAACACACTTAACAGTGATTTTTGCTGAATGTAATTTAATCTTTCTCTGATGATTAAAAGGTCCTTCAAAGCCATCCACATCATTACGGTGAGTGGCTCTGGTGGTCATATCCTGTGTGTGGAGAAATGGCAGTGGAGAGAACTTACTAGAATGCTCAGCCTCTTCTGTGTCTGTTTCCAAGGGCCCTTAGCCTTTGTTCCTCACATTCCTGAGAGAGTGAGAGGAGCCTGGGACAGGCTGAACCAAAGGCTGGTAGTGTCCAGATTCCTGCCCTTAACAGACTCGAGCTCTGGAACCTGGACCTGGCTCTTCCTGGGAGAGCCCATGGGCGGAATCAGGGGGCCAACACAGTATAGCCTCCAGGGGCCCACAGCAACGCTTCACTTTACAGTAAAATGACTTCCTCTGCATCGTATCATTTAACCCGCCCACATTGCTAAACTTCCATATTACACGTTTCTGTCAGAATGTCAGAAGAAATGATAAGCCTCCTTGAAACAGCAACCTCTCTTACATGCTAAGAACACAGCTCGGGCTGGGGGCCCTCTTCCCCCATTCCTTCTGAAAGGTTTTTGAGATTTTGAGCTTGGCCTCTCAAGTAGAAAGAATACCCTCCTTCATGACCCTAGCCTCTTGTTAGCTGATAGATTAAATATTTTCTTAAGCTGACTCCCTTGTCTATTGTGTTTTCAAAATTCAAGGTTTCTCTTCAGATTCCTGGAGGGCTGCCAAGTGGCCGGCTTTGTTAGGAGGTGAATTGCTTCACTTCTTTTTGCTCTTTAAACAGGAAGTAGTTGTTTTTTAGGGTGAAAAGAAGGAGGGAGTCTCCATCTTCCTTCTTGGGCCTTATTGATGTCTCTGGGTGGTTGGTGGGGAGTTTATTCCTTTGCCCCTTTTCTCAGGAATTTCCTCTCAGAGATTGTTGCCCTAGGGAAAAAAGAAATCCAAACAGGTAAATGTAAAACAAAATGCAAACTCACAGTAATGACCAGACATGTGGGTCTGATGGTGGAGCCGGTGGAGTCCTGAGGCCGTGCTCCTGAGCTGCCCTCCATCCCTGGAACCGAACTCCCCTCTGAGGCACAGCTTGCAGCCAAACAACAGACAGACCTACAAGGTGGACAGTAACACCCAGCTGTCCTCGCCACACTGCACCACAAGGGCAGCATTTGTCCAAGGGTGAAGTTCAGAAAGTAGAAATGGAGGCCATGGAGGGACGACTGGAAGGGAGACCAAGGAGAGATGGCAGAGGAGAGAAATCGTGCAGAGGTTGTCATTAAAAGAAGCACAGATAAGGCCGCTTCCTGTGTGATTTGTTATCAATTGTCCTATTTGTTAGGACACCAGTCATCCAGATTTGTCGGGGAGTTTCCTGTCGTGCGTGCTGCCCTTTCTGCATCTTGTATTGGTTACTTACTTAGGAGAGCTGAACAGAAGTGTCCATCTCTGTTCATCTACTGCCCTAACACACAGCGAAAGACGGAAGGAGACAGAGCCCCTGTCCTCCCCAACTGCCTCCCTGCATGGGAGCCCGCAGAAGCTAGCAAAGTGGGGACAGTTTGGAGATCTCAGGTGTGAAAAGACTTGTGACTTTTTCATTCGCAGCCTGCAGAGTGGACGCACTTCCTCTCAAACCTGTATATGAAGAAGGGCAAATGGAATATTCTTGATCTCCTGTGTAAACACTTATGACAAAGTCCGCATTTTCCTTTGTGAGCCGTCATTAAGCGTGACACTCCCCTCCCATTTTCACTCATTGGATTCAGGGGTAACAGGCTGAGTCCTAAGTGCTGACTGCTGCTGTTGGATGTTATTGAGATGATTCCATCTCTCAGCATCCCCGTATGACAGCATAGAACTGCCCCAGGGTTTTCTCGGCTGGGATGTTGACAGGAACAGAGCATCAGGTCTTTGTCTTGCTAACCAGTGGGAGTTTGAGCCATCAACCATTTGGGTAGTAGCTCTTACTCTTCCTACCATGAGGGCTCCCTCAAAAGCAAACACAAAAACAACCCACAGCCCCCAAAGTGGTTCCAGCTCATGGTGACCCGCCCTCCAGCAGGTTTCCAAGGCCGTAGACTTGAAAGGGAGGAGACAGCCTCATCTTCCTCCCTCGGAACAGGTGGTGTGTTCCAACAGCTGACCTTCTAGTTAGCAGCCCAACAGTGATTACACCACCAGGAAAAAATGGTGCGTGGGAAAGAATCTAAGGAGGCGAGGCCCAGTGTGCTGCTGTCTCTCCAGTTCTGAGGCTCTCAGACAAGCATCTAGGAGGAATGCAAGAGGTCTGGCCTCGAAAAGGGTCGCTTCAGCTGTTTCCTGTAGCGTTTGTAGCCCCTTAGTGAGCTTTCGTGTGTGGAAGCTCAGATCCCCAGTAAAATAGCCAGGCTGTTGTAATCCTCATTCAAGGCAGCTTCAGTTCCCCAACACCCCAGGCTAGCTGTGTCAAAGGGGACACTTTCTTACCATTCCTCTCGGTTACCTTTTGGGCAACAGCCCAGAGTGTAACCTGAATCAAAACCTAGACAAGGCACTGTTTGTTTTGTAAAAGTACGCAGCTCAGTCACCCAGGTTTAATTGTTTGCAAGACTGAAGTAATAAGATCAGTATCACAGGCTCCCTCTGCGGCTGGTGGTGATGGGCCAGGTACTGGAATGCAGGCCTGCTGCAGCAAGCAGAGTTCAGTGGGACCTTGTGGAAACCCAGATGACAAACAGCCAGCCGGAGTGCCAGCGGGTGTCGCGGTCCTCCGTGTCCTCTCATCCTCACTCATCCGTGACTCCAGTTCTTCTCCAAAACGAGGAAAATACAACCGCAAGTGTGAGGCCACAGTCCTCCTCAGTAGCCACTACAGACCCATTCCTGCAGCCAGAAGAGGTGGAGGAGGCAGTGGCTGCCCACATCATGCCGGTGCGAGAGCTGCCTGCTGGCCCGTGAGAGTCGGGGAGCTCTGGTGGCACAGGAGATGAAGCGATGTGCCGCTGAGCGAGAGGGCAGCAGTGAGAACTTCTCAGCAGCTCCGCCCTAATGCCCTAGGCCACTTGAGTGTCTGAGGGTTGACTTGCGTTGGTTTGGTGAAGACCCAAGATGGTGAGATTCTCTGCAGGAAGAAGATGGCAGGAGACTGGGCCCCAAAAGATTACTGGGACTACTGACCTTGCGAAAAGATGCTAACAAGTCTTGTTTTCAGGTGGCATGCCTGCCACACTCTTCAGTCCACAGAGGGACCCCTTTAATAACAGTGGACACACCTTGAGATGCTACAGGTAGCTTGCTTCCAGAGTGTGATTGCATTTCCCCCGCCCCTGTAATCTTTAAAGCTAGCTCGAGTGGCTTAGTGGTAAGGAATTGTACTGCCGGTCCAAAGCTACGCAGTTCAGATCCACCAACTGCTCCACAGGAGAAAGATGGGCATCTCCACTTGTGCGATTAACTGCCTTTGAAAACCTGCTGAAGGGTCAGCATGAGCTCGCTCCAGCTGGGCAGCACACAACGACGACGATAAGAGTTTAGCCTTCTCAGAGAAGGCCGGTTTTCCTCCATCCAGAGCCTGTGTCGGAGCTCCGGTGGTGCAGTTCAGAGTGAGTTGTTCTGCTAACTCAAGTCTCCACCTCTCTGCTGGTCCCGTAGTTCTGTAGGCAAAAGATGGGAATCTCCTCCCATGCCATGTCCAGCTTCCGAAACCCACTGAGGCTCATTTGTTGGTTTTGGTCAGTCACGGTTGGTTTGGACTTGGGTTATGAGACCCACCGTGACCTTGGTCCATTACCAAAGCTGGACTCGGCTCAGTGGTGGAATGCTGAGCTCCGTGTCACAGCCAGGCCCTTCCTCCCCACCTCGTCTTCCTGCCTGTTGGAGGCTGGGCTCTGTTCTCCATGAGGGGCTGTAGTGTGACGACAGTGCTCGTGGTGCTAATGGCAGCAATAGTTACTGGGAAAGCAGAGTCTGTGAGCCACTAACACTCAGCATGTAGTTTACTTTCTGTGGGAAGGAGTCCAGGTGGCACAGTGACTAAGCACTGAGCTGCTAACTGAAAGGTCTGCAGTTCGAACCCGTCAGCCGTGTCATGGGAGAAAGCTGTGACCGTCTGCTTCCATGAAGATTGGAAGCCCTAGGGGGCAGTTCCCTGTCCTACGATGTCACCAAGAGTCAGAATCAAATTTCCCATGTGCCAGGAATTTTGCTACTAGTTTCATATGCATTCATTGTTTTGCATAATTATTGTCTCTTCTTTACAACAAAGGAAACAAATTTAATGAGGAAACTCAGCCAAGGTCACACAGGGAAGATGTGATAGGTGGGGTCACACCCTGCCCAGTCTCAGTGGCCCTTCTGCCAGTAAACAGATGGGCAGAGTTGTCATTTCCGACTGCTCCCCTGGGGCCTGGGGGCTGGTGAGCAGTGGCATCCGGATACAAGGGGCTGACCTTGCTCCACTCAGAGCTGCTCCATTTGTTTCTTAGGTGAGCCTCTCTCAAAAGAGGTTTCTTGGTGGGTTTTTTTTTTATATTTTTTCTTTATTTTTATTGTATTATTTTTTTACGTGTACCGTCAAATCAGATCTGACTGGTACAGGAGGACATTGCCCCCTCCGTCTCCAGCAGAGCCTCTGGTGGATTTGAACCACGTACCTCTGGGATTGCAGTGCAGCGTCTTGCCACTAGGCCATCAGAGCTCCCTTTCAAAAGAGGTTTTTAAGGTGTCTTCCGATAGCTAGAAAGAGGATAGGTTAGTGGATGGACAGTGTGTTCAGATCCGTGATAAAGCAATCGTAGCAAATTATTAATGGTAAGGTACAGTTTCGGTGTCAAGATTTGTAGACCAATTATGCATATCTTCATGAACATTGTATGTTTAAGTTTGTTATTGCAGCTCTTTGTTAATCCACCGCATTGAGGGTTTCTCCCAGAACTTAGCTGGTGGTTGTGCGGGCGTTCACTTGGAAAGATGGCATGGCCTAGGAGCTCTGATCTCTTCAGTTGTCACAAGGGGAAGAACCACCGTCAGCATCAGTCACCCAAGGCTGGCTCCTGTGAGGTGGTGCGGCTTCCTCCCACCCTCCGTCCTTCCTACCAGTTCTGACACTCTGGCACTCTACTTCTCTGCTTGGCTTGGTAATCTGTTGCAGTGGTCACACAGACAATGCTCACAGTTAGGGAGTGTGTTAAGGAAGTAGCAGGTTACACTTCAGATTCAGAAATGGTCAGGATTCACGTCTTTAGTCAAACGGCCTTTGCTGTACCCCTGCCTGCGTCCGACTTCTCTCTCATCCTTGGACTCTCAGTCTTGGCCTCTGCCCTCCTTGGGCAAGTGTTACAGAGCTATTTCGCTCTGCCAGCTCGTGCCCAGAGGCACCCCACTCTGCCAGCCAACCTCTGCTTTCAAGCGTTGTCAGACCTAACTCCACAAACTGTGTTCAGGCACCCCACTCCGCCAGTGCGCTTCACGCCCACGTGTGGTCAGCTCGCTGGCTGTCTGCACCAGCCTCCTGGTTCCACTCCTACCTGTCGCTGATTTTTCTGCCACTGTTTTTCTCTTCCTCTTTTTCTCACTGCACCTAGTGTTACAGCCATCTCTCTGTATCTTCTCAAAGAAATTCTCAGTTCAGGGGTCTTGGATCCAAAGGCAGAGTGCTCTACTTCTGCTTCTTCCTTGTTAATTGTGAGATCTTCATTTCCACCTCTGGAATGGTTCAGTGTTAAGTCTTAGTTGTGTTTGTTGTTGTTATGTGCCGTCGAGTCGCTTGTGACTCATAGCAACCCTATGTACAGCCCTAAACTCCGCTCTGTCCTGTGCCAATCGCACTGTCTCTGACACTCCCATCCCAATTATCCCAGTCACTGAATCAATCCACCTCATAGAGGTCCTTCCTCTCCTGCGCTGTCTCTCCACCCTCCCAAGCATGATGTCCCTCTCCAAGGACCGGTCTCTCCTCACAACATATCCAGAGTATGTTAGACGGAGCCTCAGAATCTTTGCCTCCAAGGAGCCACCCGGTTTAACCCTTTCCAGGACAAATCTGTTTGTTTTCCTAGCAGTCCATGGTATTCTCAATACTGTTCTCCAGCACCACAGCTCAAAGGCATCAATTCCCCTTCTATCCTCCCTGGTCATTGTCCAACTCTCTGATGCATAACAAGTGATTGCAAAGACCATGGCCTGTATCAGACGCACCTGTAAGTCTTAATAGGATGACAAAATGGATAGCAGGATGGCAGAATTGACCGATTCTCTCATTAGAGTGCCTGACACCTTCTTTGCATAGCCCCACCCACTCGGTGCATGTTCCATATGAAGTAATCCCCTGTCCCCATCACCTTAAAATTCTTTCCACTATCTTGTAGGAGCATTTTTATAACATATCAGGGGCGAAATTGCACCGAGTGAACAACTGCTCGGATTCCTTGCAGATGGGTTACAAATGCCGTTTCCAGTGCAATCTCCGTGTCCGTGATTGGGTTAACGGTGCAGATGTTCACCTGAGCTACGTGGGCCATTGTTGGATCAGGCCACTTAAAGAAAACTCTGGGGAAGAAAAAATCAGTCAATCCTCATTTCCTTTCTGCTCCTTCCTTTAGAGGCCAAGCTGGAAGAGCTTCATCTCACACACTTGGGCATGTTGTTAAAACAGGCTGTTCTTGGAGAGAGACGTCACGCTTGGAAGGATGGCGGGTCTGTGAAAGAGGGGAAGATTCTCAGCCAGTGACTGTAGCAGTGGGATCAAGTGTGTCAGAAATGATGAGAGTGGCACGGGATAGGAAGGGTTTCAGATCTTTTGTTTATAGGATCACTGTGAGCACCTAACAACCACCACCACCCCTCTTTTGAATTGACTGGTTTCATTGGCTTCCAATACCCCCACTGGATGGCTGTGGGCAAGCTGAGGGTAGCTGCATACCTCCCCTGCTTAGGGCAGTGTGTGTTTTTGGTTATGTCCCTCCTGGAGGTTCCTGAGAGCTCACTGGTCACAATAAAGACTGTGATGTTTCTGTTCACTCACCTTGACAGAAACCTTCAGACAATAAGATCCAAAATCCTGCTGGAAACCCCAGCAGAGGGGAACATCTCTAGTTCTACCAGCCAGCCTGCATTATCTTGCTCTCAATACTGCTTACAATACTGTCTTCCCACTTAGCGCTCTCACCGTGGCCCCTGTTCAGGCATTAGAGCACATGTTGACAGACACAATGAATGGACTTTGTCCAGCTTGTTACTGGAATCACCTTGCCAGCACGTTCCAGGGGACTTATCAAGGAGCTTTGCCAAATTGCGATAAAGCAACCCAGTGAGTGGCCTCTGATGGCTGATAAGGCTGGGAGAGCTGCTAATTGACGAGAACTATACTTCTCAACCTTGGAGGCTGGAGGAGGGGATCCCAGGCAGCCGCTTCCCCCAAGCGGCTGTCCAAGGCTGGTCTGTGGACACTGCTCAACCTTGCACCTCCACAGAACACTCCCAACCAAGGTGGGAGTGTGTTTGCTCAGTAATTAATCTCATTGTGCCAGTACTGAAATAGTCTGTTCAGACACTCAGGCGAGAGAGACAACGTGGAGAGGGAGGATGAACAAGGGGAGGGGAGGCGTTTGCTTTGTTTAATTGGTTCCTTCACCTAATGGTAGTTTGTCAATTAAAGGGCTACTTAGAGAAAGTGAAATTAATCCACGTGGGTCAAAAGCAGCTATTAATTTTTAATCAAAACAAAATGTTCAGCAAATTTGTAGCCATGCTCAATACAAACGTAAGCATGCCACCAGTTTCCTTCCAATGGGCAGGAGAAAGTGGGGGGACCTGTTAACTTAAAAAATAACTAGGAAAGACGTCCCCTCTTCATCCACCTCCACCTCCACGTGAGCCCCCTAATTCCTCACTCACACTGTTCCTTCATTATCTATGGCATTACCTGGACCGCAGTGGAAGCTCAAGAATGGGACTCTTCTGCACTTTGTGCACAGCTTTCGGGTATTTCAAGAGCATTTTGGGTAGAACATCTGTCGTATAAGAACATCTAGCCTAGTGGAAGAAATGGGAGGCTTTCATGAATCTACTCCAGAATCCATCAGAGGGATGTATGATAAGTAGTAGCGTGTATGATAAAAACTTCATGAAGAAGAAGTGGTATTTGTTGAGCTGTAAACCAAACCTTTTCAACACTTGGTGTCTACCAACTCCTTTCCTCTATAAGCACACAATGCGTTTCATCCAATCTGAATGTAAGGACAGCACAGCACACAACTTTGGCATCTTCCCCAGGGTCTCCCGGCTGATCCAGTTTAACCCACTACTGAAAGACTCAGAGTGTTCCCAAGAGAGGGATCCTGAGGCATTGAGGAAGATTCCTGGAAAGAAAAGGAGGATTGTTTGGAGATTAAAGGATGAGTTGATGTCTTCAGGTGCCAGGAAAAGGCATTCCGGACAAGAAGTTAGACCATCAGCAAAATTTGGGGGGAAAGAATCGTGGTTTCAGTCACTCTGGATTTCTCCTTCACATGTGCACTGGCTGCCACAGGGATGTGGACAGACTCATTCTCCCACTCCAGCCCATGGTTATAGTGGCCCCTATCTTCCTCTTCTTGCCTCTTCACCCTCCTCTCCCATCTAGCATTTCTCTTTGCATCTGTAGAGCTTTAGCTTCTCCTGTTAATTTTAAAGACACAGAGAAACTGGGGGAGGATACCATCCTGCGTATTCTTGCTTACTCTTAGAGAATGAAGATGATTTCTTTTGCCACTTTCCTTCCCCAGCCCCAGTTTGGTCCATAGATTTGGCTCCGGAAATATCCCTCTGCCCCCACATGCTAAAATAAGCACAGTGTGTAGACTTCTGGTCCTTGGTGGCCATAGTGGCCCAGTTTGGGGAGACCAGGAAGGTTAACCCCAAACTGCTGTAAGCTGCCTGAAGCCCCCCAGGACAAATCTTCTCATGTCCCATTGAGAGATCCACCTGCAGGGGTATATACTGTGGAGTGCAGGGTCCTTAAATTTCTTCCCACTAGCTAGAAACTGGAGAGAGACCAGGGGAGGTAAAATGCTTGCCTGTTTGCTTCTTGCTTCCCAGGTGGTGAAAAACCTGGCCTCTTTGAGTCATTGGGCTGATGATAATTGGAGGTAATTTGCTGGTAATTGCCAGTGGATTATGCCAAGACAATCTAGGGAGATAATGGGGTACAGAAGCACTATCTGAAGAGAACATTCAACCCTCATATCCTGAGTCCATTGGCTACTGCCATAAACCAAGGAAATAATCAGCATTGTGATAAAAACTGCTCCCAGAAAGACAGCCCAAGAGGTGGCCGGAGCGAGTCAAGAGAGAGATTGGAAATAATTGAAGGTTTGGTCCTGGACCACCACTATATATGATGAGAATCAGAATAATGGGTTGCACAGTTATTCTGGTTACCCGGTGCCTTTCAAGATGGGCTGTCTCCTGTGTGATTTACAACCTCAGAAACTCATTGGATGGTCAGCTAAGAGTCCTAATGGCAGTGAGTTTCTTAGAATGGATATCAAAGTGATATTTTCACTCTTCTGTAATCTGTAATCTTCTGTATGTGTGCAGTAAATAGCATAGTGAAAATGTTTGGCATGTTACAAGAATTACCAAAACGTAACACAGAGACACAAAGTGAGCCCGTGATATTGGGAAATGGTACTGGCAGGCTGACTCCACGCATTTGCCCCAGATCTGCAACTTGCAAAAACCACAGCATATTTGTGAAATGCCATAAAGCTAAGTATGCCTCCTTGTTCTTCCCTGGGAGGCAGCCATAGCTGTCTGTGTCTCCACTGCAGACTGGCTGCAGGAGAGGTGCAAGGAAGGTAGCTTGCTGGAAGGGAAAGACTGGAGAAAGGGAGAGTGCTTGAGAACCCCCAGCAGAGCTCAGAGAGGCACCCACCACCGTGGGGAGGAGGTGCGTGTGTGGTGTGTTCATCACATCTTCCAGACTTGGAAGAGAGTGGAGAGAACAGGTAGCTGAGTGACAAAACCAGTGTCATGTAGGTCTCCTCCTGGGCACTGGTGGTAGACTCTTGACCTCACCAGCAGTTCTGTCCCGTAGGGAAGGAAGAGGTTACCTAGAGGTTGCTTAGCTGGAAAAGAGTCCTTCATGGTGAGGAAGTGGAAGCATTCTTTGCTAAACATGGATCAAGCTGAAAAGGAAGAACATTGTATGCCAAGGGAAGTCGGACAGTTTAGCTGTGTAGTGATTAATATTAGATAATAGTATTAATTATATAGTCATTATAACCTTGTCTAACTATGAAATGTTCAGGATATTTTAGCAGTGGGCATGAGTATCTTATATGGAAGAGCTTCTTAGCTAGCAACATCTGTAACTCACACATTTATTTATTCTTTCCTTTGACTTATGTCTACTAAAATTTCTGTAATCTAAGTGCTTTGAGTGTTGGGCTGCCAGACAGAAGGTCAGTGGTTCAACTCTACCAGCCACTCACTGTGAAGAAGATAGTCTCTTTCTGTAAAGATTTACCACCTCAGAAGCCTGATGAAAGGTCACCCTTAGTTAGGATTGGGTAACTACAGTGGTTACTGTGAGATAGGTAAGAATTAGGCTGTGAAGACCCAGCCACTCACAAAGTAGGTATGTTCCTTGCCCTTAAAATTTAACTTGAAACAACTGCTTCTAAAATCTCTGCTTTTCAGTGTTGAGTTGTTATGTACCATAGAATCAGAACTGACCTATAGCTGACTCTCCAGCAGGTTTTCAGAGGGAGTAAATGGCACGAGACTTGACTGTTCATCTTTCTCAGAGTAGTTACTGAAATCAAACCGTATACCTTTGTGTTGGCAGCATAATTCCTTACCACTAAGCCACCAGAACTCCCCAGTATTGAATAAGGTTTTTTAGCAAATACAGCATCAGTGTTTGTAGTTAGTCTAATGACTTCATTGGAAGCAGGACTGGCATCCACTTCCTAAACAGCATGCCTCTGGAAACTCTATGAACTTTGAGAAATGACGATAGTTATAGAAAGGCTTCAGTTCTTTTGTTCATAGAGTCTCTATGAGTTGTGCTTGACTCAGTGGCAATCAACAACAACAACAATGGACATCATTTTAAAAATTGTTTTATAGTAAAAATACATGTTTGGGGATCCAAGGGGGTAAGGGTTAGAAGCAGAAGAGTGAGGATGAGTAGGGATGAAATCACAGAGTTGTACAATTCAGTGGGTGGAGAGAGTGGGTGAAGGAAATGAGAAAGATCTAGCAGGGACCAGAAAAGACAGGGTAATGATGGTCATAGTCCAATAATGATTAATTTTTGCTTTTTTTTTTTAACAAAGAAACTCTTTTTCATTTGTGGGTTTCTCATTTGGGAATGGGATGCAGACTCTCTGGCTGCTTCATGCTGAGCAGGGGTTTTGAGATGAAGGGGAGCCCACTTTAACACCTTACTGATGGTCTTAAGTTGAAGCTGCATGCCTTCTTGTTCAGTTAGAAGACATTTTCCTGATGTTTTCTGCTCTCTGAGCTACAAAGTGTTTGCCTGGATGAGTCCAGTGGGGGTGGCTGGCTGAACTTTGAGGCTCCCTCCACCTTCACTTCCTTGACTGGCAGTTATATTTCCCTTTTGTCTCTGGAACCAGGCTCAGGGTTCAGGTCTGAAACAAGACTCAGTGTTTAGGTTACGTACAGGAAAGGGAGCAAACCTAGAGAGAACCAACTTGTGAGTTACAAAGAGAAGGGCTTTGGAGGTGTTACTTACAGATGTATTAGAGGAGGAGATGGAAGAAAGTGGCTTAGATAAAATCCTCATACACACCAGGCAGCTCTCCCCAGTGACCTAATGGCACTCGCCAGGGGCCAGGCAGCTCTCCCTAGGGGCTAGATGGCTCTCCCCAGGGGCCAGGAACAAGGGACATCTTAATAAAATACATACTTTTTTACATTTTGACAATATCTATTAAATAAAATATTTTTATTTTTAAAAAAATTAATGTGAAAGGCATGAAACATTAGATGTGTGTGTGTGTGTGTGTGTGTGTGTGTGTGTGTGTGTGTGTGTGTATACGCACGACAGTCTTCCAAAGATCCACAAGAAATCAGTGGGCATTAAAGCCAGGAGTGACATCAAGTTTGTTATTTGAAAAGATGTCTTTGGCTGCTGTGTTGAGGATGGACTAGGGGAGCAGAAAAGTGAAGACCACAGGCAGGACACTACTGATGTCCAACTGAGAGACGCTGGCTCAGAGTATACCATGTAGGGACTAAGAGATGGGAAGGGCTTAAATTTTTGTTAGTGCCCAATGAAGATTTGACACCTGATAGAAGAGAATATGAAGTGTACACCAAATCTTGTAGGTGGGTTGTGGAAGCCAAATGTGTTGTTATGACACAATAGGAGAAGACAAGAGCTGCTGGGACTGAAAGGTGAAGAAGATGAGTCAAGAGACTCAGAAGTCATTGAGACTGTGATTGTAACTCAATAGATGGTCCTGTTGGGGAGAACGGAGCTTTCGCATGACAGGCGGTAAGGAGGGCTTCAAAGAGAAACGTGTGCGTGAACCAGGAGAAAGAGCAAATTGGCTAGACACGGAGCATTCTGACCACATTAACTGACACTCTCCGAGATCCCCCTGACAGGCCAGGCTTGTAACGCTCTTTACTTTGGATTTTACATGTTCAGATCAGAGAAAGAAATGGAGATCGAACTTGTCTTTGGAGCAGATGAAGTATGTTTACAAAGTGACCCTATGGGAGCGAGTTCCTCACCTCCTGCTCTGGCTTTGCCCTCCTTGCCCAGGGAAGGCTTTTTAGAAGGAAGAGTATTTAATTTCCTTAACTAAAGGGGAAGCTAGATCTGAGGTCAGTAGAGAGATTGTCTTGAGTAAGTTTGAGATTTGTTTTGTTTTGTTTTTTAACCTAGACCGATTTCCTCCCCAATTCCTGAGAGATCTTGCTGTGTAGATAAGAAAGATAAGTGAATTCCCTGCCAGAGATGCTGAAGAAAGGCTGGACAGCAGGAGAGGGACTGGAGGACAAGAAGACTCACGCTCTGGGAGAGACTGGGGACAGAGGAAAGCAGTAAGGGTTGTGTTAGGAATAAAAATGAGGGTTCTGCAGCCTAAGGCTGGTGCGTCTGGGGTTCTGGGGGCAACGTCCCTGCCCATGTCAGTGTGGAGAAGATCGGTGAAGAGAAAGGACAGGCGGGTACACCCACACAGTCACTGTATCTTCGCATCAGGTCGTCTTTTAGCAGACTTCCTGGAAAAACACAAGACGGAAGAGGGAACAGTACAAGAAATCACACAGCAGAAGGGTTAGTAAACTTGTTGGCCACATGGAATGGATAACTCTTCTGGTATGACATGAGCGTTTGTATAAAATACTTTTCAGTAGATTGAATAGTCATTTAAAACACAAGTTTATCACATTTGTGGAAGACACATGGTCATCAGGAAACCAGTTTGCTTCAGATGTCAAAGTCAGTGTTAAAACAAAATACTCCTCCATCCAGTCAGAATTATCTGATTGTCTATCATGAGCCAGCCGTTCATCTGTCATAGAGCAGCTGCTGTTTAGGAGTGATATATAACAAATGGATGAGCAGGGAGGAGGATGGATGGACGGATGGACGGATGGTTGGTTGGTTGGATGGATAAGAGCTTGGGGGTAAGGAAGGATAGATACATGGATGGATAAGTGCATGAGTGGATGGGTGGGTGGATGGATGGATGGATGTGTGGGTAGATGGATGGATGGGTGGGTGGATGGATGGATGGATGGATGGATGGATGGATGGATAAGTGCATGAGTGGATGGATGGATGGATGGATGCATGCTATAAAGTCAACTCTGTCTCGTGACACCTTCACATATAGAATGAACATCATCCTGTTGCTGCAGCCCCTTCCTGATGACCAGCACGCCTGCCATCCTTTTTGTTTTGTGCCTGCCCATCTAACCAGAGGTCTCTCTAGCCCTCTCTGGCCAGCTGCTTCATCAAACACTAGCAATGTCTTCCTGCCATTGATCCCTCCTGATTACATAACCAAAGTCAGCAAGTCACTGTTCTTTTGTACTACGGAGGGTTTTTATTTGTTCATTTTTACAAGGAGTTTTCCAGTCTGTGCTTCTTCCTGTTTGGGACAGTGAGCAATAAATAATGGAATTTGGGGTGTAAGTGTAACATTATGTAATGGTAAAGAAGAGAAAGAGAAGTAGAAAAGGCTAAGGAAGTCAGGGTTACTCCAAGAGTGGTAGAGCATAGGAAGGGGGTTCTAACTTTGATAACGTTGGCAGGAATAGCTTCGGTAAGGAAGGGACATTTGAAAAGACACCCAACTAAAGAGAAGCAAGGAGCTCTGCAAACATCTAAGGGGGAAAATGATCCTGGTAAAGAGAAGAGTAAAGACAGAGGCTCTGGGGCTAGAACTTGCCCAGGACATTCAGACGGCCAGGGGAGCTGGAGTGGGAATAGGAATCTGAAGGGCAGGGTTGAGAGGTGGCCATGAGCTAGAGCATTTTTCATCCTTGCAGGCCATGGTGGGGGATTTCAAAAGTTCTGTGAGGGTAAAAAGAAACCACTGGAATGGGGAAAGCAGACCAGAATTAAAACAAAGTACTCGTTCATCCAGTCAACAGATATTTGACTGTTGTGTGCCAGTCATTCACCCATAGAGAGCAACCACTGCCAGGCTGCCTCCCCTCGTTAGGGACCGTGGATAGATGGATGGTTAACTAGCTAGATAGGTCACCATGCAAGAGATAGCATCCCGTTTACATATTTAAAGAATTACTCTGCTGTTCAAGTGGAGTTGTGAAGGACAGTGTGAATGGACTGGCTGTCACAGGGTAAATGTAGGAAGACTGATAATATTGAAAACAGACTCACACCAGAGTTTTGTGTTTGAGTTGTGTAAGCCAGTAGGTCAAGTATGAGACACATGTGTCTTAGCAAAAGTAGATACAAAAATGACCCAGACATTTTAGTGACATGTCACACTAACCTTAACAACTGTGTGATTTACTTGAAGAAAGCACTAATAGTATTAAATATTGTCTGGTATCTAGATGATGCATTGAGGACAGTTTTTATGCCTCTTGATCTCTGGTGTCTAGTAGCGTAAGGACCTAGTAGTCAGTAGAGCTTCCTCGTGGCCTCGGCTCACCGTGAATAGCTCCTCCCAGCCAGCCTCTAGACTCCAGCCACTGGACAAGACAGAGGGCCAATAAAGAAAAGCAGTATTAGTATCTCACCTTCTAGGCTCTGCTGTCAAAACTTGAAATCTAAGAGACCTGGAGCAAGTGGAGACCTGTCAAGTGAAGAAGGCTCATGGTCAATCAAGATGACCACTGGATTCAGATGTTTGGAGGTCAGCTCTGTGGAGGAAAGTGAATGTCCCCACAGCCTTCTAGTCCATACGTAAAGTCTAAGTCTTTGATGTATCATGAGAGTTGTATAAACTGAGTCTAAGCAAGCCTTTTGTGTTAGTTTGTGGAGATTTCAGTGAATTAGAAGACAGGGTACAGAGAAAGAGGACAGGGTGGAGAGACTCGTGAGGATAAGGAGGGCAGAGGAGGAGAAGCCTACGGCTGTAGACATGGCCTTGACCACCGCTCACCCCACGGAGAGGAGCCACATCTAACTGGGTTCTGCCCCTGCCCCCCATTTCTTGCCCTCCAGCCACGCCTGGAACAAACGGCATTGTCTAGTAGTGTGTGTCAGAAATAACAGCCGTGGGGATCTGACACCCAGCAGTGTATTTTCAGCCTGCGAATTTCCTGGATATCTTAAAGGGAATCATTCTTGGGGAAGGGTAGGCTGGAAATAATAGAAGGAGATCAAGAAAGAAGTCAAGCAAGTGACACCTTTAAACAGGCGAAGCGAGGCAGGCTGGTCCCCCCGGGACAGTGAGAGTTATGCAGAGCTGTAATTAACCCAGCAGCCCACTGGATATGTCTATTTAACTGCACAAAGGCTGTTGAAAGAGAGATTCTTGAAGAAAGAGGTTCCAATTCAAGTGGTATTTGAGTAAGTCCCTTGTTGGAGATACTATTTCTAGAGTTCATGAGTGTAATCAACAAAATGTGGCCCTTTTTTCCCCATCCAGGTTTCTCGAATGACCCTCCGAGTACTGTTCTTTAAAAAGAAAAATAAAATAAGGCCTCAAGAAAGGGCTGGAGTAGGGCGGGGAGGAAGGGGGCATACGAGTGGGGTCACATGAAGGACTTGGTCTCCTTTCACAAAGGAGGTTGAAAACAACGAGAGCAGCGGTGTTCTTGGTCCCTACCTTAAAACTCCAGGATTGGTAGAAAAAGGTTCCTTACTGTGCATAAATGTTTGCAGATGACTCTGTCAGCTTCTCTAATTTTGATTCATTATTTTAAACAGATAGATGTTCTATCCATATCAGATAGTGTTCCAGGTGCTAGGAGTGTAAGATACCTTGTTCTGCCTTCACAGAGCAAGCAGTGGCCGCCTGCATCCACTGGCCTCAGGTCGGCTCTGACTCCCAGGGACCCGGTAGGACAGATCAGGGCAGCTCAGAAGGGTTTTGAAGGCTGTAAAGTCTTAGAGAAGTGGAATGTCTCACCTTTCTCTCAGAGTAGCTTTTGGGTTTGAACCATTGACCTGCTGGTTAGGATCCAAACGGCTCCACCATGATACCACCAGAGCTCTGCATAGTGGGACGAGAGAGACAGAGTCACCGATACACGTGCTCATTTAGTGTGTCAGATAACGTGCTAGGGAGGGGCTCACGTGGGAGAGTTGGTGTGCAGTTGGTCACTCGTGGGAGGCTTCACTGAGAAGGTGAAGTGCATGGAAGTGAGATGTGGAGTGTTGGACGCGTCAGCCGTGGGGAGAAGGGGACCGCCCCAAAGCACACAGGGCTGCAGAGTTCCAGGCTGAGTGTTCTCATATGTTGGTGTTGTAACAAGGAGTTCCGTGGGCCTGGACTGGATGGAAGGAAGGAAGAAAGGCAACATTGAAGTGGGCATGCGACATTCAGTTACGCACCCAAGCACGGTTCTAGAAAATTCACTCATTACCTTCAAGTGAGAACCAAGTCATAGCTGACCCTCCAGCCAGTGTCTGAGGCTGCAAATTGCAAGGGATATTGCACATTTTTCTCCCGTGGAGCTGCTGGTAGATTCAAAACCCCGGAGAGAACGGCATGAACTCTTGGGTCAGCGGTGCAACCCTCTTCCAGCTGTGTCACCAGAGCTCCAGTTCTAGAAAATAATTGGCATATCAGCTCCTTGGTCCTACACCCTCGAAGTACCTGCCATTCCAGCTGCCTCTGATTGAGCTTGAAACTAGAAATCCAAACAAAATTGTCACCTGGAAATCCTTTGCCTTCCACAGAGCTGGGGCCTTTGTCAGCCCCTTTGCAACGGGAGCCTGGTCACACTGCCCAGAGCAGGCCCAGGTGTGTGTGAACCCCACAGCAGAACCCCAGTCAGGTCTAACCACGCTATTGACAGGCAAGATGGCTGGGGTTTTGTTTTACTTGGTTATCTTGCTGTTGTTGTTTTAAGTTAAATTCCCAGCATCCAAAGGAACATAAGGAGAGCTGTCTTCAGTTGTGACTTACTCGGTGCTGCTAGCTGGTGACTCGAGAAGCCAAATACGTGTGGGGGTGATTGTGAGCATCCTGTCTGTGCGTCAGTGTTTTCTTTAAAACCATTACCGTCCGCTAAAGACAAGTCAGTCAGCTAACAGGGAACTGAAACGAAAACCTCCTTCATTGCTGTGGAGCCGGAGCCAGTGCACAGCTGACTCTCCGCAGGTTCCGAGGCTGTGGATCTCGCAGGAGGAGACGGCCTCCCGTTTTCTCACTGGTGAATTCAAACTGCGGACACGGAGGGCTTTACTTAAAAGGATCAGGAATACTCACCATCAGTAATCAAGACCTCAGCACACTGGACTGCGCTTTCCAGGGCCTTCTGTCCCTAAGTAGAAACAGGCCTTGTTGTGGAAAAACATTAGCGTCTGGGGTCTGGCCAGCTCCCGCTCCCGCTCCTCCGTCACCCTGATTGCCTGCGACAGCACCAACAGGCCCGGGAGCCTGGTCTCGCGTTAACTTGAGCCCCTCCAGTTGAATACCTTCCTGGTGGAGCTCGGTGGAGGGAAATTAAATTCCTCTCGCCGGAGCTGTGGTCCTGAGTCAGGTATCAAGGGGACGCCATCCGTCCACGTTGTTGGTTGCAAGATGTATGTCCTTCCCGAGGCGCTGTAGCCGTTCAGTCGGGCCTCTGCAATCATGGTCTGATCTTTCACTTTCCTGTAACGCACTTAAGCAGCCTCGTTGTCCAGGCATAGATTTCTCTGTTTTTCATTATCCCTGAATAACAGTTGATGCTGAAATAGGGGAGATGAGAAGGAGATGAAGGGTTGGGGAGGGGGAGCAAACATTTTCCTGGGCTTGTGTGAAATGCTTAATATTTGAAAGCCTTTCGAAGAGACTGCACACATACATTCCAGTTTTCTGGGACTAACATAACACGTTCAAAAGCTTTATGAATTTCAGCCTGTAACCGGAGTCTTCGCTCGCCTGTTTTAAATAAGCCATAATGGCGTGGCAGCAAACGTGCACACTTAGCAGTTCCCTCCCCTGTTTACGAGCGCCAGTCCTCAGCGGCTCACCAGGAAAGACCAGTTCTGTCCACGTCTGTGGACTCCGGAAGGCGGCCCGGGTGCAGGTTCTGGCACAGGTCTGCTTTTCAGGAGCACAAAAGCAAGGGCCTGTGGTGAGGTGCTGGTGTTTTGATTTGTTGTTCTAATGAATAAATTTCAAGTTCTTTACAAGACAAGGCTCTCACAACCCCCAGGCGTTGGTCTTACTCCCCGGACTTGGTCCGTTGCTGCAGGAGGCTTGTTACTCACCAACACTAAATCCCTGGGCAGAAGGGACAGAGCAGGAGTCCTTCAGTGGCTCTTCAGAGCAGGAGTGACCTCATGGAAACCAGGTGGGGCAGCTTCTTCGACACCGGGCTTCAGTCGTGCATGGCACTCACTAACAGAAAGCAATCTGAAGATCCTTGATGATGATTCAGAAAATAACAATACATTCCTCAAGTGCATTGTGCTTTCAAGAAGTTCTAGGTCTAGTTCATCGGCCAGATGGGTTGATTTAAAGGCAGGGCGTGAATCGATCCTGAGGCAGGATGGCTCCAGATCACTTGCATCCTTCAGGTGGGGCATGGTTCTGTGAAGGCCATGAGCACCAGCCCCACAGTCTGTCCAGCTCCCCCTTTCCTCTTGGACACCTGAAGAAGTCCCTCACCACGAGGGCAGTGCCCGAAGCTTTGTGCTAGGTTCTGATCTCCTTCAACAGTGAGGGAAACCTCAATGCCGTCAAGTCAGCAGCAACACAGCAGACCCTCCACTGGATTCTCAAGGCTGTAGATCATGCTGGAGGGCTTGCCTGCCCTTTGCCCTCTGAGCTGCAGATGGATTCCAGCCACCAGAGAGGCTCAGCCTTTCGGCTGGCCATGCACCTCCCTAAGGGTCACCACCCAGGGTCTTCAACAAAGGCCAGGGTGTAGAACTCCTGGGCCAACCCAGCTCCAGCCTCTCAGCACGCCGTGGCCTTGTGCTAGGTGCACCCACGCTTCTCCAGGGTGAAAGGCAGCCTTTGGAGACCCTCTATTTCAGAGCAGCTATCGCTTGTTACGCATCAGAGAGTTGGACAATGACTAGGGAGGACAGAAGGAGAATTGATGCCTTTGAGCTGTGGTGCTGGAGAAGAGTATTGAATGTACCATGGACTGCCAAGAAAACAAACAAATTCATCCTGGAGAGGATTAAACCAAGCAACTCCTTGGAGGCAAGGATTCTGAGGCTTTGCCTGACATACTTTGGACATGTTGCCAGGAGGGACGGGTCCTTGGAGAGGGACATCATGCTTGGGAGGGTGGAGGGACAGCGCAGGAGGGGAAGACCCTCTATGAGATGGATTGATTCGGTGACTGGGGTAATCTGGATGGGTGTGTCGGAGGCAGTGCGGTTGGCACAGGATTGAACAGGTTTTAGGGCTGTTGTACATAGGCTCGCTATGAGTCATGACTCGACGGCACATAACAACAACAACAACACTGCTTCTTGGGCTAAAATCACCCCTTTCCTCTGGTATGTGGTGGAGAGGGACTTCCCATTTATTCAGAAACTATTTACCTTTGACACCCAAATTTCTGTGCCTGTAGATTCATTTTGACCTCCTGCCCCTGTAGGAGCCATCCACCGCATACCAGACTGGCCTCAGCAGACACTGCTGTCCCCTCTGCACCCTGGCATCCGTAGCTCTTTTAATTACAAATAAAGGTTAGAGTGTTCCGAAGGCTGAGGGGCCCCAGAGAGTTGCCTCTGCACCCTGGACTCTGCTTGCAGCACCCCCTCTGTGTGCCCAGCCTCCCAGAGGCCCTCCATCAGGCCTGCTTCCAAGACAGATCCAGTGTCACCCAGGAGAGAGCATATCTCCCTTTCCTCTTTGTTCTAGAACATTCTGTGCTTTCACAACCCTCGTGAACATCCTACTTATCCACACTTACTACTTACCTGCTCAGAGCTTGACCTTTGATTTTTTTATTTCCAGGGCTCCTTGAGCCAAAGAATATACCAGAATAATCACCCACGCAGGCCCAGCCAATCCCTGGTTTAGGGGAGGTGTCCAGCTCAAACCCTCATGATTTTATGGCCTTAGTTATGTCCCCTCTCAGACTTAGAAGCCCCCAGAGATGCGAGCCTTCATGCAGGGAGAGCACATTTGATGAGGACCGGCAGTAGGGAACCAGGAAACAGGCCTGTGGTACTTGTGTCGGGAGCTGTGATGAGGAAATGGGCCGTTCCCCTTCTTGCCTTAGGCCTGGCTCGTACTCCTTTGGGGAGATCTGCTGGCTGGGCCCGTCTCCACCTCCACTGAAATGGAACCTGGAACCTTCCTAGAGTCGGGTCACTCAGAGGTCATTGGCGTTTGTACCTGCCTTTGAGGGGAGAGGTTTTTTGTTCTCTTCGGGAGGATAAGCCCCTGGCGTATGGGGTGTCTGCATAGCCCCCAGCCACCCTCCTCCCACGCCTGGCCATACTCAGAGCATTTCTGTGCCTGCTGTGTAAAACTTCTCAGGTAGTGAGGAGAGAGGAAGGGAGCTGTTGTATTTTTTAAAATACAGGATTTTGAGTGAAATTGAATCCAGTCCTTGCCATCCTTCAGACTCGAGCCCTCTCTCGTGAGATCTTGCCCAGCCACAAGTGACCTTTCTCTCTGACAAGGAAATCATAGCGTTTCTCCACACCTACCTTCTCCCCCTCTCACTGTGGACTGAGAGTATTTCTCATCTGTCTTCAGCCCTACTGTTCCCAGCTCCATCTAAGGGCCTCATCTTCTAATCTCCTCCATGGCTCTCAATTATAACCTAGGTGCATTTGAACAGAAATAGGTTCCTAGTGAATAAACCCTTGAACCGAGTGCTGTGGGGGGCAGTATAAAGCCCTGTTTATCCTCAGGGAATTTCTAGCTGAAGTTAGGATACCAGAGCCACCTGAAAAACCACTGGTAGTGTCATTCAGCAAGGGTCTGTACCGTGAATGGACATGTGACAAATGGTGTGTGGATGTCAAAGACCAAACCCATGCCATCAGGTCGCTTCCAACTCACAGGCCACCGGAGGACCGAGGAGAAGCCTCCCCAGTGGGTTTCCGGGACTGTAGAGCTTTAAGGAGCAGCCTCGTCCTCCAGCCGAGCAGCTGGGAGGCTTGAACTGCCAAGCTTGAGGTTAGCATCCAAGTGCCGTAAGCACTGTGCCACTAGGGTTCCTGATGATAGCTGCCGTGACTGACTGACGGGGTAATTCATACGTGTTTTCACCTACGCCATGACGTCTCCACAGGTCAGGTGACACCACGCGTTCTTCATCTTGATCTTCTTGTCTGCCGAGCGAGGAGAAATTCCTTGTCCCCGGCCCCTGGGTAGGGTGTGCAAGGATCCAGACATCTTCAGGTGCCCAGTGGGAGGTCCACCTTGGCTCCACAGCGTCATAGTCCTCCTCAGAGTATCTTCTCACCCCTCTTACCTCCTCTACTGCTGGCCCTGCAGGTACATTCAGAAACTCACTGCCGCCCACTCGCTACTTTGACCTGGAAGGACGCTGCTGTCCCGGTACACCATCTATGTTGGCCTCTTGGAGCGCTGGGGCTGGTCCGGGCTGGCTCCTGGCCTGGTGAGAGCCTGGAGCCCTCTCGAGAAAAGAATCCGTTGTTGTTCACCTCAAGAAATAAATCCGTTGTTGTTCACCTCGTGCTTCCTAGCTGCATTTTTCAGTTACTAACAGTGGCATCTGTAGAGGATATTGCCATGACCGACGTAGTCCAGTGTAGACAGGCCTCCAGAACTCCGTCTTCCCATAAAGACGGAGAGGCATGCCTGTGCTCCAGTCTCTTCCCAGAGAGGAAAGGCAAGTGGCAGGTACGAGAAGACAGCACCAAGCCAGGCTGGAGAGGTGCTCTGGAAGTCTCTCCAGCCTCCTCCAGTTACTCGGGAGAAAACTAATTCTCAGTGTCCTTTTCAAGGTGAAACTCCCAGAAGCCCATGGCAGTTGACCAGAGGCTGTGAACTCTGCACAGAGGGCGTCCTCTGACTTGCCCCTGCTCAGCGGATCACTGCCCTTCCATTACGCCTTGGGCACGTACCTGATTTGGTTGACATTTCCATAATTAATTTATAACAGCAATAACCCTGAGATGAGCCTATTTATAGGTGTGTGCAGGCAGGGTAAGAATCTAGATGAAATCTGGGATCATTAGCATGCTTAAAGGACTTGGGAGAGTTGCGTGTGACGGTCCAGTGATAGGACTAAAAGGGCTTCAGCCTTGCTGTCTGCTGGAACCCACAGACCACCTTCCCTCGGGGAACTTAGAAACAACCGCACAGCATAGTGCACGTGACCCCTCCCAGCCACCACAGAAGGGTTGAGATGGGGACGCACTCCTTCCCTTCATGGAACAAATGGACTTAGGTAGGCTGAGTGAGTAAAAGAAATGCAAGAAAGAGTTGAAAAACAGGCCATGTTTTTTCTCTGCTTCTTCTTAACCCTCCTCCAACTTGGCCAAGGTCAGAAGTGATGCACTGAATGCCCCACAGCTAAGTCTCAGGGCCCCTTTGGTGCCGGGTGGGGTGGCAAGTTGAGAAGCAAAGCTGAGAAAGGTCATCTTTATTTGATATGATGATGCTGTCATGGCCAGTCCTTGGTAGCACAAAGCGCTGGTGCTTAGTGGCTAATGCAAGCTTGGCAGTGTGAAGCCACCAGCCAGGGGCACAGGATAAAGGCCTGGCGGTTCGCTTGCATGAAGTTCGCAGCCGTGTGTGAAACCCCCATGGAGCACTTGTGCACAGGCCTGATGGCAGCTAACAGCGGTCACTCCCTGCCTCGTTTTCAGGGGCCTTCTGAGAATCCACCACCCAGAACGAGTGGTGCCCCTCTATCTCTCTCTCTTCATCCTCCTCACTAACTCGGCCTGCTTGGGTCCTTTATGGTGCTGCCCCTGAGCCCCTTTTCACCTCCCTTGAAGATCACAATTCCCCTTGAGGCTTTTGTGAGGTCTTCCATACCCCAGCTTAGAGAAGGGCACTTTGCCCAGTAGTGGCTCTTAATACTTACCTTTTGTTCTTTGTGCTTTTGTTCAGGAAGGTTTTTGGTTTTCCTAAATAACAAATTGGTCCTGAAACAGTTAAAATCGGTGTGGACAGGAGTGTCATAAACAGATGATTATAATTTCCGTTGTTTTCTTTTTAAAATTAATTTACAAACTTTAAACTCCTTGAAAATGGAGATTAGATCTTATGCCTCCAGACCCTTAACACGGTACTTGGCATATTATAAATACTTGATTAATAACTATTGAATTAAGGTGAGATGAGTGTGAAGAGAAAATTAAATTACCCAGTCAGTAGATATTTAAGTGCAGGGAGGAAAAAGAGGTCATATAAAAATGATGAAAAAATAGTATCTTAGAACAATTTTTATGGGATCTCAGTGCATTTTTTTGTGTGCTAAGGTATCACTATTAACCCAAGTGAGGACTCTCTTTAATGATTTTTTAAAATCTTGACGATGCCCTTTTCACTTCTTTCCTAAATGAACATTAATCCAGAGCCATAAAAATCCCCTTGGAGGGTTTTATGAATTACTGCGTTGTAAGACTGGGGAAAGGCCATTTACAGCCATTTGTTTTATGGAGTTTGATTCTGAAGCCCAGCACAGCCCCTGACCCTTCAGGGACATCCTCTGAGGTGTGAAGCTTTTCTTGAAGACATTGAGCCCTGAGCTGAGCAGCTCCAGCCACGTGTCCCCAGCACTCCACCTCCCTGAAGTGAACAATGCCCGCAGCCAAGCTGCGCCTCTCGTGAGCATCCTGAATGCAGCTGGAGCGGATGGGGGTACAACTTAACAATGATGCATTGGATAGCTCCTGTCCTATAATATAGATTGATTTTTACTTCCCTGGCATACATCATCTTTGCCATCTGACTCTTTGGCCATTTAGCACTTGAAAAAGATGGTGCCAAAGAGGAGAGACTTGGTCTAAGGTGTTGGTTCTCGGAACATTCTTCGACATGCTGACTGCGCCTTGAGTGGATACCAGAGATGGAGTGGAGGTTCATCTGTACAGCAGAGATGGACAAGTGAGCACACCGGAGCTTCGCCGCCTCGCCGTGTTGATTCTAGACTCGCTTCTGACAACAAACTTTAAAACCCTTAGTCTGAAGAGGCCAGAGTGAGGAAAGGATGGACTATGAGTACAAGATAAAAAGATATATGGTGCCACTGTTGTAGAATGAGGCTGGCATTGGGGTGGGGGTAAGACTGAGAAAAACCGGATGAAATATGTTTACGGCATTGAAGTCTATGGGGGAGAGAATA
>NW_006399830.1:8416733-8419673 GCF_000299155.1 Elephantulus edwardii | reverse complement strand
AGGTCTTATTGACTTTAAACAAGAGATTTAAATAAAAAACAACCAATATAAAAAAAAGATAATACAGAATGATACGGTAGTAGTGTAGTATGTGTCATTCAGCTGATGCTTACCCATGGGAGTGCTGCTGGCCTAATGGTAAAGAGCTGCAGTGCAAACTCACAGGCACATGGTTCAAGTCCACCAGCAGCTCCTTGGGGAAGAGATGGGTAGACATCTCCCTTGTGATTTACTGGCCGCTGTGAGTTGATTCCAACTCAACAGCATCTAAAAAGCACAGGGACACACAGATGACCTGCTTCATGAGGTCCTTGAGGCGGTAATCTTCATGGACATGGACCTTGGGAATGGCTGATGGGCTCCTTATTCTACGGCTGAGTGCTTTAACCAGTGTACCCCCAGGGTGCCTTAAAAATCATAATCGTGCACATTTGTGTAGCCTTGCCTTTGTGCCAGACACCACGCTAAGCACTGAATGTCTTCAAATAAATGGCAGATGGGGATGTGTGAAGCAGAGTGTGGTGTGGCTACCCGAGCCTGCTTGAAGAGGACACTGGGTGGTTTGCAGGCAGGCAGCAGGCCAGAATTCTCTTGAAAGATCTCTTTCTCACTGTGGTTTTCTTTCATCCGCTGCTTGGATGGAATGGCTTGGAGTCAAGTGAGATCTAGAAAAATCTAACTGGAGTTGGAGCCTTGGAGTGTACTTGTGGGCGCAGAGTGACTTAGAACCAGGTGTGCCGCCTGCCTCAGGCGCACGGAGGTACCTCTAAGCTTGACGCGTGCACCACAATAGGGTTCCACTTCACGGTCATGAGGAATGCTCAGGTGGAAACAGCTCAGAAGAATTTATCACAGTCGCAAAGCAGAGCACATCCTTCACACCCCGTTGTCGTCTTCCCTTTTGTCATTTTGGGCGGATTCCTGTCTGAACCAGTCTGGGGAAGAAGCCACTGGAGTCTCTCCACCTGCTTCCCTAACACCTCTGGATAGTGTGAGGGATCAGGGGAGATGATTCTTCCAGAAGCAAGCTGGGCCCAAGGCCTGTTGTGTGCTGTGCCCTTATCTTAGTACCTGTGTGGAGGGACATGAGGAGGGGCAAGCAGTGGCCTCTGGGGCTCCAGCTGTGGAGATGAACCAGACAAGGGCGCCCATAAGTGGACACATGGAAATGATAAGGACTTCCCAGCACAAGGACATCATTTTAGGGGGCCAGAGAAGACATCTAGGAGTGGGAGAAACTGAAGCAATGACTAAGGTTTCATGGGACTTGGGGAGCTCGGGTGGGGAGGGGAGTAGTCTTTGCTCCCAGGAGAAAACCTAGGAAAGATGGATGTGTGAATGCGGACCTGCCTTTGTTCATGGAACCGTGTGTATGTGCCAGCTCTGAGATAGGTTAGGCGACAGTAGAGAGGTCATGTTGAAGGCATGTCCACTGTGGTTGAGTCTCCAGTCAATTCTTGGCTAAGATTTTTGGAGCCTTTTCGGAACAGAAAAGGGACCCAGGAAAAGTAGTTGTTCTGGTTCAGCTGTCAGGCCAAATACTGAGCGAGAACTCATAGCCAAGTATCAGATCAGGTTTGCTTCAGAAGCGCAGGGTGGGGAGAAGCTAGCAGAATGGAATTCTTTCTTCTGGGGCCCTGACCACAGGATGCAGAAGTTCGTCCCTTAGACAGTCATTCTGTGGCATAAATAAATGCCACAACGTGGCTCTGTGATCGTAGCAAGCTTGACAGGAGCAGCAGAACACCAGGAAAATGCTGTGCAGAAACCAAAGAGCATGCCAGCTGCACCCCCACCTCGGCATGCCAGTGCCCGCCCTTTGGATCCTCTCCCCACATCTCACCGGCCCGGTTAACCAAGTGGGGCGCACTGCAGACCCAGAGATATTTAATTTGTAAACACTTAATAAAGCACTGTCACTAGGTCGGCTTGTCGCTTCTGTCGGCCACATCAGAATCGATACGTCCCCTGGGTATTGTGCCATGATTGTCTGGGCTGGGGGATCTAATAGGATTAAGTGTTTGGGGTCCTGTCTGACGCCACAGTCCACAGTCCTAGTTAGATGAGGTTAAAGACTGGCTTGCCATTGTGGAAGCCCGATTGCTTAGGGGTCTGAAAAATCATTAAAGCTTGTCCTCTTCAACGTTGATTGTTCCCCGGTGATTTATTGACAAAACACAAAAAAGTGCTCTATACTGCACTCTAATTATATGTATGAGGCCATAAGATCTCATGGGAAATTAAATAAAATTTACAGCTTGATGGTTTTATGCTCCTGGGAGACATACCTTCTTAATAAGATCTTATAGCTGGGAATATTTATGAGGTTAAAGTCCGTAGACATGAGCAAAGACCTTACCTTTCCATGGGAGGTGGGGACTGGGGTGCATTTTGATTTCTTTGAAGATAAATGGTTGTAATGAAATTTCAAAGGTTTAGGAGGAAATGTTGGGCGAAACTCATGAAGCCCCCCTCCCTGGGACCTCTGGAGGACAAGACGAGAAGGACACCGGGACTCACTCAGTCCTTTATCTCACAAAAGGCCACCTCTGGGGCGGGCGAGGCTCACTGTGTCTTCCTGCCACCTTTGGCCCCCATCACACTGGGAACAGGGAGGGAAGATCCTAGTTAAGAGCAATTATCTAAGAGGTCAGGGAAGGGAATTTGAGGGAGGGGAGAGAAAGGAGAGAGGGCCTCACTTGTGTACCGCCTCACCGGTGTGTGCTCCTCACCGGTGTGTCTGCTCCTCACCTGTGTGCGTGCTCCTCACCTGTGTGCGTGCTCCTCACCTGTGTGCGTGCTCCTCACCTGTGTGCGTGCTCCTCACCGGAGCGTGCTCCTCACCTGTGTGCGTGCTCCTCACCTGTGTGTCTGCGCCTCACCGGTGTGTCTGCTCCTCACCAATGTGCGTGCTCCTCACCTGTGCGCGTGCTCCTCACC
>NW_006399830.1:8405095-8416292 GCF_000299155.1 Elephantulus edwardii | reverse complement strand
GACCAAGAAGCCCTTTCAGACAGTCAAGCCCACAGCCCTGAGGAATTGCTGGACATTTTGGAAATTTGCTCTTCTCTTTGTGTCTACGGGTGGCTAGGGACCAACTCAGTCCCACAGGAGTTCAAACATTCTATTCAGGAAGAAGATGTAAAAGGCATCAAGGAGGGTGGGGAGCATTGGGAGGGTGTCCTTTGCAGGTGGCTTGAAGATGAGAATTCCTTTCTCTTCACAGTCTGCTTACAAGTGTGTCCCTCTAAATGGTCACGGGAGGTTTGCTCACCTTCCTTGTCCCTAAACGTGTCCTGCTTTATGTCATCTCTCCTCCACCACGACATTGTTCTCAGATGGTGAGGGGTGGTGTCATCTATCATTCTTAGGAATTATGCCTTTATCGACTCAGAGAAGAAGAATTAGAGTGAACCAGCAGGCTGCTGTTAGGTTACCTCTGGCCTGGTTTTCTAATTTTTTTTATATGAGTATCTTGTTGATATGAAATGTTTGCAGTGCCTTTAAGTGTGTGGAGAGGGACGGGAATTGGCAGAGGGGCCAGAAGTGGGTTCTAGAAGTCTCCAAATAGATGAACCCATCGTTCCTCCTTGCTTGGTGCCAACTCTGGGCTCCAACTCCCAGCAGAACGACGTGCTGGTCCCACACCATCCTCCCATCCTCTGCTGTGCACAAGCCCGGTGTTACAGCCCCTGCGTCCATTCATTTGTCAGGGGTCCTCCTTCTCACTGTCTTTGAATTTGAGGTCTTTCCAGGTAGCCTGTCCCCTCAAGGGCAGCGGCGACTCTCCTTTAAGTGCGCTACTGTTCATTCGGAGGGAGCAAGGCCTGTTAGAACCTCCTACCTGTGCTCGCAAGGAAGCGGAGGACTGTTTAATTAGGATGAATTTATAAGGTGTTTTACCTGTGCGCAGGGAAGCACACGAATCGAGACGTTCCATTACCGTCCTGATTGCCGCTTAGTCATGCTCTCCCACTCTCCACTTCCAGAATAAACCAAATAAAGCCAGAATGAAAGAAAGTGGGCTGCGACGGCTCATACCTTAGACATGTTTGGGTGGAGCTTGGTGGTCGTCTAAGCACAGGGGAGCCTGGCTGGCCGTCCCCCATTTGTCATTGCTGTCCCTCTCCTTGGGCCACGGTGTCCTCATCTGTAAAATGAAGAGGTAAGGCTAGGTGATTTTAAGGCCCCCTTCAGCTCTAAAATCTTATTATTTTATGGCTCTGAGATTTATGTAGGAGAACAGTGTTTCGCGCTCCCCTTTGCCGGAGTCTGTTGAATGGAAAGTAAGATGTTTCATCAGCTCAAGCCTGATGTCTCAGATGAAAGGAGAAGAAAACTTATTAAGGATAGCCAAGTTCCCCTGATAACAGCAAGAGAGAAATCCCCGATTTCATTTAAATATGATACTTCTGTCTTCATTAATTTAAAAGAATGTGTATGATAAAGCAGCCTTTTTTCTTCTTTTTTTATTTAGTGGTCTGTCCTGGAGGAAAAGAAAGGCTTGATCATGAGATGGAGGGGCAAAGGTTTGGGGGCTGTTTTAATAAAGATTAATATCTCCCGAATTGCTGGAATTTAGAGGGAAGTAAGATTTGTTGCAAGTTACAAATCACAGCCTGAAATGTCACTTATCTCCTAATGATACTTCTATACAGATTATTAATTTCATTTTAGAAGCCCAATGAATGTTCTCTTTTATGACATTGATTAAACATCTTGCTGCCATCTACCCATCCATCCTTTTCATTTTCAAATATCCATATCAGAATTGAACAAAAACAGCTCATAAATTTGTATTTTACAGCCTAGCAGAGTTGAAGGGTTCGGCACTCTCCTGAAAAGCGGTCCATCCCGGACTCTGGGCCCAGGTAATGCTGCTCTTGAAGCCAGGCTTGTGGGCCGCCCTGGAGTATGGCAGTCAAAGTGAGGCCAAAGGCTTACCTGGAAGGGCCACTGAGCTGCTTGGAACTGAAGAGTCTCAAAGCAGGACAGTGGGGTCCCCGTGTTAGCCCCTACCTGAGACTCGAGGTTTCACCTGCCTTCTTGTCTTGAACAAGCTCCCTCTTCTGTGTCCTGGCACACACACTGTCCTCTGTCTGGCTTGCAGCGTCGTGACAAGATGATGAGGGAATAGATATGAAATTCCTCCCAGCCCTGAGACAGAAGCTGGGAGGGGGCGTATTGACACACCAGTGAGGCTCACAGTGGGACAGTAAGTTTCAGATCTATCTGGGCATGCTGAGAGGTTTAGCGGCCCTGGTGGCATAGTAGGTTGTAGGTTGTGCTGCTAACGGAAAGGTCAGCGGTTCAAATCCACCACCTGCTCCCTGGGATGAAGGCAAAGCCATCTGTTTCTGTTACAACCTCAGCAACCCAGTGGAGAATTGCTTTGAACCAGAATGGACTCAACAGCAGGATTTTTTAGGTTACGGTGACTCTTGGAAATAAGAAGAAAAGATTGTTGAAAATGACTGTTACGACGGTACTTTTATCACAAAGGCACTCTGGTGATGTGGTGTGTCCTGTGTTGCGCTGCAAACCCCAGAGTCGGATGTTCTGATCAAATCCACCAGCCACTCAACAGGAGAAACACGGACCACTCCCCCATCTAGGGATTTACAGTCTCAGAAATCCAATGGAGGGGTGCCGTGTGCAGGATCCACCTGAAGACAGTTGGGGGGGGTGTGGCGTGCTTTCATCAATAGCAGCCCCTCCCATTCCTCCACCCTCACACCTGAATTTGTCCTCAGAAGACCCCCCCGTTGCTTTTGAGGCCCTTCACCCACTGGGCATTTCAAGTGTGGGGTCACCAGGAGTCAGCACTGACAGCAGCACTGGGCTTGCTCTAACGGGCTTGGCAGTTGGAGTTGCCGCTCCCTTCTGTCCAAAAGGGGTGCATGCACCTGGACAACCATTGGGGTACAGCTACAGCTGTCTCCCCATCCAGGAAGGAAAGGATCCTGAAAATCCTGAGCTCACTCGGCTCTGTGTGAAAAATTAAGGATCGTCTGACAAACCCCAAAAATTAGGAAGAAGGCTTTTCCAGAAAAAAAGGAACTTGTGAGGAAAGGAGGGGACGCAGACTTTGTACTAAACTGATAGAATTAGAAAGAAAACCTATCAGTTCCCAAGTCAGCTTCTGTCCGCTGGGTAAGAGGAGGTGACAGGATGGTGTTGGTGCCCCTGGAGACTTAGAGGGGTCAGCACTGGACGGAACAGGAGCCGCCAGCTGCCCCCAGAGGCCTGTCAGGGTTAAGGGGATGTGCTCCAACTCCCGCTGCTGGGTTCAGATCTCATCTCTGCCCGTCCCTGGGGGCATTATTAAGGAGTGCTCATCTGGGATTTCCTCGCCCGTAACAGCACCGTCACAGATGCTGGCGTGAGGCCTGAACGTGCTGCTCTTGCTATTGTGTGCCCAGAAGGCGGTGCTGACTCCCACAGCCGCCCTCTGCACGGGGGTGGTCAGCCCCGGACACATGGAGCCAGGGCCAGACCCCCTGCTGTCGGGCTGGTTCCGACTCACCGTGCCCCTGCCTGCCTTCCGAGGCTGGAACTCTTTACAGGAAGAGGTCACTGGCATTTCTGTTAGCAGCCTGTGTGTTGCCGCAATGCCGCCAGGGCAGCTTAAGCAGAGCATTTGTGGAGGAGGGGACGACCCTCAAGGGGGCGGATTAGCACCATGGCTGCAGCAAGCCCAGCTCTGCGGCTGGGGCAGGACTAGGCCGCATTCCATTCCATGTGTAGGGTCACTGAGAGCCAGAACCTACCGATAGCCCCTGACCACATCATTATTGGAGCCCACTGCCAGGTCCTTCCTGCCACAGGGCTCCTGGTAGGCCCGCACCACACCCACAGCCTTTTGTGTTTGCCACCCAGCACTCAGCCAGCAAGCCGCCAAGCCTCCTTGCAGATACCATAATACATGTATGGGATTCTTAGTATGATGCCAGGTCAATGTCAGTGCTAAGAAAGTGTTAGCTAGTGTTGGATGGAGCCCTAGTGAGTCAGTGGATAGTGCTTGGCTTCTAAACCAAAAGGTGGGCAGTTTGAACTCACTAGCAGCTCCAGGGGAGAAAGCGGCAGTGAAAGAGAAAGGGAGAGTCGTTTAAAAGTAGCATGGTGCCGCTTGGCAGCAGTGGCCAGCGATGCCCGACTGGGGCTGTGAGGAGGGGGAGTGGCGAGCTTAGGTGGCCGCATGTCCTGGCAGAATGGCTGTTCGTGCGTTGAGGGCAACGCGTGGGTTTAGCTGTTAAGTGTGAAGGACTGGTCAGTGCTTGGTAAGGCCTTGTCCACCATAACGTGGAATGCTCTCAAATGGCATTTCTGTTTTGTCCCCCCTTTTCTCCCTGACCCTCTTTTCTCTTCCCCCTTCCTTCCCCACCTCCTGCCCCCCTAGCCAGCCCTCCCTGGTCTGGCCCTGCACCGGGGAGGTTGCATAAAGGGAAAATATGGCATGTTTACAGAGAGAATTTTCTAGAAGTGTTAATTTAATATGCTAAAGTGTTCCCTTCAGCATTTTACCTTTCTTGTTGTTTTCACAAAACAGCCAAGACTAAATAATGAGCCCAGGGCTGTGCCCTTTGGTAGTGCGATAGCTCATTACCCACTAGCGGCCTCCATCTGCCCTCATGGCTGCATGGGGAGCCATTACGATTATGATGGAAATCTCAGAAGCCATTACCAAGATGCAACAGAGGGCCTACTGCAGACAGCCTAATGGACTAATTTGTAATTGGGAGAGGGAAATGAGTTAGCGAGCTGGGGCCGGTTTTGATGAGAGTGGAAGTGCGCATGCTAAATGTGATAAATGAATAGGAATGTGTGTTTGTGCAGTGGGCTCGACAGGGCTTTCCATCTCTCCCGGGGATTGGAGACGTGCTGACAAGCCGCGAGGAGCGAGGAGGAAGAGGCTCAGGGGAGGCGAGCGGGAGTCAAGGAGAGTAGCTAAGGATAAATCGGGGAGGAGAACTAATGGCAGTAAAATCCAAGGAAATGACTGCATCTGCCATGAACGTGGTAATTAGGAAGCATTTGGTGTGCACGTCTCTAACCATTAAAACAGAGGAGGAGCGGGAGCCCTGGTGCTCGTGTGGAGATCAGGAGGTTGGCGTGGCGGTGGGCCAGCAGGGAAGCCCCTCATGGACGGCTCGGGGGGCCATGGTCCCAGCTTGGTCCCAGCATGGTCCCAGGCCATGGTCTGCTTGCACAAAGCTGAGCTCACGCTGGAAATTCCCACAGCACCTGTTCTCAACCCCACTGGGTGTGCGTAGTGGGGAGGCCCTGTAAGCCAAAGGCAGCTGTGGTGCAAAGGAGGGTGTCCAGGAAAAGGGGCCAGTCCCCAGGCATCTGGGCCAGAGGTTAGAAGTCCTTGGAGGACTGAGAGTGGTGGAACAGTGCCCTTCCAAGTGGAGGGGTGGCTGCAGAAACGCCTCACTAAATTCATTGTTTTCAGCAAGTCCGTTCCATCTCATGGCTGCCCCCCATGCGGGTTTCTGAGGCTGTAAGTTGCAAGGAGGAGATTGCTTCTCTTTCTCCCAGAGTGGCTGATGTATTCAAACCGTCAGAGAAGCCCCCTTGCTATGTACTGCACCAGAGCGCTCCTTTGTAGGGACACAGAAGCCTGGCTCCGCAAACGTCCTTCCCGTCCATCTGCCCGCTTGGTCGCAGTGTCACGCAGCCTAGCGGAGCGGGAGCACCGACTGTTCCAGGGAGGCCTGGGCTTGTGTTCCCTCACACACTGCAGGCCTGGGAAGGCCGGTCTTCCAGCCGTCTCAGACCACGTCCCGTGCAGCCGTCCTTGTTTGTTTCTTAGCGGTGTGGCTCCTTGGTTCTGGCCACTAACGTCCGTGCCCCAGGAGGCCCTGTCACCTCAGTCAGACCTTCACGTCCCTACAGCTGCAGCCCCAGGCCTTGGTGACCTTTCCTCCCAGCAGCCTGCTGTCCGCCCTCTTCTGCTGACTTGCACTTTTCCTCATGGGCAGCTGGTCTCAAACTGTCAGAGTTGTCCTAGCTCTCAAGAGGCCACTTGCTCCCGACCGTCTCCGTCCCCTGCAGAGGCCTAGAGCATTGTGCCCGCCTCTGAATAGCCAAGGTGGTGCGGTGGTTAAATGCTCAGCCGCTAACCGAGGGGCCAGGAGCTCAGATGTCCCAGCTTCTCTCCAGGAGAAGGAAGTGGCCGCCTAGTTCTGTGACTATTACAGCCTTTGTGATTCTGCTGTGCCCGGTAAGCTTGACATGAGAGCAAACAGACTGGATGACAGTGGACATTTACGTGGCCTGAGTGCTCCGATGCCACAGGGGTTAAGCACGAGGCTGCTGATGGAAAGGTTATGGGTTGGAACCCCCCGGCTGCTCCAGTAAGAATATGACAGGCTGCTCGGCATGTGTTGGCAGGTTCCTGATTTCTACACCAGCCATCAGTTTGATGGCCATGGGTTTCATTTGGTAAATGGCCTGAGGGAAGATGCATACTCCTTCAGGGAAGTAGGGAGCTCTGGAACCAATTAGCTGAGCCTCCCACACACAAGTTCTCTCCTAGGACCTCCCAAGGTGAGACATAAATAGCTGATCCCTGCCCTCAGCACCTCCTCTACCCCAGAGGCCCACTGTCCCTGTAGCATCGCCAGGCACTTGGGGAAAGTTCACCTCTGCTTCACCAAACACCAGAGGTGAAGTTTCTTAAGAACTCCCAAATGAGCTGGTGACTGTCCCATATTTTATTGAAAACCTATTTGATTGATTAGGATTGATGGAGCCCACCTACTCTGGCAATTAACTCCTTTGACAAGGAAACGAGTGCTGAGACAATACAACCCCAAACAACTCGATCTGGCAGAAAGCAGTCAGTAAATAAAAGAGGCTACGAAAAACTATCAAGTATTACTAGTTAAGGAAAGCGACGGCGGGAACACAGATGGGCTTCTGCACTTTCTAGAAGGCAAGAAGAGAGGCAGCTGGGAAAGTGTAGCTGCTGAGCTCTAAGAACATCAGGAGAAACAGGCATTTTCTTCTTCCAGGGTCTCTTGTTAAGTACCAAAAAACAAACTCACTGCTATCAAGTTGGAACTGACTCCAAGCTGACCCTCAGTGAGTCTTCAGAGACTATAAACTGCAAGGAGCAGCTAGCTGAGGGGTTTGAACATGCAGCCTTTGGGTTGACGGTACAGCTCCCCACTCACTAGGCCACCAGAGTTGCACTGCACTCTCTAAACCAACGTTAAATCAATACTAAAGGAACAGCCAGGATTTTCTATGCAGAGCTGTTCCCTAGATGTCCTTTAGTAAAAGCTCGTTGTCTGCCCTAGCCAGAGACTTAGACAGATTGGTACGCTCCGGCCCTGCAGTCTCCCAGTTCTGTCCAAAGGATGCAAGCCTGTGCTCGGAGAATGCTTCCAGCTATGTGGACAGGAACAAAGGGTTTGAGAATATGCAGGAAGAAGTAGCACATTGAACATATATTTACTGAGCAAGTAGCATTGGGCGGCATTGAGCTGATCCCAGTGTTAGTACCACTAACGCTCGTCTAACTGAGGACCTGATTCTGACTTGGAAGGAGGGAGGAGATATGGGAGTTAGGAAAAAAACATTAGAAATCAATAAAATTAAGATACAGGGGGAAGCTTTAGTTATTTTGAAATTAAACAACACATTTCTAAATAGCCTGCGGGTCAGAGAGGAAATCACGGGAGAATCGGAGATTATTGTGAACTGAAATGTAGTGAAAACACAAGGCAGACGCATTGCTTTCATGTTCATTCCCACTCACGCTGACTTTCCAAGGATGTTGAGTTTCCAAGGATGTAAACCTCTTACGGGAGGAGAACACCTCATCTTTCTCCCGTGGATCGACTGATGGATTTGAACTGCCACACTTTTGGTTAGCCAGCTCAACTTACTATGCTACCAGGGCTCTTATTTTTAAAAGAAACAAATTATAATAAAAATGCCAATGTATCAAAATCTGGAATGTAGCTAGCACAGTGCTCAGAGAGGAATTTACAGCTTTAATTAATTTTATTAGGATCAAAGGAAAATTTAAAATCAATAACCTAAATTTCTATCAAGACAAGAAGACCAGAGTAAGGCCAAAATAAGGAAGGAAGGAAGGAAGAAAATAATGAAGAAAAGGGCAGAAATTATAAAAATAGAAAATACACAATAGATAAACTTCATAAAGTTTAATATTGTTGCTTTTAATAATAACAGTATTCCTAAGACGCTACCTAGAATGAACGTGAAAAATCTATAGATAGTAACAGAAATGTCAGTATAAAGAATAAAAATTTACTGGTTCATACCCTACAGACATTAAACATGTTTAGCACAGAGGTTTAACAAGCAGAAGAGAAGAGCGTGGAAGTTAGAAAAGTTGAGTTATGGAATGGGAGTGGGGTTTTTGGAGCTGGAAAGAGGGAGGTCCGTTAGTGGACAGTGAGACTGAGAAGCTCCCTTTTGAACAGTGACCCAGCACCTGGAGGGAGCCCATCGACTACCCAGTTTACTGCACACAGTTCCCACAGATGCCCTAGTCCTGGCCAGGGCTCCTGATGCACACATTTCACAGGGTGCCAAGACTCAGAGCAAGTCACCTTGTGGGTCACATGCCCTGCTTTCACTCTCCAGACTTCCTTGAGACATTTCCAGAAACAGGCCAGAGACGAACTGACCTCTGAGTGGTGGCCATGTCTCCCCATCCACCAGAAATACAAGGAGACCTCATTTCTCTTAGCTCACTTCATCAGTGGGGCTGTGATTTTGAAAACTCTCATGTCATCTTAAGGACTCACTGTCCCCCTTGGCATTATGCCCATGTTTCTCAAATTGCAGTTTGTTCTTTCAGGATGAGTCTGAATAATCCTCCTCCACAATGCTTGTCTGAACCTGGCCCTCCTTTCCAGGTGCCAGGTCACCAGCAGCTTGCCATGACCTGTCGCCATGTTCTGTATTTGGGCAGCATTCAGAGAGGACAGGGGATGGCATGGGCAGCCTTGCACTCACCATTCATGACACTGGCGGGTGTCCCACGGGAAGCTGTAGAAGGGTCCAGAGTGACAAATCTGAATGGATTTCCCACTGCTCTGTTTTCCGCCTGACACCCTTTCCTGGCTTGCTCCGTTACTCTTTGGAGCTGGCCCTTTCTCACTGTCCCTTCCCTGTCACATTACTTACCTGTGGAGCAGTATTGCACAGAGAGTGGACCCTGGCACCAGGCAGTGCGCGATCCTGTCATCTCCTGTTTTTGTCCTCAGCCTGTCCATCTATCGGGTAGAAGCGACAGTGCTCATCTCACTGCTGTGGTGTGTTAAACGGCTTGATGATTTTACAGAGTTCTGGGAGCTGTGTCTGGCACCGACTAAGTACAAGGGGAAAGCAAAGCAAAACACAAGCCGAGGCCATTGCTGCTGGGTCAGCTGGGCTCCTTGGGACTGCATCCTTACAGAGCAGAGCTGCTCCTCAGTCTCTGTGGCCGTAGCCTTTGACAGAAGCTGTGACAGACCTTGTGACAGAAGCTGATTGCCAAGCCTTTCTGCTTTCCACTGGGTAGCCTTGGACAACGAGCCTGTAGCTTAAGAGTCAAGGGTATACCATTTTGCAACCCAGAACAGTGTTACCATATCTTCAGACCTCTTGTTGTGTACCACCAATTGCACTGACCCCATCTTTCTCCCGAAGAGCCGCTCTTAGATTCCAGCTGTGTGCCGTTGAGATTGTGGCACAGCTTCTTACCACGAGGCCACCGGAGCTAACCCACGATGACATCCTTCAGCTCATGACTCTGCGTACCCTGTCGCTTGACATCCTCAGTGCCCACCTCTGAGCCTGCATGACCCCTGGGTCAGAGAGCAACCACTCAGACTTGGGCATCCTTACCGGCTGAGGCTGATGTATGTTGACCTTGAAGTTCTCAAAGTTTCCGTGTAGTATGACATTAACCAGGAGCTCTCACTACCACCAAAATAGCACTGAGACCCCTCTACCTTCCATGCCCACCGAGTCTTGGCAACTCATGTTGCAGCCTTGGTGCTGACAAGAGGGGAGTTCCTGGAAAAGGAAGACGGCAAGGTGGGAAAGAGGAATGACCTGCAAGACCCGGGGGAGTCGTTTGATGGCAGTGGCCTTTCTCTTTGTCTTCACTTTCTTCAACAATTCTCACCTGCATTCTCTTCCTATAGCCTTTGCACTACCTGGGAATAATCTGTGGCTAAAATAGCCTCTTGCCTGTAGACTAGACAAGCAGGTGCTGACCCACTCCCCTGCAGGAAGCTGCTGGAGGGACCTCATTGTGCTCAAACTTCTAGACCTGCTCTTAGCAAGAATATAGAACAGGCCTGTGGAAGCCCCATGCAAAGGTCTCTGTGACCCCACTACTTACACTGTGATTTGAAATTCTGCCAGGAGGCGGGGGGTCCTGGAAGTTTAGCCCTCGTTGGGTGTTTCTGAGAGAGTGGTGGTGTTCTCTCGTGCTGAATTTAATGAATAAATTATAATAGCTTTTGCATTTTTATGCACATTATGCATGTTTATCTGCCCTCCCCCGTTCCTGAAACCACTTCCCTCTCCTATTTCTACACGCTATATTTCTTTTCACATGTTCTCTTTAGGAACATGCAACTGATTTTTCCCCCTTTTAGTTACTTGGACCTGGTGATTGCTGATGAAGATGTACACCTTGTTCTCTAAGTGACTGAGCTTCGTGTGCCAAGAGGGGCCAGAAACTTGGGGAGGGACAGTTGAAGGAAGCTTCATTTAAGCTTCCAAAGGAAAGGATATTCTTATAGGATCTGAGGAGGGAAAGGCCACAGTGGTGTCTGAGCTCTTTGGGGTTTAGAGGGTATCTAATCCACCCTGTGTCTCCAGTATTTAGAAGAAAATCTCATTTGTAGTAGCACATAAGGACATTTCTTGAATAAGTATGCCAGGGAGTGTTTGGATGGATGGATGGATGGATGGATGGATGGATGGATGGATGGATGGATGGATGGATTTCAGAATACATGGTTAGGTGGATGGATGAATTAATGAATGGATGGATGGGTGGCTGGGTGGATAGATGAATGAATGAATGGATGGATGATGGGTGAATGGTTGGATGACTGGAGGACAGAATGAAAGATGGACAATGGATGGGTAGGTGGGTGAGTGGATGGATGGATGGAGAAAGATGGACAATGGATGGGTAGGTGGGTGA
>NW_006399830.1:8384096-8404995 GCF_000299155.1 Elephantulus edwardii | reverse complement strand
GAAAGATGGACAATGGATGGGTAGGTGGGTGAGTGGATGGATGGATGGAGAAAGATGGACAATGGATGGGTAGGTGGGTGACTGGATGGATGGATGGATGGATGGATGGATGGATGGATGGATGAGTGGGTGGGTGGATATACCAACTAGTTGCTGTCGCATCAGTTCCAACTCATGGCATCCCTCCTGTTTCTATCAGTAGAGAACTGCTCCATTGGGTTTTCAGTGACTGCTAATTTTTTAAGTAGAAAGATGATCAGACCTTCCACACTGCCTCTAAGTGGACTCAAACCTCTAACTTTTTGGTTATCAGCTAAGGATAGTAACCATTTGTACTGCTCAGTTATCTAATGGGTGGACCCAGTGGAAGCATTTAACCTCATTTGGATTGTTGTGTCGGGAGTCTTTTCAATTAACTCCCACTCTGGATTCTACTACAATATTTTAGTTAGGTTTACTCTGGTCGGGTTTCAGAGTTTCTGTAAGTCTTTAGTGAAAAAGAGTTATGTCTGTAAGTTTTTAAGAAGCACACTTACTTCCTTTTCCAGAAAACTAGGCAGGAAAAATAGATCAATGTAAATAGTATTCTGAGACCAGAGCAAACTCTCTAAGTTGAGAAAGCTTATGAATTCGCCAGAATGTAACTCCTGCTGTATAGTCGTTACTATGCCACCATTTCTACTCTTTCATTAAATAACCTTTCTTGGAAAGTCTACTAATTCCTTAAAAAAATATATTTATTTTTAATTTTATGAAAACATATTAAATGCTGCTATTACAAGGATGTTTTGAGGGGCAGAGAACAGCATTTAGAAATGAGATACAGTTCCAGGCAATTAAATAAAAGCCACTAACAAAAAAAAAGAAAAAGTAAAATGATAGGGTAGGAGAAGAAATACGTCTCTGCCAAAAAATATCAACTAGGAAAATAGTAAAAATTTATGCGCAGCAAATCCTGAGGTTAAAATTTTAAATAAGTAAGTGAGGAGGATGGTATGGTTTGAAATTGGCTTTCTCTGTGAACTAGACATTCAGGACTCCGGATGAATGGGCCTTTCATAGAGGAGCATGTTCTGCTGGCATTGCCCATAGTGAGCTTGCTGCTTACCACAGGTCTCCACCTCAGAAGTTCAAATCCACTAACAGCTCCCCAATCCTGAACACGCACCACCCCCCACCCCCCACCCCCCGGAGAGCCTCTGTGAGTCAGAATGACTTGCCCAGCAGTGAGTTCTTTGAGTGTTCCTTGTGGATCTGATTTTCAAGAGCCCACATCTCATCTCCACAAGGCACATGTTTGTGGAGAAGCAGAGAGATGGCTGGTAACAACCTTGATGTTGTAAACAATAGGCGATTATTTTTAAAAAGTATTACACATCAAATTATTAAATCACTACTAACCTTTTCCTTCAGAGTCGACATTTGTGTACTTGCCTAAATTACATTTGTTTTGCAAATAATCAGGCTTGGGAGAGTTTTATAACTTTTTGTTACTCTTGAAAAGCAAAACGGATCAGCCAAATACCGAGTTTCATAAAGCTCTCTTCTGGGACATGGAAGAGAAGAAAGTGCCAGAATCTAGGTGTTTTGCAGATTGGAGTCACAGTTGAAGTGAGAAGGTAGAGCTTTCATTGACCCCCCCAACCTCCCCCCATTTTGTGGTTCTTTTGGATCCCTTTGCCCACACCCACTGCCCCCTCCCGCCCTTGATCCCTGAGTCCCCACCAGCCCCCATGCTCCCTTCTCCGTGGCCACCAGCTCAAGTCCACTTCAGAGGACGGGCTGAGGCTGTTGTCGGCCCCTCTCTGATTTACTGTTAGCAGGAACTCCACTAAACTTCCCCATTTGATTTTTTTTTTCATTTTGAAAATCAAACAAAGTTTAAAAAGTAAACATTGCAGGTTGACATCCCATCCTGAAGCCGAGGAAAAACGTTTCTTGTTAAAATTTTTGGCATGTAACCGAATTTATGAGCGTTTTCTGTGTTTTGATTTGTCTCCCCCAGTCACTGTTATTACTTACCCCCCAGAGTTAGGTGTGGAGAGATTATGTTGGCCCGTTTCCATGGTGACAGTGAAGAAAAGTAATTTTTTAAAGTCAGTTTCTGCTGTGTTATTTCACATGCGTGAAACATCAGCAGCGATGCTGTGCGGTGGCTCTCCTGGACCTAAAGACACAAAAATGGCTGGAGTCTCTATATAAACAGACAAGCGGGGGTGATATTTTCCTTGGGCCCATGCCGACCCTCCTAACAAAAGTCTCTCAGTTACCCAGGGCACCTGGGAGGGGCGAGCATACAGTCCTGTTCACTGTTTAGTAACCTTCTCTCTAATGAATTACCATTTTAAAAAAAGTTTCAAGTTAGAGTCCACCCCCTACCAGCTCCTCCAACTTAAATAGAAAGCTAAGGACCCGGTGAACCTGGGCCTCCAGTTTTCCTGGTGGCCTCATGGCTAAGGAGCTGCGCTGCCAATTCCAAAGCACACGGTTCAAATCCACCAGCTGCTCTGCCGGAGAAAAGTAGGGGGTCAGCTCTCATGCTGCCTCTGAAAACCCCCTGGTTTTTCGGTGGGTCAGCTATGAGTCAATTCCGACTCAGCAGCACGTAACAACAATCGGTGTTTCTAGGCGGCAAGGTACAGAAGGTCAGCAGTTGAAATCCGCTAGACCCTCCACAGGAATAAAGTAGGCACTATCCTCCCGCACAGTTTTACAGCCTTGGGAAAACCAAGTAGAAGGTTGCCCTGAGTCAGGATGGACTTGATGGGTTCTTTTGATCAGTGCTTTGAGTCTCGCCTCTTTGGTCAAGTTACCACGTGTCCACCCTTAAAAACCAAAGGAATCCAGTTATACCGGGACGCATGAGGTTGCCATGAGTCTAGGTCAACTTGTAGACAACTAGTGGCGTCTGTCTTCGGGGGTCCTCTAGACCTCCCTGCTCATGAGAGAGGCAAGGGAGAAGGTTCCAGGAAGTGTAGTAAAGCTCTTCCTGTTGCTTTGTGCCACCCAAAGACATTTTCTTAAAGCATTTGGACCATAAAAGCTACTATCACTTCTTTGGCAAGTCTTAGTTCTGACGGCAGAAGAAGAGGAGGAAACATTGTGTGGCCTCCTTTACTGATAGCAGTGGTCTTTGCAAAACCAAGAATTTGTGGTTTTTAAAAACACTGCCTTCTCTTTGGAGAATGATAGTGTACGGCCCAGGGAGAGCATCTTTAACTCCTCTGAGCTCCTTCCACAGGTTGTTTATTTAAACTTTCACCATCCTAGGTGCTTTCTCTGTTTTGCAGTCTCAGGGACCAAAATGTGGGTTCCCTCACTGATTAGGGACCAAGCTAAGACAAGAGTTCAAGATCCAGGATTCCTCCCAAAATGTTTACGTTTCTTTACGTTATTAATCCTACACTGGGCATCTTCCACAACCGCTAGCCTGCCTGGTTAAGGGGAGAGAAGGCACAAGTTTCTATCTTTCAGGAACTGGTCTCAGACGTGCCCACACCGGCAGGAAGGCGTTCTCGAATTGACAGCTACCCGCTGAGCACCGGCTGTGTGTCAGGTGCAGCAGTGGCCCAGGCAGTCCACTCCGTCTACACTAGAGCTCACCTTCCTCGAGGGAAAGAGCACGTGACACGTGCTGAAAGGCAAAATGGGCAGTGAGGGTACCTGCTGAGGAAGACAGTAGAGCAGAGGGTGGCGTAGTGAGTGCTGGGGCAAGCACAGCTGCAGTTTGAAATAGGGTGGACAGAGAAGGCCTTTGTGAGCGACTCCCCCGGTAGTATCATAGGTTAAGCATTGGGCTGTTTACCAGAAGGTCGACAGTTCAAACCCTGCAGCTACTCTAGGGGGAGAAGAGAAGGCAGTCTCTTCCTGTTAAGATTTCCAAGCTCAGGTTTATAAGTAGGAATCCTGGTGCTGTGTGTTGGACTAATCATTGAAAAGTTGGTGGTTCAAACCTACTCACTGCGCTAAGGGAGAAAGATGAGGTAGTATTTGTTAGGTCTTCACACTGGATGTCTCTTGACCTTGAGTCTACACTATTCCCCTGCAAAGATTGATAACCTTGGAAACCTGAGGGAGGTGACCACGGCTCAGCTCAGAACCAACTCGGGGGGCTGTGGGTTTGTTTTGAGCAAAGACTTGAGGGCACGTACAAATGGAAAGTGAACCAGATGAGGGGAACGTGGCCTGCACAAACACACGTGTGTGTGTGTGTGTGTGTGTGTGTGTGTGTGTGTGTGTGGTGCATGGCTTTCATTTCTCCCTTAATGACTTCCTGTGTCAGGAGAGCTCTTTACTAGATGCATTCTGGAAGTTGTAACCCTGGGTCCTGGGTTGATATCACATTACCTATGTGGAAAGGACAGAACTGCGTTGGCTGTGATTGGATCTTGGGTGGAGACATTGGTGCTTTCCTGGGTTTTAAAGCAGATCATTGAAAACACACCAGAACCCTCATTGTAAGTGCTTCTCTTCCTTGGGGAGACCTGTGTTCCTCATTTAAGGGGTACAGGGAGGGGCTTGGGGCGGGTGGAGGTGGGCCAAAGGGTTCTCCAGTTTGAAATGCCAGTCAGCTGTAACCACTAGTTATCTGGAGCCTGTTCAAACTCATTTGGAGAACAGTTGAATTTTTAAAGTGCCTTTTGATTCTCTCTTTCATTTATTTTAACTGATCTGCTGGGATTAGGAGCTTGGTCGGGGAACACCAGAATGCTTGCCAAAATGTGTGAATAATTAGAGCTCCGATGATGTGTGCCAGATAGAAAGGGAGTATTCGCACTTCTGATTAGATTCGGCTAAATGCAGTCGTAAATCACTGTTGCCACAGTTGCAGCCCTGCCTGGGTGTGGAGGGGGATGGTCAGGGTGTGAGGAGAGGAGGGCCCTTCCCCCAGAGGGCAGGTTGTGGGGGGGGATGGTGAGGAGACTAGAGGCCTTCCCCCAGGGGGCAGGGTGTGGGGGGGGGATGGTCAGGGTGGGAAGAGAGGAGGGGCCTTCCCTCAAGGGACAGGGTGTGGAGCAGCACCCTAAGAATGTATGAGTGGCCCCAATACCTTATAGAGATTGGGCCTCTGCCTATCAGGTCACTTCTGAGAATAGTTATAAGACCCTCTGGACTCTACATTGACCACTGTCTTGGCAAATATGAATAAGCCTCTGTCCTCTGGAAACTTCTAGGCCTATAGGGAGATGGCTACACAACTGCTGGACAGTTTGATGAATGTGTCAGGAGAACACACCCTTTGGGGAGGGAACCCAGAGGAGGGCTCCGTTCTGCCAAGGAACCCAGATGAGTAGTTAGACACAGTCGTCTCTGGAAGTCAGTCATGCCCTTCCCGAGGGTTTGGCAGGATGAGTCAGTGGAATTCCTGACAAAGGGAGGAACATGCAGAAGGCACCACTAAATCCAGACGTGGTGGTGGACCACTGAGGGAGGATGGGGTTCCAGGGTAAAGGAGGCAGGGAGCAGCAAGACCTGGAAATTAGACTGGAACAGAGTGTGAAGAGTTCAGGGCGTTCATGTAGAGAGCTACATTACAAGGTTTATAACTAACTTGGAGATTCTCATTCAGCCTTGACCTTGAACCAGTCTTCAGACAGAGAGCCACTGCCTTAGTTACAGTCATTGATGGGAAAGTGGTGGTCGCCTAGATCACGGCAGGAAAAATACATGTCTAGAACCAGTGCTGTCACTGATGGAACGTTCTCGAAGGTTGCTAGGTTAAGAATGAGATATAAGGTGGTTGGTTTACGAAGATACCATGCAGACATTTTGATGTAGAGCTTCCAGTTTGTAGTTGGGTGAGCCTGAAGACTTCTCCATGTCGCTGGGAATTTATGATCATGGTCTGAACACAGACAGTGACAGAAGAAATGGAGAGACAGGATCTTGTTTCAAAGGAGATTTCTGAAGTGGAATCAAATGGACCGGTTAAGGAGCTCTAGCTGTGTGATGGGTTCTTGGGGGGCTATATGAGGCCCTTTCTGGAATCCTTTGGTTGATTTTAGTAGTACTTACCTTTCAAAATCCATTGCATCAGTATGTCGACTGGGAACTGGCAGAGTTCAGGCTTGTTTCAGGAGAAGTAGAACTAGAGATCAGATGGCTTTTGACTGAAAGAATGTCATCAAGACGTCTGTGACTGTAAAGGCACAGTGACAAAAAGCATGAGAATTCCAGAACTTAACTCTGCTCATGTGTAACCTGTACATAGACCAAGAAGCAGTTGTTTAAGCAAAATAGGAAATCGTGCTTGGTTCTAAATCGAGACGGGTGTGTGTCATCCTTTCACCTTACTTACTCAGTCTGTATATGAGCAAAGAATTCAAGAAACTGGACTACATGAGAAAGAATTCAGCGTGAGGATTAGAAGATTCCTCAAAGTCCCACTTTATGCAGATAACGTGACTTTGCTTATAGCTCTAGCCCTGAACCCTGATGGAAGAAGATCAAAGACCACAGCTTTTGGTATGGATCACAACCTCAACATAAAGAAAGCAAAAATCTTCACGCTTGACCCAGTAAGCCCCATCACCAGTGGAGAAAACACTGAAGTTGTCAAGGATTTCCTTTTCCTTACATCCACAGTCCACGCCCATGGAAGCAACAGATGAGAAATCTAACATATTGTGAAGTTCTACCACAAAAGACCTCTTAAAAGGATTAAAGAGCAACGATGTCCCTTTGAGGACTGTGATGCAGTGGACCCTACACCACAACAATTTCAAACACCTCGTAAGTGCAAGTCAGTGATTGGGATAATTGGGCTGGGAGTGTCAGCGGCAGTGCGATTGGCACAGGACAGAGCGGAGTTTAGGGCTGTTGTATATAGGGTCGCTATGAGTTGCAGGCGACTCGATGGCACATAACAACAACAACAACAACATAAGTGCAAGAGGCACTGGTGGCCTAGTGGTAAGAAGGTGTGCTGCAATCCCAAAGGTACATGGTTCGAGGCCATTAGAGAAGGATGGACCGTCTCCTTGCGTGCAATTAACTGCCTCTGAAACCCACTGGAGGGTCAGCTGTGGGCCGGTTCTGACTCCACAGTACACAACTACAAGCATAATATGCAAGCGGAACCTGGAGTAAGTAAAGAAGATGGAGCAATAATTGATGCATTTGATTTACGGTGTTGGTGAAGAGTATTGAAGAAACCATGCACTATTTGCTAGAAGCACGAACACATCCATCTTGGAAGCCGTCGAGCTAGACACGGTCCTGAGAAGTGAGAATGGTGGGACATTCGTTGCTTCTGGCACCTTGGTTGTAATCAGGAGGGACCAGTCTCTGGAGAAGACCATGCTGGGCGCCACAGTGGCTGCAGCAGTGAGCGTGGACATTCTGAAGATGGAGCAGAACACGGCTGTTCTGAGTCAGAACAGTCATCTTTCCTATTAGGAAACACAGATAGGGTGCAGTGGCCAAAGACACCATGCCCTTGACACAGGACGCAGTGAGTTATATGCCTTGAAGTATCACCTGAGAGCTAGATCCCTGGCATAAAAAGCGAAGGATGGAGTCCGAAAAGACGGAGCATGGACTTCTTTGGGAAGGTTTGGGTTTTCCAGCAAGGCTTTGGCCCACCCCACCTGTGTTTTTCCATCTCCAACACATGATAATACTCACTCCTTCATGCCACGCTCACCTCACTCCTCCTGACCTGCACCGCAGCCTGGGAGTTTCTTCCCTTACCTATTAGCTAAGCGGTGACCCTCTTTCTCTGTGGTGATAATACAAGATGTCACTGGGATGTGAACCAGCAGCTTGCAATGGGAGGGGAAGTCCAGGAAAAGGACTGCAGGGCAAACAGGACAGATTGGCAGGAAAGCCAGAGGAAATGGTTAAAAAGGAGCAACACACAGGAGGAGGAGTGGGGAGAAAGACATAAAACCCCCAGCCACTGCTGAGAACAGGAGGAGAGAGAGACGGGGTGTGTGGCTCTCATGGAGCACACCGTTCACCTCGCCCTTCTGTGGAGATTTGAGGCAAGTCTTCCAGAAGACTCGACCCTGTTCAAGTTATCTTTCAGTGACTTTGCTCTCTCTCACTTTGAGCAGTAATGTGCTTTCTCTAAGCATCTAAGAGGGGCACTAGTAGCACAGTGGTTAAGCAGTGGCTCAAACCAACACAACAGCTTCACAGGAGAAAGTCCTGGTCCTGTACTTCCATGAAGACCAGAGCCTGGGAGAGCTAGGGGGCCGCTCTCTGCCGCGTGGACTCATTGGCAACTGATTTGCTTATCCAGACCCAAAATACCAGGTAGAAAAACTCTAAAAAAGGTTTAAAGGCTTTAAAGAAGGTACTGAAAGATAGCCGTTGGAGATAGGAGAAGGCACATTGAGACTAGTCTTTCCACCTCGTTTTGTCATGCTCTTTTAAACTTGTTTTGGTTTATGTTTAGTACAGTGGTGGCTGATTCCTCTGTGTTGATAACTGAGAATGGGTTGTGAGAGGGTTTTTGGTTTTGTTTACTTTGATGAGTTATGATCAAAGTGCGCAGGCCACTCTAGGGGTGATGTTTGGGGGTAGAGGAAGCAGGAAAAATATTCCAGAATGCCTGATTCCTTGTGGAAGCAGAGAAGTCACTAAGTGAACTGTTTCCCTCTGGCCTGTAGCATTCAGACTGTCTGCTCGAAGAACTCCAGATCTACTAAATCTATGGTGAGGATTCAGAGAAAAGCAGATTCCACAGCTAAGTATTCTTTGTGCCAGAGATGCCCACATTTGTCCTGTAATCTGTCAGATCACAGTTTGGTGCCCTGTGCGCCCCGGGGCTGTCTCAGAGGCCTTGCTGCTTCCCTGTCCCCTTTCTACCAGCTGCTGTTGCTGCTGCTTTTCTCTTTGTTCCTGGAGGGAGGGAATGTTTGTGACTCTTTGCTTTTGGCCCCAGTCCCATCCTTCATGTCCTCCAGAGATGCTGTTTTGTTGTGCAGTGGGCGTGGGTGTGCCTTTTCCTTAAGGACACTTGCCCCCACAGACAAGTAAAACTTGCCTCCATCCCCACAGACAAGTAAGACCCTAAAATAACATCGTTGCTGTCCGTAGACTCTAGGACACTGTGCTGCAGGCTGTGTGCTTCTCTACACAGTCATCAGCTAACACCTTTTCAGTTTTTCCAAACTTAGACTCCAGCCTCATCCGTCCTCAGCAGCTCCACTCATGCCGTTGAGGCTGTGGCCCTGGAGGCCCGTCCTCTGTGTTGAGAGCACTGTCCCCACGCTTGAGACCACCCGGGCCAGTCTCTTCTGTTGGTAGCTTTCTCCTCCTCCCGACCTGATCTTCCAGAGCTTGCCCATCAGCTGTCTCTTGCAGAGGGGCTGATGAATGTGGAGAAGACCTCCATGACTTTGTTCAGCATAGTAAGCCTTCAGCCGTGGGGCAGAGTCTCACAGACTCCAGACCCTGTCATGTCACCTCCGGCCATGAGTGCCCCTCACCAAAATGCTTATGACCTGCCCAGGGCTGTCCTTCCTCTTCAGCCATGTCCACCACGTTCCACCATATTCACCGTGGTCTATTCCGGATGTTGGGCAAAGATGGTGGTTCTTGTGTGTGGTGGCAGCAAGTGGAACAGGTTGTACCTTGAGGTTGCTGGCTCCCACCATGGCCATGTTACTATATCACAGCTGTTTAGGAAAAGGAGACTTACATTTTAATTGATGTGTGGGGTCCTAGAGACGTGACAGGATCAAACTATCCTTGGACCAGCACGGCTTTGCTCACCACTTCCCGGGGTGTTTATAGAAACGTGGGGTCTCAAAGGCCTGTTGTGCCCCTTCAAGAGAAGTTGTGATGCAAGTGGCACAAGCGAGGAGATCCTAATTCTGCAAAGCGCTGTGCTCACCGTCGCCCCGAGCCCCATGTGGTTGGAGGTCCCATCACTATAGCATGCCCTCTGCTGGGTTCATTCCTAGTGCTGCCCTGCTGCGAGGCCCCTCTTCATGCAGAGCACCAATTTCAGACGTCTTAAGCAGAGCGTGATCTTGTTGGTGTGCTTGGGGGGTGAGGAATTCAGGAAGTTCCCTGGGGGGGCCTCCTCACGCCTCGTATTCCATGCACATGAGCAGTGGAGGCTGGTGGTCCACATCAGTATTTACCCCAGCACCGTCCTCACATATCACAAGTGCTTTAGCAACTCTTGTTGGCCACTGTACTATAGTCCTCAATGCCTGAAACACGCCCTGCGCGTTTCCTAGTGCTCCCCGAGAAACCAGATTGTATCAGCTCCAGAGCGACAACGCCGGGCAAAAGACGGGGTATGTAGGTGTCCCACCGCCTGGTCCTCAGTGCAGCCAGGCAGTCACTCCACGCAGACTCCAGCCTGATGTGGCCAAAGGAGGGGTTCAGCTGGGCCAACTGCATTGTCACGTTTAACTAGATGTGCCATGTACTTGGTGTAGTTATGGCAGCCAATCCCAAGAGTGCTGTTCTGTTACCTGTTGCCTTGCGTCGGTTCCAGGCCCTGGATTCTCAGTGTGAGTTAGAACTGTGCCCTGTAGGAGGCTTGGCTGACTAAATGATGACAGTTGTTGGGACATAGATTTCCAGGTCTTTCTTCTGAGGCTCTTCTGGGTGAACTTTCATCACTGACCCTCTGGTTATCGGCCACACACGTTAACCAGTTACACTTAAAGCCTAAGCTTAGAATTTACAAATCTTCGAATGACAAAGACAGTAAACTGTAATGTGTGTTCTGTGCGTTAGTGAGGATCCACGTGGGAGAAGCAGGCGGTTTGAAACTTGGCCCAAATGCAAAGAAAAATTTTACTATCGGTGAAAAGTACTTAAAAAAAACCCCACTTCCTTTTTTTTAACACTAACCACCTCCCCCTCTGCCAAAGTATTCACACTGCTTGTAAGCTACATTACCTGTTAATACATTATAATTAAAACAGAGCCTGCTCTGAATTTTTGGCTCAGAAATTTTCTTCAGCTTCCTAAGTCTTCAGCTCTCCGCTCCTGTTAGAATACTCATCAATGGGAAATCTCAGTGCGCTTTTTCCTCTGTGCTGGGGTTTCGCATCTACCCCTTGGCCGGTTACCGCCCCTAAGCCTCACTTCTAGAACTAGGACGAGCCCTGGGAGCGCTCCCCACGGGGAGTTGTGCTGCTAACTCAGAGCCCACCCTTCTCTGGTGATTCAGGTCCACCAGCAACCCCTTGGGGGAAGATGGGCAGGCTCTCCATGCACTGTACACCCACAGGAACCCACCAGGAAGGGGTGAGCTGTGAACCGGTTCCAGCTCGATGCCAGTGCAATGAGAAGTGGCCCCTAAGCCTATAATGCACAGATCTGCAGGAAATTAAATATTAACGTTTGATAGACTATTTCTATTTTCTTCTGCTTGCAGTTCCTCTTCCAGCCCTTAATAGCTGCGTGCACAGCCTTTAGAGAAAGGTGTGTCCAGAGAGGTTTTCATGAAAGGGGATCAGTGATGGGGTGAAGGGTGCCCCTGCTGACCTTGAACCGTCCCTCTGTGGCACCGTGGAAGCTTCAGGGAGCAGTGTGTGCAGCACTGCCAGTGAAAAGGTATTAGGTGCAGGTGTGAGCCATGACTAATGAGGCATGAGGGGTTGACAGCCGAGTAACAGGGTCCAGGTGCAGACGCCCTGTGACTGAAGTGTGACTAGCAGTGCCGACGTGAGGCTGACTGACGCCACGGGGAGAATGGACAATTTCAATTACGTGATTGATGTCTTCGCATCTCAAGGAGTTGCAGAGGGGCTGGGGGAGAAAAAGAAACTCTTTTCCATTTAAATTTAAGGTTCCTGCAAGTGTTCAAGGCTCAGCAATGACACTTCTGTCTCCAGCATCAGCATTGTCTGGTATTAGATCTGCACGGTGTGCCTTGCTGGGAGCTATAGGAAAGGCTGAGGCGTGTTTTATGCACAGTGCACCATGGCAGACTGTACAGGACCATATAGGACAGCAGTCACACGGGCCGTGGGCCTGTAGGGACAGCTCAGTGTTCAGTTGCTAACCGAAAGTTTGGATGTTCAGGTCCACTCCGAGGCACCCTGAGAGAAAGGCCTGGTGATCCAATGTTTAATTTTTATTATTTTTTGTGTGAGTGTACCGTCAAATCAGATCTGACTGGTACAGAAGGAGATTGTCCCTCCTTCTCCAGCAGAGCATCTGGTGGATTCAAACTGTGCTTCTCCGGGATTGCAGTGCAGCTTCTTGCCACTAGGCTACCAGAGCTCCCTGTGATCTAATCTTTAAAAATCAGCCATTGAAAACCCTAGGGCCTACATTCTCCTCTGGCCACCCGAGGCCACTGTGTGTCAGAATGGACTCAGCAGTGAAGATGGGTTGGGTTGGGTTAGGGTTGGGTTGGGTTGGGTTGGGATTTTCTCCCTGACCGTGAGGCTCCAGCTCCAGCTCCTTGCTTCCCTGCCCTGAGTCTGTCTTCATTGGCATAGCCATGCAAGGCCCTGAGGCGCCTGGCTGGTGCAGTGACTAAAGCATTCTGCAGCTAATCCGAAGGTCGGTGGTTTGAACTCTCTAATGTTCCAGGGAAGAGAGATGAGGCAGCTGCTCTGTAGATGTTTGCTGCCTTGGCAACACTGTGTGGTAGTTCTGCTCTGCCCTGCAGGGTCACTGTGAGGTCAAGGGCATTAGATGGCAGTAAGTAAAGCAGGGCCCAGCTCTAGGGTCCTTCAGAGCAAGCCACTGCCTTCAAGTCAATTCCAACTTAGAATGACCCTCCAGTAGTTTCTGAGGCTGAAAATTGTGACAGGACACAGTTCTCCTTTTTCTGACTGAGCATCAGGTGCATGTGACCCGCCATCCTTAAGGTCAGGTTCATTCCCACTCGATGGTACACAAGAACGCCAGTCCTTAGATCCGCGGTGTGACACACAACACACTAGGACACCGGGGATCCTTTGTTGTTGTTGTTGTTGAGTCAGAACTCCCGTGTAGCCGAATCCTCCAGTGGGTTTTCAGAGACCATTTGATCGCACAGAAGACTGCCGATCTTTCTCCCACAGAGCAGCTGGTGGACTTGAACCATGTCCCTTTGGAATTGTGGTGCAGCTTCTTACCACTAGACCACTGGAGCTTTCAGGCTCCCTTGATGCCCAATAAATAACTTGAAAAATATTTTCGTCTGTTCATTAATTACTCTCAGGGCAGCCTGCTGAAGAGGTGGTTTTTAAGGACCGGCTTTTCAGATGAGAGGGTCTAAGAGCAAAACAGAACAGAGTAGTTGGTTTTTGCGTCGGCCCCATTCTGCGCGCGGAGATGAAGATGAAGCTGATGTGTGGAATGTTGATCTTCCTAAAAGCAGCTCCAAATGGCAGGCCCAGGACAGGTTTCCAAACAGCTGTTATTCAGATTAGAGGAAGAACGTGATGTATCACCCCATTAGAAAGTGTCCTAATGGGAAGGGCCAGCACTTTCCCCAGGTCCCCTCTGAATTAAACAATCGGACTGTTTTAAATCGAGGGCTGTGCATGTCAACAAGATGGAGAGCGTTGCCTCTTGATTAAAAGAGGCCTATAAGTTACTTAGGAAGTTCTTGCTGTCACGGACGGCGTGTGGCCTGTCTGAACCATGTGACACAGAGGGTGAATCCAGCTGTCCTGAGGAGCAGGCAGCCCACTCGGGGTGAAAGTGCAGCCGGAGGATGGAGAGTCACTCACACACACACACACACACACACACACACACTCACACTCTCACACACACACTCTCACACACACACACCCGCCAGCTGGAGGGTCTGCCAAGCGCGGTGCTCCTGGGTCTCTGCTCGTGTGCCCAGCAGCAGGGAACCAGTCCTGGCTGTGTGCTGTGGGGCCGAGCAGCCCACGACCCCTTCAGCGTGCTTGTACTTGTGTGTGTTTCAGTATCTAGAACGGCTTAGTTAGGAGCCTCGGCCACACAATGGTGAGGAGGTCACTGCTAACTGGCGAACTCTGAGGTGGACCCACCAGCTCCTCTGTGGGTGAAGCGCCTGGGGAGTCAGCTCCCGTAATGGCCTTGGGAACCCCCTTGAGGCCTTCTGTCTGTCCCTGGGTGGAAGTGACACACAACAGTCTTCGTTACTGAGCGTGGTAATTACTAACACCTTCCTCAGTCTTGAAGGAGCCCTGGTAGCAGAGTGTGTGATGTATTGGACTGCCCACCCAAAGGTCTGCAGTTCAAATCTACTGGCTGTTCTGTGGGAGAAAGGGAGCATTCTCCTCTCTCAAACGTTTTACAGCCTCAGATACCTAGTGGAGGGTCAGCATGAGTCAATATCCACTCAGGGCAGTGAGTTCACCCTGGGTCTCCATCCATCTTAAAGACCCCTATGGCACAGACAGCTTATGCTAAACTATAACCCAAAAGGTTGGAAGTTCAAGCCCACCCAGTGGTGCAGCAGAAGAAAAGCATGGTGATCTCCCATGAGGTGTTCGGGACAAACCCTGTGGGCCATTTGTCCTCACGTCACGTAGGGTCGGCATCAGCTTGATGTGACAGGTTGGTTCGTCCAGCTGTTCCTGACCAGTGCTGTCTCTCCTGGGCATCATGCACCCCCACTCGCTGTGGGCCTGGGCCCGACGTTGTCATAGCCACACGTGAAGCAGGCACAGGTGTGACCACTGAGCAACCTTTGTTCCGTGGACCGAAGGGGCCTCGGGGAGGCAGCAGGGTTGTAGGGGAAGTTGGGTGCTGGCCCAGGATTGAGACGAAGGGACTGAAGGCCAGGGCTGGGCTGGGGGAGCCGAGGCCGGAGCCGGGCAGGCGGGGCAGGCGACGTCTGCAGCGCACAGTGACAGATGTCTCTAGGTAGCTGCCCTTCTGGCAGCTGATGCGGCGGCGAGGAAGCCCCCATGATAGTAACAGGCCACAACAAATGAAAATTGGAAAATAAGCAGATGGAGCATGCCTCATAGTTTAGCTTTTATCATCAATAATTCTGAATCTGCAAATGAACATGGCTAACTTTAGTTCAAACCATCTGCCTCTTGCCGCCTTCCCCGTGGAGCTGCTGCACCAGACCCTCTCTCCGTCGCGACACCACAGATCATTCTCCGCTCTCCTGTCCCAGCGGACATGTGATGTGGGCTTGTGGAAGGGTCAAGGGTCATGCCCTCTGTCTGGAGACCAGTGGGTGGGCCCACGCTGCCCTTCCCTGGGTGGAGGGGACCCCTTTGGCGGCCCTTCCGATCTCCATTGTAGGCACCTTGAAGACAAACCCCATTGGTTTCTGTCTTCAGGGGGACTTTCAGAATCCAGTTTCTGTTCTGTTTAACGCACAGCCCCTCTGGGCAGTTCTGACTTACGGGGACCCCAGTGCTTCCGAGCGGACATGCCTGCCGCAGGCTTTCTTGGCTGGAACCCAGCCACCAGACCTTTCTTCGGTAGCTCTCAGTGGGTGCATTCCAATCACTAACCTTTTGAGTAGTGGCCAGGAGCCAACCGTTCACACCACCCAGGAACCTTCTAATCTTTTAGCAAGAATGAACCCACCTTAGTATTTGGGTCACTCAGTTGTGACCCGAAAACATCTATCAGATGTTAAAAAACAAAACTCCAACTCACAGTTGCCAAGTGGGTCGTAATGGCAGTGTTTCTGAGACTCCACGCTGCAGCCTGAGGAAGGTGCCCAGCTCCTCTCCAGGATCTCCTGGGAGATCCAGACCACCTGAGATGCACCTGAGGAGCCTTTTGGTAACACCCAGCGCTCTGTGGACTGCACCAGCCGAGCCCCCTGTCAGATGTGATCGGTAGACAGCGCCGGCTGTCACACCACCAAGAACCACTGCTGTTAAGTTGATTCCAGCCCATGGAAACATTCCATCTGGTTTCCAGAGCTGGAAATCTCTACAGGAGATGCAGAGCCACCCATCTCTCTCCCGCTGGTGGATTTGAACCGACAGCGTTTCCCTTAGCAATCCAGCATGTACAGTTATGCCTCCAGGACTGCTTGCCACATCACAAAGGAGCTTAGAAGCAGGTTGAGCTAGTGGCTTAATGGCGTCATTCTTCTCATTCTCTGTGAGCGCCAACCCCATCTGACTCACTACCTTTGTAAAAATTAAATTTTCATTCAGGAGGCAATTTCATAACAATATTAAAGAAATAAATTTAAATGCTGAATCACCCATAAGCCGATTCCGCCCATCAGCTCCACGTGTTCCCTCCTCGCCTTGTGAGTGGGTCACGGGGATGCGGGGCCTGAGATACAGTGACCATAAACAATAATGGTGCTTTGTTACGTTTTGGTTTGGTTGTGTTTTTTTTTTTTAACTATGGCAGCAGCTGGCTTTTGAAGTTGAATTTCCTGAACATCTAAAAACAAAAAGAAATAGTAAAAAATAAAACCAACCAACACTGTAGGGGAAGGGGATAGTACCCCAAAACACACGCACCTATGTCCACACCCGTGTGTGCACACAGAGTCTGGGTTCTGTGGGCACGCGGGTGTGTGCCCAGGTCGTGAAGACACTGCGAAGACTTAATTTTTCAGTGTTGACTGCTGTTTGCTCGTACCCTGGTGGTGTTAACAAGCAGTGGATTGTTCGTGACAATCACACTCTCTAGCACCTCCAGCAGAAGGCTTGATTTGATCGGAGAGCTGTCATTTATTATTCTGGAGTGCAATTCCAGGGGGGAGCTCACTGATCAAGCTCTGGCTCCCCAGAGCAGGGCTTTTTTCCCCTCCCTCCTCCTTCTTTTTGTTAGGTCTAAATCCTCAATACAAATTGCAGTATTTCTGGACTCCCAGCGGGACCCATTAGAGCCTGTGGGGCATTAAGGATCATTAATAGTGCTGTCAGAGCCAGGGGGATGGGAGGGACGGAGCAGGGGAGGGAGGTGGAGGTGGGCTGTGGGGGAGTAGCCAGCGAGTTGTGTGGGTTTTTTTCCCAGAACTGGAAAATGAATCCATCTGCTTTGTTGCTAACCCCCAGTGTTTGGGGCCCGTTAGCAGCATCTTTAATTACGCAGCCAGGTACATAGCTCCAGGAACTGAAGGTTTGTGGGGGCTAAAGTGCCTCTTCCCCCTCCCCATCCTTCATCCCAACGTCTTCCTCTCCTCCAAAAGCAGCCCTTAATCTCCAGCCAGTGGAACAGGAAGGGATGAGAAAAGGTGAGGGTTTGTTTTGGTGGGGTTTTTAAAAAAAATTCATTTTATATTGGTTTGCTGACAACGTTCATATACATTGTGTTTCACAGTATTCTTCAATTTACATTATTGTTTCTTTGTGGAGTGGTTTTCTTCCAAACAAGAGTCAAGCTATGTCTGTCTCTTTGCCTGTCTGTCTCTCTCTCTGTCTGTCTCTGTCTCTCTCTCTCTTTGCCTGTCTCTCTCTCTCTCTCTCTCACACACACACACTCTCTCATACACACACATTGCAGCCATAATTTGCAGTAGTGCCTGTGTTATCCCATTAACTGCATGTGGTTCCTTCTTAAGCGTTTAGCTCTCCAGTCATCAGATAGAAATGTTTTAATCACTTGCTAACTAGCACTCCTCTCAGCACTGTGGAGAAAGGGCAGGTACTAATTAGTCAGGAGAAAGTGCTAATGCTTGCGTTTTCAGACTACTACTATTTTAAGCAGATTAGGCAGTTTCTTTATCTTGTTTCTGTTGTACATGGGGTCACTGAGAGCACCTAACAATAACAACTATTTTAAGCGCAGAAGACCCTGACGTGGGGGCTTCTTCAGAATTCAGGTCTTTATCAAGAATCTTTTCTTAGAATTTCACGTATATACCAAGCTGACTTCTTTGACTCCTTATGGTTTTGTATTTTCCTCCAGTTATTTCTCTTTTCACTTGAATTTCATCTTTCTGAAAGCCAGTCTCCCCACCACCTTGCTGTCAAGTGGATTCCAACCCATAGGGACCCGCCGGACAGAGTCACAGCCCCCCTGGGGTTTCTGAGGCTGCAATCATCATCTTCCCCCATGGAGCAGCTTGTGGGTTCGAACCACCTTTTCAGTTAGCAGCTCAGTGGTTAACCGTTGTGCCACCCAGCCCTCTAATCCTCTGTGTCCTTGTATTCCCCAGACCACAAGAAGCATGTCCCTGAGTAATAATTTATGAGTGCCTAGCACGTGCCCATTCCTCCATTCATTCACGCAGTTGGTTGAGTGTCTGTCATGTGCCAGACACTGGGTTAGACACAGGGATGTGGTAGGGAAAGGAAAAGCCAGAGTCCGTCTCTCTTCCCTAAGCTGCTGCTGTGGGGTAGGGGGGGTAGGGTGGAGGGGGGAGATGAACGTCTGTCACAGAGACTCAGACATCTGTGCACGGTCACAGCTGAGGGGCCCAGGCGAGCCTCGGCAGGCCAGGGGCGACTTTGTAAAGCATGGCCACCCAGGGGAAGGTCGAGACAATTCCTGATTCTTTTGCTCCATGTACTCTGTTTAAGTGTTTTTCCAGGGTTTATTTAGGTAATCTCACACGCAACGTAGATGACCCACCGAGTCACGGTGGAGGAAGCTAGCTGGCCTAGGGTCCCGGCATCCTTGGATGGAGCCCGCGTTGAAAGCACATTGGTTTCCAGTGAGCTGCCTTTCTGAGTCATGATGGAAGGCCACCATGAGTGGCTGAGAAAAATCGCCAGCGCTAGAAGTTTGATGCTTGGAAGCGAATGATGTTCTGTCATCTCTTCTTTACCTTGTTTGGCTTCTGATTCCAGATAAAGACTTTTTAACAGGCACTGTGGTCTCAATGATAGAACAGGATAGAGACAAAGATTGTATGTTGCTAGCAGCTTCCCAAATGAGGCAGACAGACACAAAAGTACTAGGGTCCTCGCTCCACAGCCTCTCCTCTCCCCAGCTGCTGGGGGTTCATTCCAACTTCTGTTGACCACGGTGCAACAGAGCAGATCATGCCTGTCACCTTTTAGAAGTGGGTTGCTGGGCCTTTTCCCAGGCGCCTCTGGGTCGGTTCTAACCACCAAACTGTCAGTTAAGCTCAACAAGAGACTCCCCAGCCATCTCTGCTGCTGTTCGGTGCCATTGAGTCAGCTGCACCTCATAGCAGCCCTGTGAGCGGCACGTTGGAGCCTTGGCCCTTCTTGCGCCGTCATCATCCTCCTCATCTCCAGGATCGCCCACTATCACCATGGCCGTGCTCAGCTCCGTCGTGACAGTCACTGTCTACCGTCTTTGTTGAGGGTCACCAGTCTTTTGCTGACCCTCCCCTTTTCCCAGCAAGATGTCATTTTCTAAGATCTGGGCCCTCCTGACAACAAGACCAAAGTATTTGAGGCAGAGATTCACCACACCCTGGTGGTACTTCCTCTGAAACAGTTGTGTTCAGCCGTCTCAGGTGTACAAATAATGCCGCATTCCTTTGCTGTCCTAACACCACGTTCTGCTTGGAGTGGACGCCGAGCAGCAACTTGAACTTACCATTCCTGGTGTTTCCTTTATCCCTTGAGTTGTGTCTAGCTTCTGTATCTTATCTAAAGCCAAAAAATTGTGAAGGTTGGCAGTCTAGGAATAGCCATCTGTCCCCAGGTCGCCGCTGGAACACCGTCCGCCCTACCCACATGGACACACTTAAGAACCAAGCATAGCCATTGTTCCTGGACTTTTGTTTCCTCCAACACAAGGTACTAGAATAATGAGTCACGTAAAATGAAAAACGGCAGCCTTTGCCTGGGGGTACAGCTTAGAAGGCAAGAAGGAGGAATAGGATAGAAGAATTGATGGGAAAGGGAGTTACAGGAAGAGAGAACTGAGAAAAGTATGATTACATTGTGAGAATTGTAATTAATGTTATAAAGATAAGGTCTGTGAATGGTTGACTGAACAACCAATATGCTTGGTAAATGTTCACTCAACACAGGGAAAAAGCAATGACATTCATGAGTATTTTAAAAGAAGTCATTTGGGTACTTGGGCCTTTTTCTTGGTAAAATATGTGTACACACACGTATATACATATTTTATTTTCTCGAAATTAGAGATGCCATTTTACAGGAAAATCATCATTGAGCTTCCATTAGGATGATAGAAAAATTCAGAAGCGTGATGAACTGCTTACTGCTGCGAAATGACACACATTCAGAAAGGTGGAAGTGTTGTATGTTCTCCCATATAAATGACAATATTTTAAAGAAGCCCCTAAAACTAGGTCATCACATGTTCCATGTCCTTGGGACAGTCCTGGACTACATCCCCATCTTTTGTCCTGATGGCCTCACAAAGAGCTCTCCTTCTTTGACTCTCAAAAATATCCCGTGTGACTGACAAGTTGAAGGCCCACCTGCCTGCCGCCTCCCCAACTTAACACACGACAGTCAAAGTCACTCAGAGTTCTGGAGGGGGGCCACTGGCGTGGTTGGCAGGGAGGTGGAGGGTGGGGTGCAGTCATCAGCTCTCCCCTTTGGGTTGTCAAGATGTGTGAGTAGTCAGGGACAGAGGTGTCCAGGCTGTGGCGAGCCTGGTGGTCACACATCCTCAAAGCTCACCACGGCTTCGAGGTCCAGCTGCCCCACGCGGCCACTTGATACTCTTGACAACAAGGCATTGAATGACACTTTTCTACGTTGCTAAGCCTGCTGGGCCCAGGATTCTAAATGCTGTGAGCCGCTTGATTGTGAGGTGAAACCAGACCATGAGGAAGGGAGTGTGAAATACCTTGCACTTCTTCCACTCACTTGCATCTCTATAAAAATTATCCTAGGCCCAGAACCAAGGACGCGAGTGACAGTGTACCAAGCACACATGACAGTGTACCAAGCACAAGTGTACCAGTCCTTGAGACTCAAGGAGGCTGGGACAGGCAGTGCGTGGAGTCTTCTGTCCTGTCTACTCCTTCCAGAATCAACATCCATTGCTGTTCACGTGTCCGCTGACATCCTTTGGAGTTCACAACAGACCCTGCCCCAGCGAAGGCTGGGGTCCTTCTTAGGAAACCTTAGAAAGTACAGAACTTGGGATT
>NW_006399830.1:8371596-8379096 GCF_000299155.1 Elephantulus edwardii | reverse complement strand
TATGTTCCCAAAGGGCTCTCTAGACAACTGACTGGGATCGGCTGGCGCCTGGAGACAACACAGGTTAGTCATTGGTGGGTGGATTGGATGTCAGTTGAATGGCATCTTGCCTGAATCTTAGCCTGGAAATTCCAGCCACATTTGCAGGCTGGGGAGGAATACAAGCTGCGTCAACAGGATTTTGTAGAGAAACTATAGGAGAACCAGTTGGAGTGCTGTGTTCCTGCCACATTCTGCATAAAGTCAGCCCACGTTAGTTCGGTGTAGTTAATGATAGAGACTTCTCACTCTCTCAAGCTCTGAAAGTCATAGATCAATCCAGGGGAAAAAAGATGTAAGTGGAAGAAAGAACAGGCAGGAAATGAATGGAAGCTACGGCGTCTTATTTTATAAATGAAAATAGATCTGTTTGGGCAGATATTTTCTCTGTGCAATGCTGATAAAAGGCTTGGATCTCCAGTATCCTTACTTGCTTCTTTGTTCATGTCAACACCTTAATGTGAAATATAATGGCAACAAACTTGCAGAAAAGAGTCGGGCAAAGCCTGACTCAAATGTATCCTAATGTGGGGTTTTATGTTTAGGTGAAGCCTCTGAAAGTATGTCTACAGTTATTTTTCACAATATGTGTTTAAAAAGGATTGTGAGATTGAAATACAGCTTTGGGGGCGAGGTTGGTCAGAAAAGGCAAGAAGGAAGACTTGTCTGGGAGTTGAATAGACACTAGGACGTTCTAACTATTGATATGCATAATTCTGCTATATATTTGTGGTCCAAGTGGAGGACAAGAAAAACTACAAGGGAAAAGGTAACATATATTCCTTTTCAAGGAGCCCTGGTGTCACAGTGGTTAAGCACTTCACTAGCAACTGAAAGTTCAGTGCTTAGAACCCACCAGTAACACTCTGGGAGAAACAATCATAGCAATGTGGTCCCTAAAAGAAAAATGACAGCGTAGTGAACCCTGTGGGACAGTCCCAGTCTGTCAAATAGGGTTGCTGTCAACTCAACAGCCGTGGGATTTCTTTTAATCCCTCTTTTCACTCATCATGAGAAAAGCTGTGGCATTCTCCTTCCAATACCGCTTTCTCCCTTGGAAGTCTGTGGAGCGATGTATCTCTAACCTGCAGAGTTACGTGAGTCAAAATTGGCTAAATGGCAATGAGCTTTTCATTCGTAAGGTTCCAAGTTACAGTTTCTCAATTAAGGGGGAAAGAATGCCACTGAAAGCTCTTATTGCCCCTTTCTACTCGCTCTTTTGCTTCCCCTTCTTTTTCTGTTACCTTGTTGAAAGCCCAGAACCTCCAGTAGAAAATAAAAATGGTAGCATCCACTGGACAATGAGGGACTTCTCCTCAAAGACCGTACCTGTGGGGAAGAAAGAGAGGCAAGCTCGAATACCGTCCACGGAAAGTTCCAGCGTTTTGAGGATTCAAGAGCTACTGAGAGGATATAACTAATCTTTCTTAACAAAGAACCTCACCCTCAAAAGAGAAGAATCTGTGTCTGGAACAAAGATTTATTTGGATTTGTTACTACTGTTTCCTTCAGTAATGTATTGGATGGAATTAATAGTGAGAGAATGCTATGTTCCTTTTTCCTAGTCAGCACCAAGCATTTGATATATATCTAAAATTGAAAAAGAAAATAGAAGCTTCGTTTCAGTACTGGTTTGGGTAGAGGGAGGGTTGTTCTTGTGTACCATAGAGTGAGAATTGACCCATAGCTGACCCTCCGGCAGAGTTTCAGAGGTGGTCAGTCGGACAGGAGGAGATTGCCCATCTTCCTGCAGAGCAGCTGGTGGCCTTGAACCGCATGCCTTCAGGACTGCAGCGCAGCTACTTGCCACTAGGCCACCAGAGCTGGAATCTACAAAATAAATAGAGGACCAAAACAGAGTATTAACTATGGCAGACACTTTGAGATAAGTGCAAGCGCTCCAAAGTAGGTCTAATGGCATAAACATAACCATTTATGAGCAAATAGCTTCACCTATCTTCTGTTGCTCCCAATAACTCATTCTGAAAAGCAGTACAGTTCTTATCACGGTTTTATAGCCTTTGTTGTTCTTGGATGCCATTAAGCCCCTTCCAACTCATAGCAACCCTCTGCAAAACAAAACACAACACGACCCCGTCCTTCTGCACCCTCGCACGTGCTGCTGATGTTTGAGCGCATCAGTGCAGCCACGCTGTTTCATCGGGTGGGTGGAGTGTTGCCAGTTAGAAGGTTGTGACTCTAAGCCTGCACAGCCAGCTGGTGACATTGACCGAGTTCTACCACTCTGCTTCTAGAACCAACCTCGAGTGGGTTTCTCCGTCAGCTGCCCATGAGGAAAATCAGAGAAAGAAGTGGCCCAGGCCATGTGAATCCCCAGAGATCTGTGGCCTGAATGCACAGCAGTTTTTAACTCACATATAATTTACATATCATAAAGCTCACCTATATAACATGTATAATTCAATAATTTTTAGTACATTTACCAGGTTGTGTAACTTGCCTTTTTTTTTAGATTTTTTTTTCTATATTTTATTAATTTTCATAAACATTTACAGAGATTTTGGGTTTCCATTCATTCATTGTTGCACTATTCTCTCTACCCTCCTCCCAGTTTGTTCTTGTCCAAATGCCACAGTGCTTGTCAAAGCCAGTTCTGATTAATCTTCTTTGTCAGTGTGTCCTTTGCCATTCCCTATCACTCCTCCCTGAGAGAGACTTCACCCTGAGTCATAAGGAAAAGGGGATGGCGTATTCTCTTAGCTACTTCCTGCTGAAAAGGGACGCTGTGGGTTTCAGGGTGAAGATCTTCTCTCACTACTCTAAAGGGCCCCTTTGGCAGTAGGAAACACATAGACTATTATGGAGATTGATTTTGGAATTTAGATGCACTCTTTCAGGTTTAAGACATTTCCCTCATTTACAGCCAATCTTGTTCTCCTCTTCCTGTCTCAAGACCCAGGCACCCACTAATATCCTTCCTATAGAGATTTGTTTTTTCTAAACTTTTCGTGTACCTGAGCTCAGAGAATATGTGGTCTTTTATGGGTGGCTTCTTTAACTGTAAGGTTTTGGGGAGTCATTCACCATCTAACTTGTCTCATTATTTCATTTCTTTTTATTGCTGATCATTATTCGTTGTACAGACATACAACAAACTACTTACCCATTCACTACCTGATATATATTGGGGTGGTTTCTGCCTTTTACTCTCATGAATAATGCATGAGATTTTGGGTGGACCATATTTTTATTTCTCATCACAACCAACTAGGAATGAAATCTGAAAGGTGAATTTGTGTTTTACTTTTTAGAAAATTGCCAATTGTTTTTCCCCCAAAGTGACTGCACCATTTTACATCCCCCAGCAATGTGTGAATGTTTCCATTTCTCTGCATTTTTTGCCAACATTTGTTGTTGTCTGTCTTCTTTTATTATTCATTGCTGTTGTTGTTGTGTACCATCGAGTTGGAGCTGACCCTCCGGCAGGTTTTCAGAGGCAGTAATTGCACAGGAGGAGATTGCCTGTCCTTCTTCCACAGAGCAGCTGGTGGATTTGAACCGTGTTCCTTCGGGAATGTCCACAGATGCTTACCTTTGGGCCACCAGGTACATGTTGTTGTTTGCCTTCGAGTTTAGCATGACTCATAGCGACCCTATGAACAAAGGCCTGAAACCCTTCTACAACCATTGACATTAATCAAAGTTCATAGAGTTTCTGGAGACATGTTGTTTAGGAAGTGGATGCCACTCCTGCTTCCAAACCACTTACAGCAAGTATAAAAGAAGCACTACCTTTATAATGAGTAAGAAACGCTGGTGATCTAATGTGTTACTGAAAGAGCAGCGGTTCAAATCCACGAGCTTCTCCAGGGGAGGAAGATGGCCAGTCTTCACCCATAAAGACATACAGTCTCATCAACCCAGTGGAGAGCTGTCATGAGTCAGAATCAACTTGATGGCAGTGGTTTGATTTTGAACATGAAGAGGAGGCAGAGTAAAAGCATTCAGTTGTTGATCTTAAATTAGCTTGTTCGAACCCATCAGCCTCTCTGCTGATTCCAACTCCCCAGTCTTGGGAACCCACTGGGACTGTTCTGCTGCCCTGTAGAGTCGCTGTGAGTCAGAATCGAGTCCACAGCAGTGGTTTTGGTGGTTATGAGAATGGCTAGAATGAGTACAGTCCACTTGGCTGTCATAGAGCCAGTAATACCAAGAAAAGAATTGCCGTTGAAGGAAGGATCACCCAGCAGATGTAGTTTCCGCGTGAACAGAGACATCAAATGATTCCATGGAAGTGTTATGACAGTTTTTAGAAATAAGACTACACCTCCCATGTATAAAGATGGTAGAAATGACTTCTTATGTGTATTTTTCAGATTATAAAGGGGAGGAAAAACCCACATAAAAGTTAGTAGATGTGAACATAAAAAGAGAAACTAGTGGTCAAGAAAAGCAGAATGCAGATGTGGAAACCGTCCAGTATGACAGTGAGCTTCCTGGCAGCCAAGGTAAAATTGTCCACATCATTACGGCGAAAAAAAGAGCGAGCAGTCACCGTGTCTTCAGAAAGCTGCACTGCCTGGGAAGCTGGGTTCCAAGATAGCTCGCTAACATGTGGACCTTTATGTAGTGAGCGATATTCCAACAGCATGTTTACCACAAATGCAATAACAGCTTTTATGTGGCTGTTTCTTACAGCAGCTTTTGATAAGAGCAAACAGCATGGCATTAAAACATAAGTCATTGAAAGCCATTCTTTGTGAGGGCTGAGGTAACGCAGCCCTAGCGTGTAGCCTTGAGGTAGTCGGGTGCGATCCACGGATAGAATTTCTAGTGCTTCCAAGAATGGGGGAACTGCTTGTCCTTCAAATAATCTTCTGTAAATACTGCTTTTCTCAGCTGGGGCTTTTGATAGGAATTGAATAGCAGACAGTTTGAGATTGTGTTCTCTGACAAGAGCCTGGCGTGTTTATGTTCTGTACAGCAATCCAGGACAGGGCTTCAGGCCTTAGAAAGCAGAAGTCTGGTGGTAAAGTTGCCATCTGATTGAGAAAATTCTACTCCTGTCAGTGGATGGCCACTTGCCTCCTTTAAACGGTGCTACAAGCAAACTCCCCAGCAAAATCAGGCTCCTCTTCTCAGACCAGCTTGGGAGTCTCTTGACTGTTGATGAGTTCACTGCCTCTGTAGTCAGGGATGGGTCAGAGAAGAAGGATAAGGGTTAATCTCTGTGGTTTGTGGCTGAGAAGCCCAGACGACCCTTTTGGAAAGGACTCTGCATAGGTAACGTGACTGGTGCAATTCCCAGGGACTGTTAGCAGGTGACCTGACGGGGTTAGGGGTTCTAGCCTGGCTTCCCCACTGCCGCCACCTTGTCTTCCTCTTCCTCCTCCTCCTCTCCACTTCCTCTAGTAGAAATCCTAATTTCCTTATAGAGTTCTTAGTTGTGCTGGCAGGTCACCTGACTGCAGAATCCTTCCGTAAGTAGTCACACGAATCCATTCTGCTCCGTGAACTTAATGAACCAGTCAGTTACAAGTACCGGGAAGTCTCCTGAGTGAGTTTGCAGTGGTGAGTTTTGAGCCATCCTTACTGACCATGGTGCCGAGATCACCCTTCTATTTACAATGGTTTGTGTCACAAAAGCCGTATCCTGAGGGTCTATGAGGAAGAACAAGTGACAGGGAGTAATAAACCAGAAAGCCTCAGGGTTGGCCACTACAGTCCTACCAATTTCTAAAGGCCCAGAGAAGCCAAGCTCTTCCACTAACCAAGTTCATTATTATTAACTCAGCTCTAGTTAGAAGCAACAGTTTCTGGGTGGTCCAAAAGCTTAGCACACTCAGCTGCTGACCAAAGGATTGGAAGTTCATGTCCCTCCAGAGGCACCTCAGAAGAAAGGCCTGGTGGCCTGCTTCTGAAAATTCAGTCTTTGGCTGCCCTGTGTGCACAGATCTCCTGTGGCTCATGTGGGGTCTCCAGGACTCAGAGGTGACTCGAAGGGAGCAGGTTGGGTCAGAAGCAAGACCTTGTGTCCGTGGGGCGCTGTTTCCACTGGGTGGTGGTGGTATAACCCAGAAGCGATGCCTCTTTGGCAATTCACATTTACCAGCCACTCCTGGGGAGAAAGAAAGGCCGTCTCCTTCGGCGCAGTTTGCAGCCTCACAGGCCCATTATGTAGGGTCAGCTGTGGGTCAGTTCTTAGTGAACAGGTAAGGAGTTTGAGTTTTGATAAAACCAAACCCACCACTGTCTGAGTCAGTTCCAGCTCCTCATAACCATCCCTACGTTTCTGAGGCTGTAAATCTTGACTGGAAGAGACGTTCTGCCCCAGAGAAGCTGGTAGATTTGAACCACAGTGATTAGTACTATGACACCAGGATTCCTTATTTTGTATATGAGAGGAGATGAAAATAACAGCACAAAGGAGGCTGTGGGACTTTCTGACTTCCAGGGGCCTCAGCAGTTTTCGTACATGTTCAGCTTGTTCTAGTCAGGGTCTGTGTGGACGTTAACTAGGGAGGGAATGCTTGGCTTCATTAAGGTTCCTGACAGAGAAAAGGCCTCTGCCTGGTAGCCCAGCATCCTCACAAACAGTGGGTTGACCAGCACGCCGAGAAGAGCCAAAAGCATCACGGGAGCCCCTTGTAAATTTGTCCTGTAGAAGTCAGCCCAATTGCTTGGCTTTTACAACTTCAAGTTGCCTTGTCCATTCTGCTCTAGTCTATTAAATGTTAACGGGTTATCAATACAGGAAGCAGAATCCCCTAAAGTCTCTTTAATATGTTTTATTTTTCCTCTCAAATAAATGATTGATTGGCATCAGCAGGAACTGCTCAGTCGATGGTGTCTGCAAGCTGCTTGCTCCTGGAGGCTTTCCGCTGTAGTTTACAGCTCAGTGTGGACTACCACGAGAAGATCTTAAATAGAGAAGGGGAGCGGTAAAAGTTTACATCCGCGAGCTGGTGAAATGGAGGTGGGGATGCTGTAGGAGCCCACTGGCTCCAGGGCCGTGGCATTTCCATAAATCACGCTGTTCTATTCCCTCCTGCTTGGCCTTGCCTGTAGAATCCCAGCGTTTTAAAGATGGAGAGGGCCTTGGGGTTATTTTACAATCCTCCTTTTCTCCCAGGAAGTCCTGTGTCGTGTCCCTGACAGATGGCTGCAGAGCTTCTGCCTTCACCTCCAGGGAAGGGACCTTGCTCCCCCCAACACTTTTCAACCTACTCTTCTGTGGTTCTGCTGCCGTAAGATTCCCTCTGCTCCTCTCACTGCCGTCCCTCCTTCTGTGGCAGGTGGTGCAGTTGGAGTCTTCCATTCATTTGGTTGCATCCCCAAAGACTGCAAGTTCCAGGGGCACCACGAGGCTTGTCTTCCTTGGTGATCATTCGGTACAGTGGCTGGTCCATAGAAGATACACAAAGGGCGTTCCTGAATGGATGGATGCCCTCCCTGTTCCTAGGTGCTGTTGAACACCCTTGGATTCCTGAATGGATGGAC
>NW_006399830.1:8363555-8371395 GCF_000299155.1 Elephantulus edwardii | reverse complement strand
ACGCCCTGTTCCTAGGTGCTGTTGAACACCCTTGGATTCCTAGCAATCCCACGAACAACAGGTGGAAACTGCTCCATCCCACGTGATCCTCAGGGTTTCTGCCATGCTCCCGCCCGCTGCTAGTCACTGTGTCCATCCGTCTTGTCAAAGGTCTTCCTCTCTTTTGCTAACCCTCCACTTTTCCAAGCATGATGTCTTTTCCCAACAACTGACACCCCTGACAACATGCCCAAAGTATGTGAGATGAGGTTTCACTGCCATTGCCTCCAGGGAGCACCCTGGTTACACTTCCTCCAAAGCAGATGTGTTTGGTTCTTTAGAAAGCCAAAGTGATTGGTGGATGTGTGCTTTGTATTCCACCTCATGGTGACCTGTAGGAGAGAGTAGAGCTGCCCCATAGGATTTCCTAGGCTGTCGTTTTTATGGGAAGAGCTCTGGTGGGGTCGTGCGTGGTGTATGATGTTGCCAACTGGAAAGTCAACAGTCCAAGCCCCTGAACTGCTCTCAGTGAGAATTAGGAGTATCCTCTTCCTGTGAAGGTTTCCAGCCTTGGAACCCAGTGGAGTCAGAACCACTCGGGAGCAGTGGATTGGCCTTGGTGGGTGATCTTTTCAGAAGCCAGCTGACACACCTCTCCCACTGAGCTGCTGGTACTTCAGGCGGCCGACTTTTCCATTAGCGGCTGAGCTCGTCTTAGATCAGTGCGTCACCAAGGCCCCTATAAAGAGAACCAGACAACACGGGTCTGGCAGTGGAGTGGTTTCCTCAAGAGCAGCTGTTCTGACCAGTGTGACTTTAGAGTAGACACTGAGGACGTGGAGGAGAGGACACAAAGGAAGTATTTTTAACAGAAGAGCACTGAGAAATGAGTGAAGGTGGAGGAATCAGAATAGGTTTGAAACAAAAAGAAAAGCTGCAGAGCGGGCAGAAGCTGGGCCTTCCCGGGTCATCGTGATTTGAGGGGAATTTACACAGGAACTTGATTTCCCACCCAGCCGTTCATATGCATTTGGTTTTACACCATTAATTACAATGTCCACATTGCACTTGAACTTTCCCTACTTCCTCCTCCTCATTCTCATGTCCATCAATCCTTCTGTCCAGGAGTGCCTCCCTGGTGTTACCAGCCATCTTACCTTGTTAGAGCTGTGGTCAAGTGGACCATAGGACACAGGTCGCAGTGACCTGTGTGCAACAGATCAACACCTCACCCTGTCCTGCACTGTCTTCCCATCTCTGCTTGACTCAAGTCCATTGTTCACCTTACAGATGTGCCTGTTGGGGAGGGGGTGGGGGGAGGCTGTAGGGAGTTACGCTGCTAATCCAAGGCCGTACTTCACTGGCAGTTCAAATCCCAGCCATCCCCCAAGAGCAGGATGGGAAATCTGATTTGCAGTCGGAACCCTCTGCAGGGTCACCTGTGCGCCAGTTCTTACAGGACAGCAGTGAGTTTGAAGCTGTGTGGCTCGAAGTTGAGCCACAGGAGTGAGCTTTGTTCTAGGTTCAAAGGGGGACAAAGGCCCTGTTGTGGGGTCCCTCCACTGTCTTATCAGATCAGTAAGCCTCATCTGTTCTATGCTTTGTTCCAAATTTCCTTCCCCTGATTAATTAAGAAAAAGAGGGGGGTGGAAATAGGACTTCAGATGCCAATTAAGTAACATTCAGAGCATGGGAAGAACAAATGACCATGATTTTTTAACATAATGCGGCTGTGTGACCTCAGAACACTGCTGAGACTTGTAAGGACAAAAGCTCAGAAAGGAACATGATTGAACAGCCTTCCCCGTGGAGAGACTGACCAGCGCTGGGCGAGCGTCGTGGAAATCCACCTCAGTGTGGGGACCCAAGATGCCAAGGGGCTTTGTCTGCCAAAGAACACAGAGGGAGAAAGCGGAGAAGGGAGACTGGAAAGGGCCATTGTAGCACGTCTCACAGGTTCTCCACTGATCACAGCTCAGCTTCTGGTGAGAGAAGGTTGGACCTTAACCAGGATCTCACGTAAGGCAGTCTAGTGTCACAACAGTGAAACTCGGCTGCTGGCAGAGAGGTTGACGTCTTCACACTCACTCACTGGCTTCCTGGGAGAAAGACTTGCTGATCTTTTTCCATAAAATTAGAACCTAGAAAGTCCTACTCTGTCACACGGAGCTGCCGAGTTGAAAATTGTCTCCACTAGCACCTAAGAGTGGCATGCGTGTGCTGTGGCACTGTGGTGGGTCACCTTCCACTGCCCACCTGCATCCTGGCCCAGACAACCATGGCAGTGCGTATCGTTCATTATTCTCGTCTCCCACCACCTACTCACGTCGCCTCTGTCCCTGCAGTGGGTTTGGGTGTGCCTTCCGTTAACAGAGTTGACATCCTGTGCTCTCCATGACCCACGATACCCGGCCGGTTCATCAGGAGGGCTCTTGTCTCACCCTCTGCGAGTTCTCTACCACTCTCTTTCTCTTCCTGGGGTGTCCTGCACTTCACCAGCCCCTCTTTGACAGTCATATTCTACCCACCCTTCAAAATTCTGTTTCCATCTTATGAAGATCACCAGAGCAGCTGTCTGTAAATGTTTACTGACTAGAGTGAGATGTTCCTTGATATGACATGCAGCCCCAGAGCTTCTCACTCTTAACAGTTTATCATGTTTTCCCAAATCCATTCAGAGTCCATTTCAGGTTGTTCCTGGGACTCATGAAAAGCTGAGTGGTCCCTTCATTCTTCCATCTGCATTTCTCCAGCCTTCTCTCCCTCAAGAATCTGCGAGGATTACAGGATCTCTTGGACCCCTGCAGATTTCTTTATACTCTTGATGCCAAGCGCCTGGGTCAGGAGACAGAAGTGTACTGAGCACAGTTAAAGTTCTCCCTGGGCTGGGCTGGAGGCTCCTCCTCCTCGTGTTTGAGGTTTAATTTCAGTGGTACAGGGTTGACTCTCAGTCCTCCCAGCAGAATGGGCTTCAGTGTCCTTGCCTCGCCTGCGGCTGGCTTCTCTCAGTCTCTGGCTCTCTGTTGTGAACCTCCTCTCTCCCCAGATTTCTAGGGTGTATCACTTAGCTGTGATAACTGCTCAAACAGTTTACAGAGTAATTTGTAATAGAGATCAACATGATATTTCTTTTACAAAATCCCCAGAAACTTTTTTCTTCCGCCTCCACCTGGCACTCTTTCTCCCTCTCTGCCTACCAAGGACGATTTCTTCCCCTGGTATCCACGGTACGAATGAAGTGAAATAAATTTCTCACTTGACTATGTCTTAAGTCATTTTTTTTTCCCCCTGTTAGAAAGAGACATAAAAGAGAAAGGAGAAAACACACTAGTCTACATAAATAGCACTAAAGTTAAACAGTGGAAATGGCTTCTGGGTTGTAAATGCTATGGGGCAGTTGGTATGGCAACCTGCAGGTATACAGCCAGGAGAAGTGTCAGGATTAACGAGATAGAATCGAACTGGTGGCTCTGGCAGCAACTGTGTATTCTAGATTGCTCTTGAGACAAGAAGCAGAGCCTTTAGTAGTGACATCTAGATTTAGAACTGGGAGACAAATCAGGTGGGTAGTGAGGCCAGGAGTTGGACTTGCAGGCTGAATTTTGTGTATCTCTGGTTAGAGAAATTAGACACACATCTCCCCCATCTGCTCCAGTTAACCTAGTTCTAAGTACATCGTTTTAAACCCAAAGGATGGATACTCTTGCTAGACCATTAACTCCCTGAAGAGAGCCGGAAATTCTCTGGAATTTAAGGATGTTGTGTTGTGGGGGTTTTCTTCCTGGAATGTAAATGAATTCCTCTACAGGGAAAGGGTGATGAGGGATGTAATTAATATGCCAGCTGTCCAGCAGGTAGATTTCCAAAGTGTCGGTGGTTGTGGGTGAGGATGGAATCGTGATGGCTACAGAGAGGGCAGAAGCAGAAACCGACAGAAAAGACATACAGGTGCAGGGGCCCTGAGCAGATAAACCTCACCCCAAACCTGTGGCGGTAGAGTCAGTTCTGACTCCTGGCCACCCTGAAGGACCAAGAGGAACTGTCCCCGAGGGTTTCTAGGACTTCCAGAAGCAGAAGGCCGCTCTTTGTGCTTCTGGGGTTCAAACCACTAACCTTTTGGTTGACAGCCAACCATTTAACCACAGTACCACTAGGGCTTCTTTCCTTAACAGATAGGATTCTAAAAGCTTTGACTCACATTATGGAGCAGGAAGGAAAAGGTGAAGGCATGACACTTTATAATAAAAATAATATATAAAAGAGAGAAAGACAGACAGACCTCATTTATAATAGAAATTTTTATAAATCTCTGTTTCCTAATGCTGGAGAATGAGACCTGCACTTAGAGAAGCTGGTATCCAATGTTTCTGTCTCAAGGATAGTGTCATTTAGAAAGAGAATGCTGAGTCCCAGGGCACAGAGGGAGAGCATGGACAAGAGGACTGGTCTCGTGATGGCAGAGGAGAAAGGGGATCTCCCGCGGGACTACTCTCCAGCGATTGTCTGTCTATCGAAAGGGGAATCCATTCATCTACTGCGATGATGGTTGACCACCACTGTACTGACTGAAGGAGGTCTGGGAGTGCTGCTGAACGTCTCGGCAGGGTGGGATGACCAACATTACAGAAGGGCCAGTGCCTGTCCAAGGGCCATACTACACTTGAGGGACGGACTTCTCAAGGCGAACCTTCAGGTTGAAAGTTCTAGAAGATGCTCAACTACAAACACCTACTGCACAGCTCTCTCCCGTTTCAGTCTTCAGCCAGCCAGGGAAAAAATGGAATAAAGAACCAAAATCACTATTAGAAGGTTAGAAGCAAATGAAGAAGTTTCTCTTTATAGTTCACATTTTATCCTGTGAGTGCAGAGGAGCCGAGAGCACTACCCCCACTTTACAAGTGACGAAAGTGAGGCATCCTAGCTGCAGGGACACGGCAACAGGACATACATCCATGTGTGCAGCCCAGGGCTTGGCCAGGGTGGAGCTTCTGTCTTCAGACTCTCCATCCTTCTCAGAAGCCCCCCAGTTCATTGCCATCTAATCAGAACTGGCTCATTGCTGATCCACCAGCAGCTTTTCAGTGACACAGAAGATTGTCCATCTTCCATCCAAGGAGCAACTAATGGATTCAAACTGCCTGCCTTTGGGCTGGCCACGCAGCTCTTTACCCACAAGACCATCAGAGCTCCCTCTCAAAAACCCTGTTCTTGCTGTGTGCCATTGAGTCGGAACTGACCCATAGCTGACCCTCCAGCAGGTGTCCAGAGGCGTAAACTGCGTGGGAGGAGACTGCCCATCCTTCTCCCACAGAACAGCTTATGGGTCCGAATCATGTGTCTTCACACTGACAAGCGCAGCTTCTTCTCACTAGGCCACCAGAGCTCCCAGAAAAATACTGACAGAGAGGAGGTGCCCAAGGTAAGACAGGTGGCCTGGCCCACCGCAGAGGCCATGCTCACCAAGGGCAGCCACATGGCCAAGCCAGGCTGTGAGGGCCCAGCAGGTCCACAAGGGCACCCACCAGCTGGCCAAGGAAGGGTGAGGCCGCAGCCTCGAGAAGTCCTAAGGTGGTACAAATGATTAAATACTCAATTACTAACAGAAAGGTTAATATTTCAAACTCACCCAGAGACACGTAGGAAGAAAGGAGTGGCTAACTGCTTCCTAAAGATCACAGCCTTCAAGGCCCCTGGAGCCCAGTTCCACTCTGCATGCGGGAGTGAGCACCTGCCCAACGGCAGTAGCTTCCAGGTTGTTCTTTCTCACCCCAGGTGCCTGGAGAAGCCAGACAAAGCCAGTCTAGAAATGAGCCTGTAAGTCAGGCAGCGGTCACAGGAAAACTCTAGGAAGGGCCCCCACCCTTTATCTCAGACGGGCCTTCTTGCTGTTGGCGTTTCCACCAAATGCCACAGCTCCAGAGCCCCAAGCTTTGCCAGAGAGGACATGCTGTCAGGCCACCGAATGGAAGATAAGACTTGGGGAGGCCGAAGCTTGGAGACGGACAGGGGTATCTCCTGCTCAGGCGGCCCTAGTACCCAGAGTTCTCAGCAGACCCCAAAAGTACGGTGCTTCGTATCAATGCAGGAAAGTATGTAGACCTTCACGTCCATGTGCTTTCCAAAGAAATAAATATCAGAAAGGATAGCTGAGGTCAGGCTAGAAAATTAGAATTTGCTTGGGGAAAAATATGTTCTGGAAAAGATAAACAGTAGCTTGCAGTTTCACTGTTGGAACATTTGTTACAAGGCCCTGGTATTGATCTTTTATCACCCAGTCTCCGTTGGGAGCCGTGATAGATTGCCGAGCTGGGAAGCCCTAATGCAAGAGTGAGAATCAGGGGAGACCCGGCCGCTATCTGAGGCGAGGCAGCATCCATTTGAGAGTGGGCAGCTCTGGAGGGGGCGCTGGGGCTGCAGAGTCCCAGGGGGAGCTGTGCGTTGTGCTGTGTGCAAATGCAGCTCCGTGCTTAGGAGTGAGAGGGGTTTATGAGGAGAGTGATTAAAATTGTATCAAAGAGGCTTGGGAAGCTTATGGTTCAAGTTAACTGTATGAAGTAAACAGCCTTTAACGGCCTCCTGGGAGGGTGACAGATAGTCTGTGGGTGTTACGGCAACATGGAACTGGTGACTGTTCTGGCCGTCCCAAACTAATCGCCATCTGTGAGCACGGGTCTCTGGGGAGCGTCTGGTGCTTGGACAATCACGGTAGTTAGCATTTTTAATCAGCTTCTGTGCGGCACAGATAGAAACCTTATGTTCAAGCCTTTATTTCCCTCTCTCCGTGTAGAATCACTCCGGGTGAGGACAGCAGAGCAGGCGTGGGTTTGGGGGCTGCTGCTACAGGATGAATCCCTTTGTCCCGACGCCGTCCCCTCCTCTGACAATGATGCTCGCCTGTTATTGTTTCTCTTTTTCACTGGCAGAAGGGCACTGGGGGCGGGGATGTCACTTCTGTTCTCTGTAGGGCTCTGCTGTCCCAGGTCCGCCCCTTGGGTTTGCTATCTTTCTCTGCCTCCTGTCCCCCTCTCACTGCCCTGTCACCAGTACACACTTAACCCATCAGGCACTGGCTTCCTTTCCCTTGTTGTTGGAGGCTTCACGGAGGCCAGAAATTGCATGCCCATAGGTGTTGACGGGGGTGGGCCTGCAGGTAGCAGGATTCTGCCATCGAAGGTTAAAGAAAATGGTATCAGGGAGCTATTGTTGCATGAGGAAGCACCCCAAAACTTAGTGACTTAGTACCATAACCATTTTATGTAGCTCACACTTCAGTGGGTCAAGAGGCCAATATGCTTGCCCGGGCCAGCTGGGCTTGTGTCTGCTGGACTCCCTCGGTGGCCGGGGATCAGCTGGTGGGTCAGCTGCATTGACTGCTCAGGGCGAGCTCACTTGTTTGGCTCTGACAGACTGGTGGAGTTGGAATGGCTCAGTCGGGGCGTTTCGCCTCTGCTCTGTGTGTTGGCTCCCCCTCCAGCAGGCTCACCTGGACTTCCTCACAAGGTGGTCGCAGGGGGCAGCGGGAGGGCTAGCACTTGCCCAGCGTCAGCTTGTGGCATCTTCAGGGCAGCCCAGCATTGGTGGGAAGGGAACTTCTGGGAAGGGACACAAGAAGGTATGAATGAATTGCAAGTTCTAATTCCAGCTGTCTCCCACCAAGAGGTTTCCTACCTTTCATGACTCTTCTTCATCACCTTTATGACTCCTAGATTTTATGATAAACGTATTCCTTGAAGTCTTGAAAATGTTTGGGTCTTTAAGAAGTCACCTTAAGGAAAATAAGACTCTTCAGCCACAGTCTTCTGGAAACTTAGCTGATAGTTAAGGTGAGACACGTACCTGGATATCAGGAGGAGGATGTGGA